>NC_050456.1:15304737-15904737 GCF_903995425.1 Onychomys torridus
TTTTTATATTTAACGTAATTTCTTTATTGAATCTTTGGGAATTTTATATCATGCATCCCAATTCTACTTACCTCCCAGTCCCTGCATATCCTCCCCTCCTTCCTGCAGTGCACATAAAATGAAAAATAAAAATAAATTCAAACCAAAACAAAAAAACAAGCAAACAGACAAAAGCAGCTCCCCCAACCCCACCAAAAAGAAACAAAAACAAAACAAAAAAAACTCTTAGCTCCTCCATCTTTCTGCCTCTCCAACACCTCTTCATTCCTCCTGGTGGCCCTGGGAGCCAACGTGTGTCACAGAGTATACTTCCAATCAGCTTTATTTGCAAATGTTCATTTTGATAAGTCACACTGGTCTGCTTCAAGGCCTCTGATTTCTGGTACACCATCATCACTGGATCCTCACCAAAACTCTGCTTGGGTTTCCCTTGGCCATCCTGAGTCATGGAGATCCTATAGGTACCATTCCACAGGACCAGTCCCTTCATGAGCTCCAGCAGGTCCTAGATGAGATAGATGTTAGAGTTGGCCAACCCTAAGCTCAGCTGTGGGCCTGTGTGGTGGCTGAGCTGCTTAGTCCAGGCCACTGGGACTATCCTCCTTGGGTGAGGCATGTATCCAGCACTCCATCGCATGCCCATGCCACCAGGGTCAGCTCTCTCCTGCCCATGGTGAGGAGTGGGGCCATCTTTCCCAAGTCCTGGTGTGGGGAGAGAAGGGCACTATTCCATGAGGATCAGGGCAAGCACTCTTGCAGCAGCATTCAGCAAGGGGCACTGAAGGGGCAGCTATCCCATGGCCAGTGAAGGGCAGAGCTAGCTCAACATGACCCTCTGATTCTATCAAGTATGGTTTCCATGTCCTCTTGATATTATATATAAGCTACAGACATCAACACAGAGCCCAGATGCAGCAGGAACACAGGCCCAGATGTAGTCGTTGACAGCAGCTAGGGCCCACAAGACATCCTGGCTCTGGGTATAAGCACAGGCCACTCAGATCAGGATGGCTCTGGTGGCACACAGCCCTTAGAAACTAACAAGGCCACAGTTGCTGCCCCAATACCCCAGGCTTCCATGTAACCTTTAATAACAACACAGAGCCTGGCTGTGGTGGGACTTCACTGGATGGTTTTGTATATCAACTTGGCACAAGCTAGAGAGGAAGGAGATGTTGTAGCTGAAAGTTTTCCTGTGTCCTGCCCAGTCTGCAGCTGCTCAGACCCAAGTAAACACACAGAGGCTTATATTAATTAAAACTGCTTGGCTATTATCTCAGACTTCCTTTTTTTATTTAAGGGGAGGTGCTATGGGGTGTTCTGTATGCTGTGAATATGTGTTGCTCTGATTGGTTGATAAATGAAATGCTGATTGATCAGTAGCCAAGCAGCAGGAAGTATAGGCAGGATAAATAGACAAGGAGAACTCTGGGAAGAGGAAGACTGAGTCAGGAGTCACTAGCCAGACACAGAGAAAGCAAGATGTGAAGGCAGAACTGAAAAATGGTACCAAGCCACATTGCTAAACATAGATAAGAATTATGGGTTAATTTAAGTATAAGAGCTAGTCAATAATAAACCTGAGCTAATGGCCATACAGTTCACAATTAGTATAAGCCTCTATGTGTTTACTTGGGTCTGAGCAGCTGTAGGACTGGTGGGTGAGAGAGATTTGTTCTGACTGTGGGCCAGGTAGGACCAGGAAAACTTCAGCTACAAGACTTATTTGAAGGAATGCCTTGATGAGATCCAGGTGTAAGCCATTTTTTTTATTTAGTGATAATTGAGGGAGGGCCCAGGCCATGGTGGGTAGTGCCATTCCTGGGCAGGTAGTTCTGGGTCCTATAGGAAGGTGAGCTGAGCAAGCCATTAAGCAGCTCCCCTCCATGGCCTCTGTATCAGCTTCTTCCTCTGGGATCCTGCCCTGTTTGAGTTCTGATCCTGACTTCCTCCAGTGATAAATGCAATGCTGAAATGTAAGCTTAATAAGCCCTTATCTCCCCAACTTTTTGGTCATGGTGTTTCATTGCAGTAATAGAAACCCTAACTAACACAGGAACCATAGACCCAGACGTGGTCCTTGGCAGCAGCCAGGTCTGTATGTTACCATTGCTCCTGAAGGAAGTGCAGGCCAATCAGTTCAGCACAATAGCAGTGTGGCCCTCAGACACTAATATGGCCCCAGATCTCCGGCATATGCCTTAGATGGTAATAGGAACCTCAGACATCAACACAGACCTGGCAATAGAGCCACAGACTAAGACGTGGCCTTCAGTTGTAGCTCTGGCCTGGATGTCACCATGGCTTTAGGTAGCAATTTAGGCTGCTCAGATCTGCAGTATGTCGCTTGGCCACCAGTGTGGAGTCAGGTGGCTAGCCTGATGTGGAGCATCTTCGTGGCCCTCATGGCAATAGGAGTGACAGGTATCAACATAAAACCTAGCTGCTATATATAGGGCTGTGGACCCACACATGGCCCTTGGTAGCAGCTCTGGTTAGACCACAGCATAGCCCTGAGTGGTAGCACAGGCCACTTAGATCTGTACGGCCCAGGATGTAGCATGGTCCCCAGACTCCAACAAACCAACAGGTTGCATCTCATACCCCAGGGCCTTCACATGGCCCCTTGTGGCCAAATGGATCACAGACTTCAAACCAGATCACAGCTGCATTAGGACTACAAATCCAGACATGCCCCCTAGCTGCAGTCCTGGGCTGGATACCATCATGGCACCAGAAAGCAGCAGTATATGCCACTTAGATCTGTTTGAACCTGGATGCAGCATGGCCCCTGGGCACCAATGTAGGGGCCCCAGAAGCTCCCTAGTAAGGCCTTACTCAAGGTCAGAAAGTCTAAGCTTGCTTTATCCAGCAGAGCTGTGTATTAGGATGATTTGGCCAAAAGCATGGTTACCAAGTATTTTGAAGAGTCTATACTTGTTGGTACTTTATACCTTGACTGTGAAAGGGGGAAGTATTTTGCCCCTCCCCTTTCTGATATATAAAAAGCCCATCATGAAAGTTGAGGCAGCTGGGTACAGACCCAGGACCCTCCTGAATCTCTCCTGTGTCTCTGTCTTTCTTGTCATTTAGGCCTATATTTCTATTTAATATTTCTTGCTTCTTCTCTCCTTCCCCCCAAGAACCCTTTGACAGGTCGGAGCTGGTCTCCTATGCAAAAGCATAGTCTCAGGTGGTCAATCAAACCCTGGGCAACTAAATGGCCCTCCATTGCAATAGGAGCCACAGATGTTGACTTGGACACTGGCTGCTATGAGGCCACAGATCCACACAAGGCCTGCAGCAGCAGCTCAGGCCTAGATGACACCATGGCCCCAAGTGGGAGTGCAGGCCACCAAGGTCAGCATGGCTTCAGAGGTGGCACTGTTCTTGGACACCTACATGGCCACGAGTGGCAGCCCCAGACAATGGGCATCCTTGTATTCCTTGGTGGCAACATGGCCCATGGATGGCCACATGGACCCTGGCTCTAGTAGGACCATGGACTCAGACATGTCCCTTGTCAGCAGC
Organism: Onychomys torridus; assembly: GCF_903995425.1. NCBI lineage: Eukaryota > Metazoa > Chordata > Mammalia > Rodentia > Cricetidae > Onychomys > Onychomys torridus. Next base: position 15,308,269 of record NC_050456.1, read on the forward strand.
CTGGGCCTGAATGTCACTATGGCCCTGAGACACAAGAAAGTCTCTCACACCACCCTCACTTCTTCCACTCCTCTTTCCACAGCACATGAACTGTTTCTCGTCTCTTTCCTATTTCTCCACCACATAATTGCTTAACATAATGGGATCCACCTGCCCGGCACTGCAAGGCAGCAAGCAGGCCCAATGACGTTTTCCCACCACCCAGGTCTTGAGAACCCCAGCTGGCCTTTGGGTGGCTTGCCCCTGCCTTCCAATCTGTATCTTTGAAGTGCAAAGCTGTAGGGAACCTTTTCTCTTCTGAGCCCACTGGAACTAGTAGACTCGGTATTCATCTAGATGGGACCTGAGACAAATGTCAGTGACTACCTTCAATGTCTCTTTATTGTGAATCTAGGAAGGTCCTCACTATTTGTTTCTTCCTCTCAGCCTATGCTGAGTGATCTCCATCATCTGGTCTAGCTCACTCATCTCAGAAGTTGTGATGCATATTTCTCAAGTCAAGCACTTGAAGTTTCCACTCCTGGGGTAAAACTTCTCTGTCCACACTATGTCTGTGCTATCCAGCACAGCCTGCAAGATATTCAGGTGAGGTTCCCCAGGGCCCCCAAGGGTGTGGGGTAAGAGAAGGGCCAGGCTTACACCATTACTCTCAGACAGTTACTCTGTCTTCCAGAAAGGGCTTCCTTTAACAATGGTAAAAAGAGTTCCATGGGCAGATCCTGCAGAGCAGATATGGCCAAGGCCTCATCCTCATTGGTAATCATGATGAAGATTCAGTCAGATGGATCTGGTTCAGAGAACTGATAATAAGAACCTGAATCCCAGCAGGACCAGTCAAAGAGTCTAGGCTTCTGGGTTCTGAGAGTCTTCTCTGACTCCATTGAAGCCATCACCTAAATTCTTTCTTATTTAAAGTATGTTGGGTTATGAGTGAAATTGTTTTGCTCTGGCTTTTCTGATGTTTATCAGGTTGATAAAGACATTGAAGGTAGTCACTGACATTTGTATAAAGGAGGATGAGATGAGTGAAAACGTCTTATAAATTACATCATGGCTACAAGAAAATGTCCTTCCAATGATATTTCCTTCTTTACACAGCCTTTGTAAACAGAGGCTGAGGTAGACACCATGACAACAGGCAAGACTTCTCTAGAATATTGAAGGAATGATGGGGTTTTCCAAGTTTTCTCTGTATGTGTTCAGGTTTGGCTGAGGTCTTGGTTTTAACCTTCTGCATTTCCGTGTGATAAATCCTGATTCTTTCACTCCACTGCAGGTTTTTGTCTTTGGAAGTACTTCCTAATAGATCACCACACATGGTTCTCCATCTTAGAGTCCATTTCAGTTCCATCTTCATCACCACAGCAACTGTTGCTACAGCTACAATAGAATCTCTACATCGACCAAACTCCAGTAAATGGTAACCAATTGTGAAGATAGCTTTACTTGTGGAATTAAAATTTTCTAAAGCATACAGCTCTCTCTCTCTCTCTCTCTCTCTCTCTCTCTCTCTCTCTCTCTCTCTCTCTCTCTCTCCTCTCCTCTCTCTCTGCCCCTCTCCCTCTCTCCATCTTCTCCCTCTCTCCCTCCCCCTCCCTTTCTGTATATGTGTGTGTGTTCTTCCTTTTCCTTATTTATTTCTTTTTTCCTTCTATCTTCCTTTTATTTTCTTGACAGTACCATTCTGACTGAAATGGAGTCTCAATGTAGTTTTGATTTTGAGTTTATAATATAACTATATGATTTCCCCTTCTCTTTTCTCCCTCCAAGTCTTTCCATGTATTGCCTACTCTCTTTCAAATTCATGGCCTCCTTTCCTTTCATTTTTGTGCCAGCCCATGTATGTGCTTGCAAGTATGCGTGTGTGTGTGTGTGTGTGTGTGTGTGTGTGTGTGTGTGTGCACGTGCTTTCTCAAATATTTAAATATACCCTGCTCAGTCTGTATAATGTTGTTTGTAGACATATCTTCAGGGTTCACCACTTGGTACTGGATAACAACTGGTGTTCTCTTCCCTGGGAAGACTATTTCTCTGACTCCCAGCAATTCTAAGTTGCCTCTATCCTTTTGTGTAGAATTGAGACTTCTCTTGAAATTTCCTCCATTTATGTTAGCATGTCTCCTCCTTTTAGAGCCCTCAGCATGGTACATGGACTTAGAACATGATCAACAAGAAGGAAATCATGCTAACTACCCAGGACTAGTGAAGTCATAGAGATTGAAGGAGAACCCACAACCTCTACATACTAAACCAGCATAATCCCTAACCACATTCTAAATATTTGTCCTTATACTCACAGATAAGTGATTTTCATTTCTTTAGCTGATAAGTCTTTCCATATTTTATGAGCACTCATTATTTGCAAAAAAAAAAAAACCCTTCATTTTAATCTACCCACTTATTTATTGGATTTTTTTTATTATTTGGGTTTTTTTAGTGTTAAGAAAAAGACTACTTCTCTACTTGTATCTATTTGTGTGCATGCACATGTGTGTATATACAGCCATGCATACTTGCACATGTCATAGAGTGTCTGTGGAGGTCAGAGGACATTTTGTAGATGTTGGCTTTCTCCTTCTATCACATGGGTTCAGGGAAATGAACTCAGTTTAGCAATTTGGAAAGACAATACCTTTGTTGGGCCATCTCACTAGCTGTTGTTTCTTTGTTTTCTGTTTTTAAGGAAGCCTCCTCCCCCCTTTTTAAACATGCTTTTTATTAATGTATGCTTATAATTCCTCACTAGGAATATTATCTGTAGACGGAAGAAATAATTTTCACCTATTTCCATAATTCTATAAATGGGTTTCAGCAAATATAGCATTAAACATAGAATGACTTTGTTGGTAACTAAATAATATAAAGTTAGTGTTTGGCTCATACAACAACAAAACTGATATTAAAGGCAGGTGAAGACACCAAACATTTCAATAAATTACTCCAAATTTATAAAAGATATAAATAGGTAAATAGCTGCTGAAATTGAAACATGATAGCTCTATTGCTCCCAAATAAGCTTTTCTTTTCCATCTATTCAGTTTGTTCTTTGACAATTTCATTATACACACACACACACACACACACACACACACACACACACACACACACACACACACACACACTACATTATGATTATTTCACTCCACACTCTTTTTCCCTACCCTTTATACCCTGCAACACCACCCCAACCCCCCACACTGTACGTCCCTTTTATACTTCATTGTCCTTTTGTTTGGCTTGTGACCTACTGAGTTTAACCAGAGCCATCTATTTGCCCACTGTCCATTGGAGTCTGATGACCTCACCAATGAATACACAACTGAAGACAGTAATTGTCTCTTCTCTAGAATGTAACCTATCCAATTGTTCACCAGGAAGGGATAAGAGCACTTGAGCCCCTCTCCCATCCGTGATTATTAACATGCCCTAAAACTTTAACTGTTAAACTACTGTCTTTATACATCCTCTCTCAAGTGTAGAGCATGAGCTTATGCTCTTCATGGAGACAGTCCTGAGTTCTTCTAGTTTTGTCTGGTATGAGGAAGACAGGTCAATGTCAAAGTGAAACATCTACTTACCTGTTTGTCCGTCCACACCACTCTGTCCTGATGGCAGTCCGTTCATTTCTGCATCACACTTTACTCCCTTGAGTGGAGCCGTCATGGTGACTGCATTGTGGCTCTCATCTTTTATTCATGCTACTGTAGATCTGAAAGTACTCTGTTCCATTGTGTTTTAAGAAGCTCTCAGATATTCTTTCTTGAAGACTGGTCTACCTTTGCAAGCTGGGAATTTGTGTCTCCTCTGTAATTCTATACACAACTGTACAGACATCATTTCAAGCACATTTATCATATATGTCAGTAAAATATCCAATAGTAGACAGAGAAGCAATTATCTGTAGAATGTTTTCACTTTTACCAGTTTTCTTTCTCCTCTTGCTTTTTTTCTTGGCAGCTAATAGAAGTGCTAACTTGCAGCTAGTATCATCAACATATGCTGTTTGCAGCATGTACATTTCTCTAGTGTGAGATCTCCCAGAAACATGTTTTGTCCTTTGTTATTAGTAACTCTGCTCTGAATCTATTATAACTGGGACCACTAATGACAGAACACAACAATTAGGGGAGCTCAAAGTAGAATGGACATTGCACTATGTAACTGGACTAGCTAGAATCAAAACCTAACAAGGAGTATACAGTGTCTATCCCAACCAACGGTAAGCTGAATTGTTTCTCCCTTTGGATGACAGCTGAACAATACCATGAATTGCAGCTTTGAGATTTGGATCTTTGTGGGGTCTATTGTAGAATGCTTTCTACCATCAAGCACTGAGAATGGCCCTCCCTCCTAGAATGCATCAGTCTAGAAGCACTCAGAGCTTTTAGCTTGTTAGTGTAAATCAACTTTTATTGCTTGTGTTTGAGAGGGAAGGACAGCAAAATCGTACATCCATACATTACTTTGGCTATTTGTAAAAGGTTAAAAAAGAAGAATGGAGGAGAACACAGCCATATTTTGTGAAGGCTTAAGAAATTACTTTGAAACTCACATTCATACACACAGACATCTCTGCCAGCTACTAGTGGTGTCAGACAAACTATACGTCAACAAAGTGATTTACCGTCAACATGCAATGATGTTTGACATGCACCACTTTTATGGTTTCCCATTTCTTGCATGAAATTTGTGCAAGTTTTAAAGCTGTTTGACACAAGAAGCCTGCCTGCCACTCTGGCCGTGTGAACCCTGCAGACAGGAAGTGGCAAGGGGCGGTAAAGAATGGCCAATAAATTGGGAGTTGAGAAGCAAGAGCGATGAGTTAGGGAAGATGTTGATATTGGAAACTTTGATTTGAGAGCTTATAAAGTTGACTGAATGTGACATCCAGTCATCTGGATTCTGAAAGGGGTGAGTGCAAGGATTATAGATGATAGCTTTTCGTGAAGGGCAGAATCTTTTAAATCTTTTATGGCTGAAGTCTCAAGGCAAAGTCAGAACTAGATCAGAAGATAATCAATACTCTGAAGCTGACAGGGAGGTTTGGAACATTTTTACTTAGATACTTCAGTTATGGAATGGCTTTCAAAAAACACTCTCATGTAAAACAAATAAAAGAAGATGTATCTGGGTAATAATAGATGGACATTATTATTATTGTTGTTAATTTTTTGTTTTTGTTTTTTTGGGACAAGTTTCTCTGTGTAGTCCTGGCTGTTCTGGAACTAACTCTGTAGACCAGCCTGAACTAGAACTCAGAGATCTGCCTACCTCTGCCTTCCAAATGCTAAGATTAAAGACATGTGCCATAATTCAGCCCCTGGCTGAATAATATTTTTAAAAAGACAAAATCATACATGTTTAAGCATCTCATTTGTGCATATAAAATATGGCTTCAATAGTACCTTATGTATTGTGACAACTCTGATATGTGTATATCCCAAACATTCATTCAGCAAACTTGCCTTCACCAGATTTCCTTGTACACATAGGAGAATTAAAACCATTGCTTTCAAGGTTGTGATGGCTTCTTGCAGCCATGGCTGGTAAATGGACAATTGTAATTCTAAAAGTTGAGGCTTTAGGAGGCTTTCCCTAAAGATGATGTTTAATTAAAACTACTATATAAACAAAAAGAAAAGACCCATCTTAGTTTTCCATCTGGAAGTAATTGTGAAAACATCTAAAATGCCATGTAATACTTTGCTCAACACATATAATGCCTCCACCACCTATTAGGAATAGCTTTTTGGGTAAGTGCTTTCTAGAGCTTCCTACATTGTGCTAGAAATTTCCCCTTCATCCTCAAAATCCCAGTCTCATGACTCCCCTACCTCCTAACTCATGATATTGCATCAAACCTAAATGATAAAATATAAATATCATTTTCCTCAACAAATATTGCCACCTTTCATATCTGCATCCTGTTGATCTTATCTGTTGTTACTGTAAAAGATCTTTTTTTATCAACCAAAGGTCAAAGACCTATCTTCTCAGCTTTCTATAATTAAAAAAATAGTTATATTTATTTATTGTGTACATGTGTATAAATGTGTAGGTACATGTATACTAGGACATACATGTGGAACTCAATAGGACAACTTGTAGAAGTTAGTTATCTCCTTCTACCAGGTGGATTCTGGGTATCAAACTCAGTGATCAGACTTGGATATAAACACACCTACCCACTGAGCCATCTCTCTGGCCCATGCTCTGGCTGCTCTCCTTTTCTTAATTAGGTAGAAAGGAAGGGACTAGGGAGGACACATGGGTCCCTGGAAGGGGCAAATAGAGTGGATTTTATGGGTGGACTGGGGGTGGGAGAACAGGAATGGGAGAATCAGGGGCAGAGGGGTAAGATAGATGTGGTTGAGGAAGGGAATGCAGAGAGAGACAGCTAGAATTGAGTGGCATCAGAGGGGTGGTATAAAATCATAGTGCAGTGGAAACTTTTTAGATGCTATATTCCAGTGATCTTAATGATGTCTCTAAATAATGAGTGAGACAGAGGCCCAAATGGCCATCTCTTGTCCCCAAAGAAAGATTCCAGTACCAGGACCACATTAAGTCCAAATTAATTGTTGATTAAAGGGGTCCCATGGAAATCTTCAAACAACCCAGGATATTGCCAAGACAATAGGTTGCTCACCACAAACTGACAGCAAGGCCCCATTGCTGAAAATAGCACCCACATGACTCATTGAACATGGAGAGGTAGTGCATTCACTCCTATGCTCTAGTGTCCTTGGCTTGGAAAGGTACTCTGCAGGCTACCAAAAGAGAAAAGTATAAAATAGTGGTTTTCAGACTTCATAATGCTGTGATCTTTTAATACAGTTCCTCACATTGTGGTGATCCCCAACCATAAAATTATTTCCATTGCTACTTCATAACAGTAATTTTGCTACTGTTGTGGATTGTAAGGTAAATACTTGTGTTTTCCAATAGTCCTAGGTAACCCTTGTGAAAAGGTTATTCAACAGGTTCACAACCCACAGCTTGGAAATCATTTGATCTACAATCTGTATGGCCTGCAAAATATGCTAGGTCCATGGTGGCACAGGTCTTGTGGGAGTAACCAACCAATGTCTTATGTGAGTTAAGGCCCACTCCATGAGATGGAACCAGTGCCCAACACTGTTTGGGTGAAGAAGAACCAGAGACTAGATAGCCTAGAGACCTAGGGTAAACTTAAACACTACTGATATTCTGTTATATTCAGAGATCAGTGCTTTATTTGGTCATCATCAGAGAAGCTTCCTCCTGAAGCAGATGGGAACAAAAACAGAGACCCATATACTAGACACTATGCAGAGAGAGAGAGACCTTGGAATACACAGCTATAAATGGGATGTCTTTATAAAGTCCCTCCCCTTAGAACTCAGGGAATCCCATCAAAGAGGAGGCAGAAAGAGTGTAAGAGTCATAGGCAATGAAGGATACCAACAGAACAAGGCTCTGAATCAACTGAGGAGGGCTCATAGGAGCTCACAGAGACAGAACCAGCAAGCACAGGGCTGGCACAGGTCTGCACCAGGTCCTCTGTGTATAGATGTCAGCTTAGTAATTTTTGCAGGGGACTTCTGAGTATGTAAACCAGTGGGTCTCTGATTCTCATCCCTGCTCTTGGGGCTCTTTTCCTTCTGTCGAGTTTTCTGGTCCAGACTAAATGTGATCATTTTTGTTTCATCTTATTATATTTTATTTTGTCATATTTGGCAGTTAGCTCTTAGAAATCTGTTCTTTTCTAATGAGAGACAGAAAGGGAGTGGATCAGGACGAGAGAGGCGGTGGGGAGGAACTGGAAGGAGTAAAGGGAGGAGAAAGTGTGAACAGGATATATTGTGTGAGAAAATAATCTATTTTTAATAAAAAGGGAAGAAGAAGAAAGAGAGAATATAAAGTAGGGTGGGTATCTAGGAGAAGGATCTAGGAGGAGTTGGGGGAGGGGAATGAATGTGACCAAAGCACATTGTATAAAATTTCTAAAAATAATAAATAAAAGCATTATTAACAAAAAACAATAAGCATATATAACAATTTAGTGGGTTTTAAAATAATTCTCTTCAACAGGTTTTTATATAAAGGTTAATGAGATCACAGTTTGTTTCTCAAGGGCACCTGACCATAATACAGTTGATAAGAGCACCAGTAAGGTAGAAGGTAGACTAGCTTCACTAAGAGTACAATCAGAACTGTCTTCTTTGAGATTCCTAGAAAATGTCTGAGAAAAGAAATGGACCATACTTGAGATCATATACATTTAGTCTGTATCGCTGGTTCATTGTTATTTTACCACAAGACATGAAATGAATATTAAGTATGTGTCAGCAACCTTTCCATAAAATGTCAATTGTGCTCCAATCCTTGTTTCTCAGCTGGGTAAAGAAAGTGTCAATCTGATTCTAGAATGAAGCACTCCTTCATCTTCTTGTCTCCCCATAATTTCTTCTGTCTTTCTACTCTGTGATCCATGCATGCTGTACTACCAGTTGCCCATTCAAGATGTAGCCACAGGTGGAATAGTGACAAGTCTGTTATGGGATTAACAAACTACAGTGTGTTTGCAGTTGAGTCCCAACCCATAGGAGGGAATTCATTCAGAGTACTGCAAACCTGGTCAAAAACACATGGCTGGTAACAGGTCCAAGTAGAAAAATTGCTACTGTTATTTGTCTACCTGGATTTGATATGCATATCCAATAATCTTTCAAATATGTCTGCTTATACCTGTAGATCAGTGTTACTTCCAGCTTTGATTAGGGAGCTGAGGAGAACCCTGCAGGTGTCCAGACAAGGAACAAACCTCAATTCATATTGACCTCATCAACCTGGATCAGACCTGAAGGAACTGAATGCCAGGCAGTTTGTTGGCAACACATTGAAAACACATTACAACCTGGGAAAGACAACAACCATTCTCATTCTAACTTTCCAGGCAATGACCATCCCAATTCCAGGTGTGAAATAGAGTTGAAGGTGTGACTGCTTTGAAACTCCTTTACAAAGTACATGTGACCAGAGGGTGGGTCCTAGAGCTGAAAGGGCCTCGAATCTGGTCTAGTCCCTGACTGAGACAGCATGGAGTTCAGCAGGCTATAAAATACATCTGGAACCTTCCTTGAGGATGGGTTCTATTGACTGAAATTAGAGAGGGAGAGTTGGGCAAAAACACTCTAGGAGATTTGGGTGAAGTCTGCCCAAAAGCAAAAGGTGGACAAATATGCCACCACAGATAACAAAAATGGTCACCAGGTCATTGACAATATCCAATCCCAGCCTTCTGTGTGGGAAAAGAGGTATTTTTATCTCCTGCACTGAGGACATGCTTGGTTCCAGAGTGCTTTGTGAACCCAAGAATTTTGTGCTACCAACTGTGGGGAGTGGAAGGGGAAGACTTATTTTTGTAGTGAGCAGCAGTTGCTACAGAGACTCATGACTGGTCAAAGTGCTGACAAAAATTGGCTGGTGAAAACTGAACTCTAAATGGAACCTGTATTTCATCTTTTCTTTAGAGGAGGGAGCATTGCAGAAAATGGGACAGGAAGAATGTAAGAGACAGAGAAAAGAATACAATGCTATGGAACACTTTTTTCAGGGAGTGAGGTAGAGACAGCATTCTTGAACTGTCAGGAACTATGATTACCAGAACAAACCTACACAAAATTAGACCTCTCAAAAACTTAAAATGTTATTAAAGAAAATGGCTCATACAAAAACAAATAACAAAGAAAGAAGGAGAAAAGAAGGGAGGAGAGAGGAACTAGACAGTGTAAGGGACTGGTTGGGAAAAAGAGGATCAGCAAGTGTGAGGTGGGTCACCAAGGGTATTGAGCTACATGGTGTCAAAATACATAACATACACACATGTATGAAAGCATCACAATGAAACCAACTATGGTGGGAAACTATAAAACAAGTTATTGTTTCGCAATTTCCTCCAACAGAAACATTCCCTCCTGGAAGGAAGAACAAAGGGCTTATTAAGTTTCAGGAAGTAAATGAAATCCCCCAAAGCTCAGGGTACCAACAAAATTCACAAGTCAGTCTCAGGAGGTGCCAAAACTTGACAAGTTTCACAAGATCCCTACCTGGGGTGCCATAAGCAATCACAACTTCTAAGAAGAGACTTTCCAGTCTGTTGCTTTACTTGGGACCCATGCAGAGAGCTCCAGGGAGGTATCTTTTTGAGTTTTGTGGAGTTGTCTCTGTTTTTGAATTTTGTGTTCCTATAAGTAATTCTCCACCCAAACTCCTTATAAGCAATCCTAACAAGCTCATTCATTCACCAAGCTGGACTTGGTTGGACTGTAGTGTAAAGGGTCAATGGAAAACACCCTGCCCCTGGCTTGACCCAGATCTCCTAGACTTGGAAATCCCCACCCCAGTGACTCATGGTGAATGGCCAATGTTTCAGAATTAATGGCCAAGCACTGAACTTTTCCACTAGTTCATTGGGTGTGCTCCAAAGATCCCATAAAAGCTCACCCCTCTACCCAGCCCACTGCTGTGTTCTTTTCCCATTCAGAGGCAGCCACCATTTTAGGTCTCTCCCCAATAAATCTCTTGTATGAAGTTTATTGCATGGTGTGACTTTGTGGTATTCCTTGGATCTTGACTGGCAAGATGTCATTGTGCCTGGAACCTTACATGGACTCAAGTTACCTGTCAGGGATGAATAGACACTTGTTCACACCTTCCCAACAAAGGTCATAGAACATATGTTAATAAAAATGTATTTGACAGCTTAATTTCATACAGCACAATTGATACCCAAACAGGGACTAATAGGAGCAAAGATAAGCTGAGGGGGGCTGGAGAGATGACTAGGCTAAAGGACCCCTGCTAGGATCCAAAATGTCAAAACTCATGAGAAGAATCAGGCAGTGAAATGGATAACACAGAAGAAATGATAGAAGATAGTCTGACCTTTAATAGTGAACAAGGGAAAATACATGCTTCAAGATACAGACAGAGGTCTTAATAATAGCCCAATAAAAGAAACTACAACATCAGGAATCTCAGCACCAGGACTGCTTGAACTGAGAAAAAGTTAAAGGAGGGGAGAGCCTCTCACAGCCTATCACATAAGGCTGTGGGGAATTAATATGGAGACAGATAGGATTAGTCTGAGTGCCGTGGGAAGCAAAGAAACTGAGTAACTACTGATCCCTGTGTGAGAGTGTGGTGGTTTGAAAGAAAATGGCCCCCAAAGGGAGTGGCACTATTAGGAGATTTAGCCTTGTTAGAGAAAGTGTGTCACTGTGGAGGCAGGATTTGAGGTCTGCTATTCTCAAGCTATGCCCAGTGTGGTCATATACTCCTTCTGCTACCTGTAAATCCAGATTTAGAACTTTCAGATCCTTCTCAAGCACCATGTCTGCCAGCACACCACCATGACCCACCATGATGACAATAGACTACATCTCTGAAACGGTAAGCTATCTCCAATTAATTTTCCCCTTCAAAAGAGTTGCCATGGTCATGGTGTCTCTTCACAGAAATAGAAACCCTAACTAAGACAGAAAGAAAGGTGCATAACCTGAACCAAGATGACAGGAACCAGCCCCTGATAAACTGACAGGAAAAAGTCATTTAGGTATACACAGTATTTTCTGAGTACCTTGTGAGTTGGGATCTGGAATACATAGAGGAAGAACGGGCACTACTAAACATCTAGGGCCTGAGAGCCAACATTTGATGCTGAATTGTGGGACAGATAGGACTGTGTCCACAGGTGGAATTATGAAAGAAGTTTGACTCAGCATGGGCTTTGAAATCAGTACAGGGCTGCATTAGCTTTGTTAAACTTTGTGGTGCGGCATAATCTTAACAAGGCGGTAGGGTATTTGACAAGTCACAAAGACTTTGACAGGCATTTATCTAGGGTTGTAAAGTGAGAAAGCTATCGAGGATAAGAGAAGGCCAAAGAAGACAAAAGAGTTTGTCTGAGCAATTTGAAGGCAAACTTGGCAAGATGTATTGTTGAGCCTGATCCTAAAGGAAAAATTAACTGGAAACCTAATGCTGTATTAGAGAGCCTTTACAATGCTTTAAAACCTGAACAGTATTTAACAGAAGGCTTGACTGAGAAAACAAACAAAAATCTCTGGATCTCTCTGAACAACGTTCAGGTAGCTAGGTAGGTAAGGAGATCCTTTTTCTCCATAGATTTATTGCTTATATAACTAAGGGGAATATGCAAAAAAGATCAAGTTTAGCTTAGAGGTAAGCAATTAAGATCATTCATTCAACTCAAGGCCCCTTCAGCACCCAGATGTGTCCAAAGGAAAGGAAAAGATTATGATATCCCAGAGGCTCTGAGAAATGAGAATTCGGTTTGAGTGGCAGGCTCAGCAGGCTAGAGCATGTCCTTGTGCCTAAGCCAGAACAAGCATTGCATGCAAACCCCATTGAAGTGTGGGCAATGAACAGGGTCCCCAAAGAAGCTGCAGCAGCACCCCAACATGAGGAGACCAGATGACTCATGGAAGACTTCCCTGAACTATGAAGGGCCTGATAGGAGGAAGGTTCTCCTGTCTCCACAGCTATATCCATTACTGATCTTTGATGAAACAATTGATAGAAGTCATAATTGTTTCATACTGTATTAGACCTTTGTAACATTTCATTTTTATCATCCCCTTAGCTGACCAAGACCAACTGGAACTGACTTTGAATGAATAACAGTGGGTCTGCAACGAGCCTGCTTATCTTCAGTAAAATATATCACAACATATTCCTACTTACTGAATGTCTTATAAATTTGTAAAACATTTAGAAGAGCAGAAAAGACAGGAATTAAAAACTCTAAACAAAAGTATTCAGCATATGTGGGAAAAAGTTGTAAGATTATTAGGTGGAATCCCAGTGTCAGGGGTAGCCTACTTTCCTGTGTGTTGTTAGATAGGAAAGCTCCCCAAAACTCTACTCAGCATACAAATCATAGGTAATGGTTTTAGTCGAATGCTAGAACTATTGTTGAGAACATCATACACTTTGGTTGTAGGACCACTAGAAGCTGCCCTCCTGACTAAATTATATAGTATCAGAAGACACTGTGAGAGTTATTAGGAGAGACTTATCAGCAATAGTCCTGCTCAGCTAAGGCCTCTGCATGCTACAGTGCCATGTCAGGCAGGATGTGTCTACTTGTGCAATAGTTGTTTGACTATTCTTATCAAACAACTGCTTTCTGATTGGATTTAAGGATTATTCTACTGAAGGAAATTCTTGTCTAGGACCATAAGCCAAAGCAAAAGCTCATGTAAGGGATATCACAGGCCCCAGTTGGGAAGACACTACTATTGTTTTGTTGATTGGATGTAATGTTCCTATCAAATTGCCATCTAAACATTTGTATTTATGCCCATAGGTCATGTTTGCTGTAGGCTTCAATAAGTTATAGAAGGGAACATTTTTGTACCATGAGAGGTATACTACAGAGATTTACAGTTTGCCAGTGTCTCAAAAACAACTTACTATTGCTGTGACACAGTGGTCTAACACTTAGCCATAGATGGGAGAAAACAATCACTCCCTCAAAGTCTCATGGGACATTGTAGAAGAAAGGGTAGAAAGATATTAGAGAAACAAGAAGGGGTGGAGTGTTGTGTATTTGTTTTCAATTTTTGAAACATTCTCTTTTGGAGGCAGAGAAGGAGGTCTCTTAAGACTCAGATGTAAAGAAAACTTAGCAGGGCTAAGGAAGTACCTGTAAATAGTAGAATTCCTGCCTTGGGGGAAAAAAAAAAGAAGAAGTAATGGAATTCTACATGGAATCTTTGTAGGAGGGAAAACAAAGGAACTTCCCTCCCCTCAAACAAATAAACAAAAACAAACAAGCAAATAAAACCCAAGAACTGTCTGTCACTCTATTGAGATCTGTAAAAGAAAGTTGAAATTGTCTTGTTATCTGGAAGGATAAATAATATAAGGATCTTGTTAAGTAAATTGGAAGGTTCTGGTATTAGCCCTGCTGAATAAGGTTCATTTTTGTTCAATTTGAGTAAAAAAAAAAATGTTTAGGTGAATTGGGAAGAAATGACTATTCTAAAATGGCTGCAAAGGGAGTAAAAATGATGTACTTGAAATTTTAAAAATTGAAAATAACAACGTGCTTTTTAAAATAAAAAAATGGAGTAAATGTAAGCAGCTATAAGAATGTTCTCTTTACTCTAAAGCTCAAGCTACTGGTTACAATATAACTGCTGTAATGTAAGAGGAGTTAGATTGCAAGGTGAATTTAAGTTGACATCTCCTTTAAGAGACATAAAAGGTGAGAAAGAACAGCACTAGGAAGACCAAAGAGAGACAAAAGCCTCCTTGTATTTCCTAAAAGCTGTTGAAAAGAATTTAGTGGGTACATACCATGTTTGTCTTTTTGAGTCTGGGTTACCTTACTCAGGATGATATTTTCTAGTTCCATCCATTTGCCTGCAAACCTCATGGATGTCATTGTTTGTCTCTGCTGAGTAGTACTCCATTGTGTATATGTACCACATTTTATCCATTCTTCAGCTGAAAAGCCTCTAGGTTGTTTCAATGTTCTGGCTATTACAAATAATGCTGCTATGAACATAGTTGAGCATATGTCCTTATCATATGATTGAGCATTTCTTGTGTATATGCCCAAGAGTGGTATAGATGGGTCTCGAGGGAGGTTGATTCCCAATTTTCTAAGAAAGTGACATATTGATTTCAAAGTGGCTGTACAAGTTTGCATTCCCACCAACAGTGTAGGAGTATTGCTCTTGCTCCACATCGTCTCCAACATAAGCTGTCTTCAGTGTTTTTGATCTCAACTATTCTGACGAGTGTAGGATGGTATCTCAGAGTCATTTAAGTGGATACTAGATGTAAAGCAAAGGATAACCAGACTATAACTCACAACTCCAGGGAGGCTACCTAGTAAAGAGGACCCTAAGAAAGACACAGGGATCGCCCAGCGACAGAGAAATGGATGAGATCTACATGAGCAAACTGGGGGTGAAGAGGGGTAATGGAGGGCAAAGGTCAGAGGAAAGCAAGCTTAGGGGAGAGGGAGGTCCCAGCAGGATCAGGAGCAGAATAGGAGAACAAGGAAAAAGAGACCATGATAAATGAAGACCACATGAGAATAGGAAGAAGCAGAATGCTAGAGAGGTCCCCAGAAATCCACAAAGATACCTCCACTATAGACTGCCTGAACTGACCTACTCTGGTGATTGGATGGCCAAACACCCTAACTGTCAAGATAGAACAGCAGATGCAAAGATCCATGGTCAAACCCGAGGTGGAGCTCCAGGAGTCCAACTGGTGAGAGAGAGGGGGGATTATATAAGCAAGAGATATTGAGATCACGATTGGAAAAAGCAAGGGACAAGTAGCCAAACTAGGAGAAACACATGAACTGTGAACCAATAGCTGAGGAGCCCCTATGGAACTGGATCAGGCCCTATGGATAAAGACAGTTGATGAGCTTAAACTGTTTAGGAGACCCCCAGGCAGTGGGACCAGGACCTATCCTTGGTGCATGAGCTGGCTTTTTGGAATCTAGGGCCTATTCTGGGACACTTTGGTCAGCCTTGGTGCAGGGAAGAGGGGACTGGACCTGCCTCAACCGAATCTACCAGGCTGGGCTGAATCTCCAGGGGAGACCTTGCCTTGGAGAAGGTGGGAATGGGGAGTGGATTTGGGGGGAAGTCTCTCGGGGGTTGGAGGAGGGAGGACAGGGGAATCCCTGACTGATATGTAAAATTAAATTAATTATAAAATAAAAATATTTATTTTTTTTTAAATTTAGTATTCTAGTGTTTGGAAGATACAATTGTAATTGATAAGATTTAGTGGAAGAATGGGTGACAATCTATCCAAGATAGGTACATAGAATACTTAGCTGAATTTTGTTCAGCAGAAGCTATAAATGAAGTTTTGATATGAAGGTTGTCAGTCTTTTAAAACAATTAGATTTCTACTTGTAGTAGAGGAAGCTTATAAGCTATCATCCATACAATGAAATAAATAAGCCGTAGGAAGATTCTGTCTGCCAGAGTGCATTTTTTTTTATTATTATCCACCATAGGCAGAGGATGGGGCTACTGATTGTACCTTAAGGGAAACATAGGTACTTGATTATTGAGAGAAGGCACTAACACAACAAACAAGCAAATAAACAAAAAGCCCTTCTTAGCATCAGTGCACAAAGGATAGTGAAAAAAAAGTAATTGTAACAATAACATGGTAGTTTTGAGGTAATATGGCATTCTCCAGATTTAGACACTCCAAGCTGCATAGCAACCTGACAGCCAAACAGTGCTGATTATCACTGTAGTGTCATGACTACTATGTGGGTGACCAACAGATTTCTGATGGAATTTCAGGCCACTTTGTAAGAAGAATTTATATACCTTGTACTTTAGAGTTGGTCAAAGGCCCATGTCTAAGAAGGCCATAGGCACTAGGGGTGAACCTACTACTTTTATTTTGAAATATGAGCATGTTGTTAACTGCCTCTTAATATTGATTTTTATAACCATAATGCACTGTTGTCTGTAGACTTGACCAAAGTAGCTTCTCTTTGCAGTGAATGGTGTTACTTCAAAGATTCGTAAATGGTCAAGGTTCTGAGAACAATTGAAGGCTGAGTGGTCCTCATTAATTAGGATAGCCACACCATACCCTCCAATGTTGAGGAAACTTCTTGGCAGAAGTGGCATGTTAGAGCCTGACAATGAGGATCAGTGGGTTACTCATAAGTGGACACTTTCACTCTCCTTTCTGAACAAGTGCCCCTGGTTAAACTCAATGGGATGTAAAGCAAAAACAGGAAGAGAAACCAGACATGGGACCATGTGATGAAGGCATGGTGGGAGGATGAGATTATCCAAGAATAAATTAATTAATTAAAACAAAAAGAAAGGCAAAAAGGGAAATTTATAGAAAATGTGCTACGATTTGTCTAAGTCACTCAGTCTTTAAACTGAGGGTCCTTGGGTCTCAGAAAGTCATTAGTCCCATGGCCCCCCTTCACAGGAGGAAGAATAGAAGGCATTTAATTTCCCTTGTGTTTTGGTCTGTAGTTCCTACACTTAGAAAACACAGATACCTTATAAGTCTATTACCTTTAGACCCATTTAATAAGCTTAATTTATCAAAATAATCACTGAATTGCCTTTCTTAAAGTAAGCCGAAATTCTACATGCAATTTAAGCTTTAAGAAAAGTTTAAGCACTGTATTATACTTATTTTTAAAAGTAGCCTTCACTTAGATGAATCTTTTACTTTGTTCAGTTTTAAGAGCTCATCAAATGTTAAACATGACAATGAAACTATAGCAAATTCTACCATTTTCATGGATTCTCTCTTTCCTGAAGGGGTGAATTATTTATATTATGCACTTAATGATGATATATAGTCTGAAAGTGACTGTACGGTCCCACACATTTTTCAGACAAGTTAACAATCTGTCTCTTTGGGCAGGTGAAAATTATTGGATGTTAGAAGTATTTCGTATTAAATAAACAGGTAAAAGTTCTCAAATGAGGGTTAGACTTCAGAGTGTGATACTCACTTACCTGGCGCAGCCTGAGATGAAGCCCTGGAAGCCAAAACAAGCTAGCACTGGCTAATCAAGATGGGGAGCAGGGGTTCATAGAAATTGGAATAGGCTGCCATCACTTTGCCCTTTTAACTTGGATTTCTGATGATCAGAAATTTGTATTGATTCGTGATTGCTCTTTTAATTAAATCAGAAGTTTCTCTTACTATGATTTCAGTGGTTAATAGATTTGTTCATTTGTATTGGACACGCAATGTGACCATGTGGCAGAAAAGTTATTCATTGACTTATTTCTAAATACTGTACTTTGGTGTAAAACCTGGCTTAAATTGCTTAAGTGTTTGCAAACATTCTATTTACTTGGTATACTTATGTGAGAAAAACAGCATTCTTTGTCAGAAAACTAAGTAATCCTTGCTTAATGAGTAAGGCAGAGAATTGTAGTGGGTAGCCATTCCAGCTTTGACCTGGAAGTTCCAACCCCCATTGAGGCTTTGGTAATGGTCACACCTATAAGGCGGGGCTGAGAGAGGATGCTGAAGACCCAGGATCCAAAGGAGAGGCTTCGCTTGGTTCCAGGACCCTGGACACTGGAGGTAGACAGAGCAGAGTTCTCCAGAGAACACCACCGGACTGCGCCATACTTTTCCTAGACCCTGCAACTTACCTATCCCTTCATTTGTAAGTTATGCCACTAAATAAACCTCTATGTGGAGTGGCCTTAATAATTTCACCAATAGAGAATAATAATAGATATGCGTGTAGAAGTTTGCCTGCTGCAAACCCCATTTCTCTTCATCACAACCTTCATCTTCTCACCCTGATTGGCTACAAAATTGTTGCTAGCTGTAATATAGTTGCTTCTCACTTCCGGTCTTTTTATTACAAGGTTTGTTCTCCCAACCATATTGACAATCAGCTTATACATATAACTTAACCTGGCCAACAAACTGTAAACCAATGCAATATGTGCCTCTATCCATGAGAAATGTTATGAAAAAGAAACCTGCACATGATAAAAACCTACACATGATTCTACCACTGCTATTTTGCTTTGAGAGTCAGACCTAGTCTGAATGACTAGAGTCATTCCCTAGGCCTGAAATATAAGTGAATATAGATATATAAAAGAGTTGCAACCCATCTTCAAAAATGATATAATATGCAAAGGTAATCAATTTTTATTGTGGAAGCAATCAGGATTATGGTTGTTTCTTGTCATGGGGATAAAGTTTTTGTAAGCTGACTGATGTAAGCTGTGTCTGTGTTGCCGACTACCATATCCACAAACCATGGCAGAACATATAGTGCAATCTGTTGGACAAACGAAGGAATCAGAAAAAAACGCACGGCCATGCTTCTGCTTAATTACCATTTTGCTCATTTACTAGCCATGGTGATATCATGTATTCAGGTCACTATGACAAAGTGCAGATCTATTTTAAGAGTAAGCTGCACTACCCTGGTATGCCAACAGCAATTTCAATACTTAGAGATTTGAGATATTAAAGTTTTAAGTATAACAGAATGTTCAAGTGCATAAGAGTTGTCAGTTTGGCTGAATAAAATTCCAGTTCTTGCAGATTAAATGGTAATCTCTATCTCTTAGTTTTTTTTCTGCCTGGGGAGCTTTGATAAAAATAAGAGATTCTATGCTGCTTATGCTTATCACGCATGACCACACACTTCCTCCTCCTGCAGGGGGGTTAGATTCATTTTACTCTTAATTAGTCCTGTGATTAATTTAGGTAAAGTTCTGTAGGATCTTTATTTTTCCTCAGTTTGAATAGTTAAATGATTAGTGTTTCACAGTCTGCCATGAGCTGTCTCCAGAGGAAGTGTTTGGTCCATGACCTTTCATATCCCTGACAGTGAATGCTGGCCTTTGCCGATTTAACATATGTGTCCATGGGGAGGAATTATGTACTCCAACCACGTATGATGCACCAGTTTCAGTGTGGACTAAAACAGCAAAAGATAAGGAAGAAATCTGACATGATGCAATGAAGTTCATTTGTATGTATAAATACATGTGAACATGCATTAGAAGACTCATAGCTGCAAGCTTTACTCTTTGATATAGTTTGGTCCTCATGGAGACTTCTGAATAGTCCCAGACATCCATTAACTAGATGAAATTTTTGTCCTCCTGTAAGAGAAATCTGTCATTATATTCAAGGATGGCTTTTCATAGAGTAAGAAATCTGCCTTTTTGCTATCTCCACCAGCTGGGTCAGGACCCAAAAACATCACAAGGAAACATTTCTCTCCATTCCCAGTTTTCATCTTCAACAGAACTCTGTTGGCATGGAAGTTAGTCTGAGCCAATACAAAGATGGATACACTTCTCCAGCTTTATAGCAACATGAGTTTCTATCTGGATAGGAATGTTTGCCTCCAGCTCTTACTACATTAAAAAGGGGGAAAGATACAAGAAAAAGGGAAAGTACCACTGACTGTGATTCCAGATAATACTGGAGATTATGTGTTGTGTTACCAAATGATCATCGGCATGCAAAGTATATCATTTGGGAAGCGTGGCAAAGCATGGAGGCCTAACACTCTTCTTTTTGTCTTTTAGTGATGGCAATGAATACTTTCGGTGCTTTTCCTTTCACTGTATCCCTCTCATGATTGAAGGCAAGTCATTTATAATGGATAATGCCTTCAAGGGAGACTGAGATCACTGCCTGCCATCCAGCTGGTAATGGGAAAGCTGCAGCCATGGTCGGTAACAAGTTACCTCATTAATTTTCTCAGACATATTCCAGGCAATAAACACCTGATTTGAACATTTGGGTGCAGAGAAACACCTTGGCCTTCAGTGAACATTTCTGTTACCAAAATGCACAGGCCCTTGATACATTTCCTATTTTTCTCCTAGTGAATTAGGACATTCTGAATATGGTTTCTCCCTTCTATGGGATAATGTATATGTGCCACTTTGCCTTGTCCTCATGATGGAATTACATATAATGAGAAAAATGCATCTGTGTGGTTTGTGAATGGAACACAAAGGTAATTTGGGTGCATTTGTCTGTAATTGGAGGGCCCCTGCCTATGAAGCCACAAAGACTGGGTGACCCTGCACACTCTTGTTTTGACAAAGTAACTAAAGTGCTTACATTCAGCCACTGTTGATATATGGAGGTTTGCTCTGCTGGATGATGCAGAGAATAGTAATAATGATGATAATCACAGAGAAGATAATGGGAGAGGGAGCATATTTAGAAAACAATGTCCTGTCTTATGGAACACCAACAAAACAGGGCACCCAGGGAGCCTACTCAACACAGCGGCTACACACAGAGAGTTGCCATTTCTCATGCCCTTTGCAGCCAACACAGCTACTGTGCCTGAGCTCTGAGAAACAGTTTCAACACCATAGAGCCCAAAATCTTATCAAAAATGAAACAAAGCAATGAAGCACTCTACTGTCAGCCATTATCCTGGGAGGTTGCTTTCCCACCTTGAGAGAATTACCCTTAGAAATGTCTTTCCATGAGATCTGGAGGGTACCAGAAGTCTTTTCTCTTCAGGGTTGTTACCTTCATAGGCATGTATATTACTAAGAAAGCAAATTTGAAATTACAAGTTGTAATGATGCATTCTCATATGCAATGTGGGACCTCAAGTAAAACCTAAACTTCAAACTTTGGGAGCAAGAAATCACCTATATAGTCTCAAATTCAGATAGGAAGAGGCCTTGTAGCACACAAAGTAGAAGAATTGTTAGAGCAATCTTTCTCCATCTTTAGAAGTTATATTTTTCTGATGTTATGCTATGTTTGCTAGGAAAAATGTGCTCTGAGTGAGATTTGGAGCAAGATGATGGGATTCAGGATGGTAGTTGATTGATAGAGCCATGTTAATAAGGATTCTAGCTCTGAGACTGGACAATGCAACCAAGAGAAGCCTAGAACATTCTCTTGATGTCAGGGGCAGTAGCCTTCTTCTTCCTTTGTGTGTGTGTGTGTGTGTGTGTGTGTGTGTGTGTGTGTGTGTGTTTACATGTTTGTCATATATATTTGTAGGCAAATTTGCCATTAATCAATCATTCCATTCAACAGCTGCTCATCTCGACCTGCCACTTTTGTACTAAATATTATAAAATTGTGTTGCTCATGTTTTAGTCACCTTAGGAAACAAAAGATAAAGGCCTGGCTACTTGCATGATGAAGTAGGTTCTCCCCGCCCCCCAAACAAACAAACAAGGAGTTCAAGTGACTGAGAGTTTCTTAGGAATGAACTGGATGTTGTCATTGCAGGAGAGTAAAGAACTGAAGAAAAGTGAAATATAAGAGAGGACAGTGTTATAGAGAAAGGTTTTGGAAAGAAAGCAGAGGCTCGGGTAACATGGGAGTGGGAGGACAATAGGAAAGAGAGTGTGATGGCAAAGGGACTGGCCCAGTCCCATGGGGTAGTAACATCAGATGGACAGGGAAGGCTTGTACACAAGGTAGCTGGAGTGAACTTTAAATGTGTATGTGCTAAGTAAACTTCAGTTTCAAGTCATGAGACACAATGTGTAGCACGAATCTTAAAAGGTCTTATTAATAAAAACAAACCCGGTGCCAGATATTGGGGTGAATGTTGGATGATCAGAGAAGCAGAATAAGCCACAGCCACCTCACCTTGCCAGTTCCTCAGCTGATCCTGTTTCCTCAGACTGGAAGCCTCTGAATCTTCATCCAGAATGGATCTCAGCTGAACTGCTGCTCAAAAGCCTAAAAGCTTAACCAACCTAGTTCCTGGTTTTCATGCCTTAAATACCTTTCTGCTTTCTACCATTACTTCCTAGGATTAAAGGCGTGAGTCACCATGCCTGGCTATTTTCAGTGTGGCTTTGAATTCACAGAGATCCAGATAGATCTTTGCCTCCAGAAAGCTAATATTAAAGTTGTGAGTGCCACCATGTTCTGGCCTCTATATCTAGTGACTGTTCTGTTCTCTGACCCCAGATAAATTTATTAGGGTGCACAATATATTGGGGAACACAATATCACCACAACACTGCATTTCCATTTCCAGTATATTGAGAAAAGGAAAGAGGGAAGGAGGAAAGGAGGAGAAGAAAAGCAAACTATCTG
This sequence comes from Onychomys torridus, assembly GCF_903995425.1. NCBI lineage: Eukaryota > Metazoa > Chordata > Mammalia > Rodentia > Cricetidae > Onychomys > Onychomys torridus. The sequence goes on from NC_050456.1 coordinate 15,330,898, forward strand.
GCCAGTTTAATGAGGAAACTGTCAGTTAAGCCAAGTCTGCAAGATGTCCTTATCACTGGGCATCCATGTGCATGGCAGGTTCCTGAGAAGAGAGAATGTCCAGCATTGCCCAAGACACCTTCTCTGAGCATCATATTCCAGGCAGAAATTGTGTTGGCCCAGTTTCCTCACCAGACCCTGAGAAACCCAATGTGCTCAAGGCCTGCCAGCTGTTAACAGAGCCTAGCTCCCAATCAGGGGTATTACCTTCTTCCACTGTGTCATATTCCAAGTGCAGGTGCCTGTCTGTGTAGAGCACCATGGCAGAGGGGACAAAGGAAGATGGAAAGTCATTGGCAAGTGCACTGGGATAGGAAATCTGAGGAGCAGAAATGGTGAGAGCAGAGCCATCCTCCATAGTGTGTCTGCTTTCATGACTTCCTGACAGGTCTTTGTGCTTTCACCTTGCTCTGGTCCTGAGATCTCCATAGTATTGTGGTGGGCTCAGGTTTGGGGAAGCAGACACCTGGCAGAATGCAGAGCAGAGTCCTGTGGTTGAAAGCTAGCTATGTATGTGGGTTCTCCACATATCCCATTGAAGAATCAAAGATGGGAGTGTGACCCCGTGGTTGACTTGGAGGAACATCCTCCAAGGTTTACCTCCTGTGCCTCTGTCCTTTAATAAAAGCTTGATTGTTCTGTGGTGTGATAGAATCCAAACTGTCATCATGGAGTTTCAACAAAATCATTTACTGATTTACAGCATTAGATTCTCATAACCATATATATTCATGTTGTGTTTAACTTTAACTTAACATCATATATAAAAATTATATGTCTCTCTGGAGTTTTATTTATTTACATTCTTAAATATTTTAAAAAATGTGAACAAGAATGGCTTTGTAGGATTGCTGAAGAGGTGTACAGAACAAAATGCTAAAATATGTTTGCATCAATTATGAACACAAATGCAGGTTTACACAACCAAGAGAGAATTTTGATCAAGAAAGAAACTGCTAAAGAGGGGAGGGGCCTATCTGCTGTGATAATAACTGAATGTATCCAGTAAATGAGAACATCTGCAGCAGGCATGTTGGTGAGTGTCACTAGAAAGACTCGTCATACTAAGTCTTTGTCAGTCCTGATTCTCACATGTCTAGGAGGTTCTAGAATATAAAGTTCTAAGCTGCTTCCAACTATGTATGACAGCAGCCACCTTCCCTGTCACTCTATACTATTGGGTATCTGTAGGAATTCACACGGCTTGCCAACCTTTCCTCTCTTCTCTCTGATTATTGCTCTTCTAAATAGTAGAAGAGACTTTTCAGGCCAGGGCTTGAGTGTCCCTTTATCACAAAGGGAGCAGTGTTGCTTGCTATTTGTTCAAGGTGCATCCCTATGGAGCTGTGTTTCCAAATCATTACCTATATAGTAAGTGATAAGATGTCAGTGCCTTCAAATGATGAAGCTTCATGAGGAAGAATTCACCCAAAGCATAACATTAGGTATCAAGTCAATTTATTACCCCAAAACATAATGAATAAAAATGCTTTTAGTTTAAGTTTCTATTCAGTTCTTGTGATGGTTAATTTTGGTTATCAACCAAATTAGATATAAAATTAATTAAGCATTGCTCTAAGAGGGCCAATCAGGCATTTCTAAGAAGGATTAACTGAGGGGGGTGAATAAAGTTCCTTAGGAGCATGCTGTACTTTTCAGTCATATGTAAGTCTGAGGGAAAGCAGTTGCTTTGTGCCTCCTTACCTTTTGCTGTTAGTGGTGAACACATCTACCACTGCTGCTATACTTTCCTGATGTCAGAAACCCATCTTTATTAGCCTTCTAACAGGAGCTGAAAACCACTGCTTCTCCAGGAGACTCCAGGCCTTAAGTGCCAGATAGTAAGTGTTGAGATATCCAGCCCTGTGACTGAGCAGCTCTTGACCTTTCAGGGATTCCAGCATGCAAAGCCATTGTTAGGATGGCTAGCACATACCAGGTACGTTAATCTAATGAATTCCCTCTTTAATATATGTTCACTCTATTGTCTGCTGTTCTAGAAAAACATGAGTGATGCAGTTGTCTAGACAGAAGTTAGAGAAGAAAGGAAAGCAAAGTTTTTCAAAGAAATCTGTCCCTCTTCTTCATGAGACAAACTAAGCACTGGTTTTGTTTTAAATGATAGACCTTAGATCATCCACAGCACTTCACCCTAACCTGGGACAATGGTAAACTTTCCAAGTGTTCCATTGACTATTTTGTATAGTGTCCCCCAAAAAACACTTTCATGACTTGCTAGGTAATGCCTCCCAGCAAGGCTCAACCTATCCATAAGTTACTTGGAAATGACTAAGACAGATTCTGAGGACAGTGACTCTATAAGTGAACCTGATATTTTAAGTATGAGTGGTGTGTCTTAGAAGCTTGATGTTGTAATTTTGACAGCAATTAACAAGGATGTGAAACTGACTAAATGACAGCAACTTCCATGTCTTACAGACCAAGACTGTGGCCTATTTGCGTAGAAGACACACAGAAGTAAGTTGCTAATAGGGCATTGCTATTTTCTTTCTTTTTTATGATTTCCTCATTCTTTCCTCTCATCTTCCCTCTCTTGCTTTCTCATTTTCACCTTCCTTCACTATATTCCTTTCTTTCTCTTCCTGCCTTTCCAATGTCTTCCTTCATTCCTGACATACTTACTTCCTAGATTAATATGAAACACTGAAGATTCCCTAAGAATGGTGCTGGTTCCAGACAAGTCAGAATAGAAGCTATGAGATGATACATCACCAATAATGATTTGCAACACTGTCTTCAGTCTTTACATAGCCCAGACACTTCAGAAAATGGACTCTTCACCTAGCTCAGCTATCTGGTCTAAGCAACATCCCAGCCCTCCTTGCTTTCTGTCTAATCACAGGAACTTCAAGGCAAGGATGTGGGTGGATTTCCCCACACTTTTGCAAGCTAATTAAAAGCTGATTTTGTTTTCTATAACTCAATAAAATAAAGAACTAAAGAAGTTAACTCCCCAGTAATTTATATTTTTTTAAATTTTCAAATGCTATAAAACTAGTTAAAGTACTTTAATGTTTGTATTTATAAAATGCATATCTTTTAATTAGTAATAATCTAGCTACCATTTGGCATTAATCACATTGCCTATGAATCCAATTGGACTTGTGGAGTCCACGTGTACATCATTTAAGCCATTTAACCAAATGCTTCTTGGGAAGGCTCAAAGTCCATTAAAGCATTATTTCTCATTCACCACAAACTTTGAAAGCTGTGCCTTTGAAATATTCCTCCTAGGGTAGGGAGAAAAGAAAATGTCTTTGTTTAAAAAGGACTGTACTGTTGGGTGGAATTTAAAGCATGGTTTGAATTTGGTTGGTGACCTCAAGATATAAAAAAAAGTCTAGTGTTAGCTTCTAATCAGTACATAATTCACACTTCAGACACCTTCCGCGCTATCCCTGGTGGACTGGACATCTTTGAACAAAGATTCCTTTGGACTCCTTAGACCTTCATCTTTCTGAAAGTGGAACTGTTTCCCAGATAGGAGAGAAGGCACAGGAGCACTGGAGAATGTGTGCTTAGCAAGCCAGTCTGCCATTCTAAGAAAGACTTAAGCTGATGAGAATATAGAAGAGTGAACTACATGCTTAGATAAATCTGCTATATTAGATAAGTGAGGGCCATGTATAACACAGAGTGCTATGTCAGAATGCTGTAATTAAATACAAAACAGAAATAAAGGAGGACAGATTGATTTTGCTCACAGTTTCAAAGGTTTTGCCAGCATTGCACTCAGGGTTCAGAGGCACAGCTCCTACTGTGGGCCTGGAAGCAGAGAGAGAAATCCTGGCTGGCTGGCTTGCTCCCCACTACTGCATCCAGACTCTCAGCCTGGGAGTGGTTCTGCCTGCCTTAGTTAAGGCTTCTGGAAATGCCTTCATAGACATATGCTGCTGGTGTATGCTTATTAATTCAATCAATTTGATCATCTAATTAACCAAATTCAAATATACTACAGCTATTTGGGGCTATTTTTTCTCTATATAGTCTTAGTTGACACTATTGGAAAATGTAATAGGAAAAGAATATTGTTATTGACACTATATCAAGGTAACCACTGGATAGCAAAACTGTCTTGATGGTTTTAAATGAGGGTAAAATTTTATCTTTGGAGAATTAGTGTTATGAAATTTCTGTGAATATCCATGTTTATAATCAAATGTGCATACTTGCTTGCATCTATGTATGTATCCACATGTGTATTCTTGTGTACACCCATTCACAGAACTACATGTGTGTCCATGTGTATATCCATGGGTTTATTCTTGTGTCTATCCATGTATGCACCCATATGTCTTCACATGTGTATTGATGTGTGAATTCATATGTAGTGTATATCCATGTGTAGTATATATCCATGTGTGCATCTATGTGTGGACTCATGTGTGTATATATATATATGTGTGTGTGTGTGTGTGTGTGTGTGTGTGTGTATCCATGTGTGAATCTATGTGTATATCTGTGTGTGTATCTATGCATGCACCCATGTGTATATATGCATACATCTATATTTGCCTCAATGGGTATATCCATGTGTGCATCTATATGTACATTCATGTGTGTATCTATACTGCATCCACATATGTATCCACGTGTATATTCATGTGTAGTGATGAGTTATTTTTTCTACAGATACAACTTTGATAAGAGATTTTTTAGATGAGTAGAATCCATCACGTCTGCCACCAGGGCCTCATGAGGAATAGTTCATTTCACCAACAAAACATTAGAGAATACTATGGGCCTCACAAAATTTTCTATATTCTTGGATTAGGTGTTGTTCCTGATTAAACCTGACAGGAAGCATTTCTCAAGTGTTTTATTTCTGTACACAAGGCAATAACTTCTTAAACAGAATCCTGATTTCTGAAAAGCCACTTGTAGTTCTCAAAATAGTCTATGCAAGGCATGGTTCTCAGACCTTGCCAAATCCAAGAATTTCCAAGTTTGTGTAGTATGTCACATAACAGATTTCTTTTTCTTTCTTGAGTATGGGGAAAGAGAATGGGGACATATGTGAGAGGGATTTGACTAATCATGTCTGTCTCCAAGAAACATTCTAGTTCAATGAAGCAGAAGGAAAAGGAAAAACAGAGGCTAAATTGAATACATCTTATGCTGTCTAAAAACTGGAGAAGATAATAAACAAAGCCCCTAGCATCTCATTTGTTGTAGGAGATATGAACAATGAGAGCTTCCTGCTCAATTCTCCCTTTCTAAACGGGTTTCCAAAATGGAACTACAACAGGAAAATCCAAATCTGGAAAAATATGTAAAAATTCTGAAATTTAAACTTTTTAGCAAAGTTATAGTCTCACAGAAGACAACTTGTTAGACAACAATTAAAATCTAGGGGAAATGGGGCAGCGGATAAAGTTCTTGCCCACAAGTTTCAGTACTTGAGTCCAGATCCCAAAACCCACATAAAGCCAGATATGATGGTGTGCATTTGGAATCCCAGGGCTGCTGTTGTAAAATGCAAAGTAGAGGTGGGAAAATGCCCAAAAGCTGGGGGCAGCAGACATGGCTTGCATAATGGCAAACAACACAAGACCTTTTTACAACAAGGTAGAAGAACTAACACCAGAGGCTTTCCTCTGACCTCCACGTGCATGTCATGTTGTCATGTACACTCAAACTCTCTCTCTCTCTCTCTCTCTCTCTCTCTCTCTCTCTCTCTCTCTCTCTCTCTCTCACACACACACACACACACACACACACACACACACACACACACTTTAAAGAAAGTCTGTACAGGGTGCTATTTTATTTCACAAGGAAAGTAAACCACTTTTGTTTGAAAGGCATATAAACTTGGAAAGAAGTGACAAAGTACTTATGAGTCCATTTTGATGACTAGATACCATTAACATAAGTGGTACATTGGACTTATAAGGAGTTCAACAGGGTGCAGGTATGTGATTTGGGGTTAGGAAGACTTAGAAAATTTACTAATGTCTCTGAATTTTACTTGAATAAAGTAAGTATCGTCCTTCGAGTTTCTTGCTGTGACAAAACACCATGACCAAAAAGCAAGTTGGGAATGAAAGGGTTTATTCACCTTACACTTCAACATCGCTGTTTATTACTGAAGGAAGTCGGGACAGGAACTCAAACAGGGCAGGACCCTGGAGGCAGGCGCTGATGCAGAGGTCATGGAGGAGAAGTGCTGCTCACTGGCTTGCTTCAGCTGGCTTGCTCAGCCTGCTTTCTTATAGAAACCAGGACCACCAGCGCTGGGATATCACTACTCACTATGGAATAGGCCCTCCCACCACTGATCACTAATTGAGAAAATGCCTGCAGCAGTATCTCACGGGAGGCTTTTCTTCAACTGTGGCTCCTTCCTCTCTGATGACTCTAGCTTGTGTCAAGTTGACACATAAAACCAGCCAGTACAATAAGACATTCAGTTTTCAAAGTCATTCTAAAGGTTAATTGGCACACTATTGGGGAAAGCTGGGTAGTTTTTGAAGACATAAAAATTATCAATACCATCAATTTACTTTCCTTTCAGCTTACACAAATACAGTTCAGAATGACTGGAAGAAAAATTAACATGACACCCTGAGAGAGACATAAGGATCCACCCAATGAAGTATCATTTTTCCTACTTCACAGTCCTCACTCCATACCAATATTGTTAAAGCTTCAATGTCTTTAATCTTTTTATTGAAGAACCTTTTCAAACAACACATTTTAATCATGATTTCCCCTCACCTCACTCCTCCCAGAACTTCCCTACCTCCCAACCCACCAAACTCCATGCCCTTTTTCCCCTCTCTTCAGAAAACAAAGTTTTTCTTGTTTGCTTTATTGTTTGTTTTCTGAACACTTTTCTCTTTTGTTAAGTCTTCTGTAATGATGGTTCCCCAAAGTTATCTTCAGTAACAAGACTCACAATTCTCTGCACCAATGTATCTGAGAATGTCCATACCCTTTGCTATTCATAGATGGTGGAGGATGCATTCTTTTCTTCCCACTGTTAACCACAGGCAGTGTTTTTTCCTCTTCTGCCATTTCTTGATACAATTACACTCAAAGCCACAAAATAGGGAAAAAAGCCATAAAATAGTCATGTTCTGCAGAGGCGTGTGGGAAGAGGAAGTGCTCTAAGACAGAGCTAGTATCCTACATCAGTTCAAATTAAAAATGAAGTTGGCACTAACTTTAAGAGAAAAGAAACTTTAGTAGTTAAGAGCATTTAAGACTGTGGAATTCTGGGATATTTTTGGATCTTTAAGCAAAATATTGAAAGGTGTGGCCTGAGATTGGTATATCACACGGGCAGGCTAAAATGCTTTTTAGAAGCAATCTAATATTTTTAAGCATATTCATTGGTATTTAATAATATTTTATAATACTTGTTGATTATTAGGATGATAAATGAACAAAAATTCTAGTTTCTCAAAGGTGGTAAAGGAGTACAGTGCAGGGAGAAATGAATTGGGCAAATCTGCACCGACAGAGTTCTCAGTGCTATGAGGACCAGGAAGCTTTGCTGCTGCTGCTGCTGCTGCTGCTGCTGCAGCTGATTTGATGAACTGAATTTCTTCTTTACTCAGTAACTATTCCTGTGCCTGCTGCATTTTTGTTTGACTTCATATAGACAATCCAATCTCCTTCAATCTACAGTGCCACAAAACAGTAATAATTATAACAATAACAATTTAATTAATATTAATTAAATTTTAGAAAGGCCCATATAACAACCTTAAGTGAAATCGATGTTATTTCTTTATAGAAAATATTTTTAATTTTTTTAAAGTTTTATTTCTTTGTTGAAAACAAATGGGATAGCAGATATTCCATTGTAATACTGGGTTCTACATTGCTTCATATTTTTTAAGATAATAGCAGATCTTTTTTTCTGGAGCTATACTTATATGGCTATGGTCGTAGAAGACAGACTCAGGGTACCTGAAATTCCATGTTCCAAAGTACAAGCTGTTTCATGAAGTTGTATAGTTTTATAGAACAAAGGAAATCAAGTTTTAATATACATTGGTATGTACATCAAAGAGGCAGTTACATCAATATGAGGGGAGCTTTTCTATAACCACACATGCTCTCTGATGACAATCTTAGTTTTGGGGGTAGGTAGAAGCTTAGGGTGTGCCAGGTTAATAAAGTCTAAAAGGTTTTCATATATTAGTCACAAGTTGTTAGTTCCCACAGACATGTGGGAAAGGAATGACTATTTGGGAAGCTAAAGTTGGCTGGGGTAAGGTAAGACCTGCCACAGCACTCAGTCTCTGGAGACAGCTTCTTTCCAGGAATTCCTGTTGACAGTCTCCCCTGTTGACCAAACATCACAGTTTGTCCATGAGGGGGCCATATATTATTTACTAAATATGTATCCTCATAGCTGGGAAGCTCCATCGAGCAGCTGATGCAGATGAGGCTGGGCAGCAGGCAGGGCAGTGGTCTTCTGGGGAGGAGATTGCTAGTAAAGGCCATTAAGAAAGAACCTCCTGGACAATTATAGCATTATGATCTGGATCTGGCTTGTTTTCCTTTACTTCCTCTGAATCAGATGAAACATTTACATGTGACAAATTATAGAATTAACATATCTAAACATTTGTATGTGACATGTATAGGATTATCATACCTAAAGTCAAAATTAAACAAGAACACAGTTTGGTTTACTGGAATGGCAATAATACATGGAGGGAATATTTGTTTTAAATAACCAAAAATTGCTTATTAAAAAATGGATTGACTATATGTTTCTCACTGTATTTAGAGTTATTTGTACTGTATGAACTATCTTACTTATGTTAAATGGTTAGGTTAGGGACATTAAAAGGACCCACTGTAGTATTTTTATTAGCAAGCTTCAACTATTGTTTAATTAACCTTTTTAATTCCAGCTAATTGTACTATAAGGCATTTTAGACACTATTCAAGAAACATAAGTACTTCAGGTATTAAACATCATGAATGTTGTTATTAGATATTGATGTTTTCTATATATTTGGATAGGAAGAGTTAACTCCGTTCTTTGAATACTTCTAGTTGGAGTAAAGGGAACAAAGGTTTAATTTAAAAACTAGAATTTTTATTGAACCTAATCCAAGATACAGTGAATAATAAAGTAATTATATATTTTATAAAGACATTGAAAATATTTGAATATTTTAAACATAAAAACTAGTTTTGAATAAGGAAGAAGTTTAGGGTGAAAAAATCATGAATAAATGAAGAGACATAGTCTCTTCATTTGTAACTTCACTAAGACCAAGATTAATATTGTTTAATCACTTAGAAATATGCCAGATGGGATATTAAACATGATAAGCAAGTTTTTAATCTTAAATATGAAATGTATCTAAAAGGCATAAAAGGAGAGAAATGTTTAGTTACATGGGGTATTCCAGTTTCATTGGCGTTGAAGATGATGAGTATCATGCAGCATCTTTAAAGTCCACCTGAGTGATCTCTCAGATGATGTGAAGCATCTCACCATGTGGAGCTTTGCACTCCAGGGATGAGGTAGAAGATCCCGGATACAGCCTAAGCCTCTTGGCAGAATGGAATCCTTGCTGTGCTTTGTCTTCTCTTTGAGTTGATGAAATCATCTGGGTTTTTTTGTATTTGTATGATTTGAGGAATATCTTGTAGGATTTTGTTTATCATGATTAAAAGTCCTCTCTGTTCCTATACTGTCTGTTAATAATCAAATATTTAGATTTAAGTATGTGTACGTCAAAACAAATTTCAGAATCACTATGAAATTTAGTAGGAATAACTTTCTATAAAAAAAAAATATGTTCTATGGTTAAAGCAATGACAAACTATACAGAAAATAAAGGCTTTGTCCAAAGGGAAAACTTATAAAACTAAAATCTGATCATGGGTGTTAAATGGCCATGTACATCTGGAGTATGTCCTGTGTCAGGGTATTTCCACCTCCTCTGAACCTCAGGACTATTTGCTCTGTCTGCCTAGAGTCTGAAATTCTGGAAGTCTCTGCTGAGTGAAGCCACAGGGAGGATCCAGTTAATGGTCTTAGTGCCCTAACCTCTGGAGGCCTTTGGTATTGTTCTCCTATATTAACGTTTAATTCCTTGATGAAATACTATGTCACACAAATCCCTATGAAAATTTATGTGTGCTCATATGCATTCATACTCACATTTAAGTACATACAAATATTTCCACCACAAATTACTCTGAAATCATTTCTCGAAGCAGGCAGAGGTAACATTTTTCATTTGCCTGGCCTTTAGAAACTTAGAAATTGAATTAGTAAAAATGGAAGTTAGATATGAGGTATCAAAAATGTAAGCAAACTGAACAGATGATAAATCGGGTAGTCTGTGCAAGTACAAAAGGCTGGCCCCTTTGTTTCTCAAAAATACCTGAACTGCACTGTGGTTAATAATCATTGAAAACGTTAGTTAATACAGATACATTATAGTCAATATACTTGTAATTTTTTAAATTTATTTTGTCTGTGTACAGTCGTGATTGTGTGTGTGTGTGTTTGTGTTTGTGTGTGTATGTTTGTGTGTGTGTGTGTGTGTGTGTGTGTGTGTGTGTGTGTGTGTGTTTATGTGTGTGTCTTCATTTGGAGGTCAGAGGATAATTCTTAGGAGTCCTTTCATCCCTTCTATCCTGTGGGTCCTAGGGATTGAATGCAGATGGTAAGGCTTGACAACAAGCACCTTTATCCACTGAGTCATTTTACGAGTTTTGTCTGTTTGTCTGTTGTTTTGCCTGCTGGTAAATAAGCATTACAGTATTTCTTTTTTCTTCTTAAAAACAAAAACAAGCAAGGAAAATGTTACTCTGTTGGTAGATGATTTAAAAGTTGTCTGCAGATGTGGAAGGGTGATGTATCATCATAAGTGGCTTTTCTTTCTCTGAGCATGTTGACATAATTTACAAATAGCTAATACAGAGACTATAAGAACCCATAGATGTTCCATGGAGAGGAAGTATTTACAGATGTGGGTCTTTAATTACCCAGTCATCCAGCATCTGAAAAGACTGTGTTATTGAGAAATACTGGACAGATGAAAAGAGCCAAAGAAGCAAAGAACTCTGGTATTATCTTCACACTCCAGCAGCTTTACCTCTCTTTTCAGCAGCTGGATACCACTAACCTGTAATACTCATCCAAAGTAACAGGTGAGCACAAAATGAACTGGATGATGCTCTAATGGTTAAGTAGTAATATTATCACAGCATGATAAATAAGACGACATAATATTTAAGTGAGGGCAGGTATGAGCTGGCTATTGTAAAGTTTATGTGGTTTATTCCAATACTGTATATCAAGAGTTCATATTATAATTAAAATGTTGTTTGAAAGTGCTAAACACCAAAGTAATTCTGTGTAATACCATGGAGTGCATACTCTCAATGTAGTTGATACAAGAGTAAAGCTAATGGATCATGAAGTTCCACTCATCAGAAATATTTCCAGAACAAACACAGCAAAGCAAAGTAAGTATGTCTGTCTGATAAAGTACCTGGAACAAATCTGAAGATTGAGATGCGTCAGAGTGAAACTCATCTCTTGATGACAGGTATGACTGTGCACGCACTAGTGAAACGTCTTCAATTACTGATGATTTGTTATGCATGGGCTGCTTTTGTTAGTAGAATAGATTCATCCTGGATACCCTTGTCAGACACGGACATTTTGGAAACTACAGATAGGCAGACATAAAGCTCTGTAAGTGAACTTTATTTTTATTGTTATGTACAACAAGAAGATGGTAAAACAAAGAGGCATCTTTTAGCAGTCTAGTCACAATTAGGAAGGTAGGAGCCTGCAGCCTTGTTCTTTATAGATCTTCAGACATAAATAAGTTCTGCGAATAAATCGTTTTCAAGTCTACAACCATATCACCCTGAAGGTACCTTATCACATGTAAGTTATGATTTCAGTACTTGGCATGCTAACACAGAATGTCCAGAACATTAGTCTCCTCTTCTGTATTTTGTGTTTTACCCAAGTTCTTTCTCTTGCCTCACCTAATCCGGAATGCATCTGATGTGAGGCAGAATCTGTTCCTAATGTATTTCAAAGCCAGAAATACATATGTTATCTGAAGTGCATTACAGTATCCTCTGAGCCCCTTATTGCCTCTCAGTTCCCTTCTGAAATCATTACCAAACATTCCTTCCATCTCTTGGCTATTGAGCTCCAATTTCAGTTCTGTTAATTTCATCCCAAGACAGAAACAGCACATGATCTAGTGGGGAGAACACAAGGTATGGCAGAAGCTCATCTCATGTCTGTGCTCCCTGGTGGAGATTGATTCGCTATGTGGCCTTGGGTGAGTTCTTTAGCTTTCATTGCCCCACATGAACCATGTCTTAATAAAACCTACCACACCGGGGGTTATGAGAATTCATTAATAAACTATCATTATCGGTCTTTATTACGCACCTGTGTGCAGCCCAAAACAATCCCTCTTGTTCTAATTGAGCAGTATAGTGTGGGTTTTACTTTTTATGTGTGAGGAGGGACCTTCTATGTTCTCTCTACTCCTGCTCAAGTCAGCTATTCGGACCAGACTACTTTATCTGAGTAATTTGGCTTAGTGGAATGTTTTATCTTGTACAACCTTCCAGATGTTGACACTGAGAAATTGAGGTGATGATTATTAGTCCAGCTTCCCAGCCATTGCAAAGTGGCAGGCTCATTTTTCTCTCTTCAGAACTGCCAGTGAGCTGGCCCCTTTGCTTCTCAAAGCAGCAAAGTTTGAAAGAACCAAGGAACATTACCCAAGCCACAGTGCAGTAACTCTAATAAACTGCACCTGTGGATGGCTCTCTGGTTTATTTATATACTGTATCACAGGTCATTAACAGAAAATAACCCACTGAGATACAACATTCTTGTTTACAGTGAGGTTCTGGTGGTGACAGCAGGAATATAAAACACAAAATCAACAGGGAACACTGAACTAATAAAAAGACAAGGGTCTATAAAACATGGAAAAAACAAAGCCAACTGTGCAGACAAAATAAAATAAAATAAACTTCCACCATAAAACAATCAAAAGCTATGCTATATTTATAGAGACTGGGGAACCCAAAGACCCACTGAGCAAGAATATTTATGGGTGTCAGCTTGAGGCTCAGGAAATGTGTGTGCTGTCAGGATGAAGACGTGACTGAGTGCTAGGACAGACACGTCCTTAGGAAAACAGGTTTATCTAGTACACTAGTTCCCTACATTTATGCAATGACAGCTTGCTTTTCCAATGGCTCCTCGCTAGTAGGTCCTATAATTTTATGTTTCATGAAAGCCATTGCTTCAGCAGAATTTTCCTATATGTGAATCACAGAATTTGAAACTCTGTCCTTCAACAATATACTAACTTTTATCAGTTCCCACACAGCTCTCAGATGCTAATCTTTTAAGGTGAGTGGTACAAGGCTTACAGTGAATGTTCTGACAAGATGATTCTGGAAGGAAGAAATGGAGAAAGAGGGGTAGGCACATGAAATGTTGTATGATAGTTAGGCGTTTTGAAACTCAATACTTCCTAGGCCCGTATTTTACTATGTGGGTACACCAACAGTAATATAAAATCTGATAAGGCAGTATGGCAGTTCTTAATCTACTCCAGAATACACTTGAAGTTAGTTCTGTTGTTTCAGGGTTCTACATTTTTGATCCTTTAACACAAGTGTCTCACTATTTTGCAATTTTATTTTGTATTGCCTGGAAAACCAACTAAAAACAAAAGAATCAAACTGGTCTAGACTTTCAAGAACTTGTCATCAATGCAGAAGCTAACATTTTAACACTGGCACTCTTCTCACAGTCCTGGTCTAAAGGCACGTATTCCATTCTGCTCTCTGCTCCACCTCTAGCACTTAGAATAATACTAGATAAATGACAATATTCAATATATATGTTAAATGAAACAATGAATGAGTGAATGAATGAATATAGCATAGCATTATGTATATAGGCAGGCATATCATCACAGAGAAATGTATGCATAGAAGGAATCCAATTTAGTGTCTGTCACATATAACTGCTCAATAAATAGCACCTATTTGCTTTTTTAAAAGGATGCTGATTTATTGGGGAAATATTAGTAGATGGGCATAGTGGCACTGGCATCTAACCACAGCACTTGGAAGGTGAGGCAGGAGGATGAGGATTTCAAGGTCATCTTTAGCAATAAAATGAGTTTTAGACCATGAAATTCTATCTCGAAAGAAAGAAAGAAAGAAAGAAAGAAAGAAAGAAAGAAAGAAAGAAAGAAAGAAAGAAAGAAAACAGTCAAAACAAAAAAAGAAAAGAACAGGAAGAAATATCTATGCCAGAGTCACCAAAATTTCTGATAGAAAAAGTTTAAGGCAGATAGGGACTTTCCAAGGGCAACAAATAATTAGTGAAAAATCATATTATCTGAGGAACTAAAAAGGTACAATTGTATGGTTTTCTACACAGGTAAGTTTTGCTGACATTTACAAATTGGTCACTGCTCAGCCCATTTGCAATCATGGATGCTGTTACAAAAATGACATTTTTAAGAAGATACAGAAATTGCTGGGCATGGTAGATAGATCTCTCAGTTTGAGAGCCCGAGGCCCACCTGATCCACAGACTAAGTTCCAGGACAGCCAGGGATACACAGAGGAACTCTGTCTCAGAAACAAGAACAAAACAACAACAAAAAAGATACAGAAATGTTACTTAAAAATAAAAGTGTAAACACTAAAAATAGGCCAAGCCTTATAAATAAATTAGTTATTCATATGTACGCCAGCTATAATTAATTCAAGTTGGCTCAAACTTAGAAAAATTAGAAGGTGCCCCCTGACCTGAACCAATCTCTTCATCATGTTAAAGTGATAAATAAACCAGAGATATGTCAATCAAAACATACGAAAAGCTCTAAAACCTACCTTAGTGAACAAGGTCACAAGTCAATGCGTTAATTGGCCAGTAGATCTGTTGTGCAATATTTAACTATGGAAAGATGTGTTACATTTGTTTATGCTCAAGAATACTGTTTTAACTGCGTAAAAGTATGTTACATTTGTTACATTTGTTTAAAGATGGAAAGATGGTTGCCTTTGTTTCACCTTCTGCCTAAGGCACCTAATTGGCCTAGTCAAAATCTGAATGTCCAATAGCTAGGCAGGGAAAGGATAGGCGGGGCTGGCAGGCAGAGAGAATAAATAGATGGAGAAATCTAGGCTGGAGAGGAATGAGAAGAAAAGAAGAAGAAAAAAGAGAGTGAGAAAAGAGAGAGGGACGGGCCCTGGGCCAGCCAGGCAACTTCCAGTCAGCCAGACGAAAGAAGCAATGAAAGTAAGACGTACAGAAGAAAGAGAGGTAAAAAGCCCAAGACAAAAGATAAAGAGAAACAGGTTAATTTAAGTTAAAAGAGCTAGAAAATAGCCTAAGGTAGGCAAAGCATTCTTAACACATAAGACACCTCCATATCATGATGTAGGAGCTGGTTGGTGTCCCAGAAGAAAAGCCTGGTACATAGATCCTTAGAGTCATCGTAACATGAGGGAAAACAAGTGACAATTCCTCTATACCTGTCTTAGGACGTTTGTGCTCCTACCTCAGAACACCCGGGAACAGGCATTCTTAGTTCACATATCTGGAAGCTGGAATTTCTGGAAAAAAGCATTAGCATGTTTGTTGTCTGGCATGCATCCTCCAAGACAGACAGAGGCCATGCTCTAATATAACAGAATAGCACAAGGAGTAGGTAGCCAAACACAGCATGAAACATTTTTAAAGGGCAATCTGTGTGTCTGTCTATCTATCCATCCATCCATGCATGCATCTAATTTTTTTTCAAAAAGAGTGTCTCATTCTGTAGGTCAAGCTGGCCTGGAATTCACTATGTAGT
Source organism: Onychomys torridus (assembly GCF_903995425.1). Lineage (NCBI taxonomy): Eukaryota > Metazoa > Chordata > Mammalia > Rodentia > Cricetidae > Onychomys > Onychomys torridus. The sequence continues at coordinate 15,346,815 of NC_050456.1, forward strand.
CAGGATGACCTCAAGTCCATGACAGTCTTCCAGTCTCAGCCACCCAAGTGCTGAGATTTGAAGTGTAATCCACCAAGCCCTGCTCCTCACAGCCTCTGGGTGGTCTCCTTGCCTAATACCATCTCTTTGACAGCACCTGGATCTTGAGGGGACATAAGTATCATAACACCCTCTGAGAATCCTGTAACAAATAATTGTCAGGAACATTTATTGACATACATATTAACATACATATTACATGTCAGGGAAGGAGAACTTCTCTAAGGGTAGCTTAAAATCTGCAAAGGATTTTCAGAGAAGTGACAGGACAATGTAAAAGGACATTGAGGCTCTAGAGACAGGAAGTTGCAGGAAGATCAATACAGAAAGAGCTTCGGGGTAGAGAAAGATTAGGTGGTAAAGTTCATTAGTAGATTCCTTGGGTATCACCTCCAGAGTGAGCAAGTTCCAAAGCATCTTCAGATATCGACTCTGCCCTTCATCATAGACAATGGAGGTTCATCTTTGTGAATTGAATTTCTACCCTGCTTTTAGGCAACAGTGGAAGGTGAAATACACACATGTACACACACACACACACACACACACACACACACATGTATATGCTGCTTTTCTATTGCCTTCAGCTTCAAAACAGTCTCTATGGCAATATTTCATATTTGGGGATTCTGCATTCCGCTTCCCTTCAACAGTAACAGGCAAATTGTCAGCATATAATAGCTTTGAATGCATGACAGAGAAACTGGTTCGGATGACTTTCTTCTACACAGGCAGAACTGAAGCTCTCGAGCTCATACCGTTTGCTCGGGGCTACACAGCTTTTTAGTGGTAAACAGGAACACTATTTGGATGCTGTTGGTCTGCAACTCTGTGTGTTTTAATTTGGAGTCACACCACTGAAGGTAGTCATAGCACCCCGTAGTTGCCTTCTGGATCTCTTCCTGACTTGAATCTTTAGCCACAAACATACCTCTCTATTCCTATTTGCAGCAAGAGATGAACTGACATTGTGTGCTTGTTTCTGAGGAGGAAATCATTTTGTGTTGAAACCCAGCCAGACTGAGGAAGTCCTGCTGAGACTGAAGGAAGCTCACTCATCCTTTGCAAATGTTCTGGGAGAAAGAAAAACATAAGAATTCTTGTCTGTGTGGTTTTAGCTAGCAGATATTGGGCAACAACCCACTGGATTATTTCCTATGCACCTGTATGTAAATAATCCGAATGGAACTCATTAACATTTAAATTCTAAGTTACTAAAGTATCCAAGGGAAAACTGATTAGATTGGCTTCATTTGGTGCCAATACAGTAAATGACTTAATCTTTTAAACAAATCGAGACAGTAATCTTCCATAATTTTGAAACACCAGACTTTTCTAAAAAAATAAATAAATCATCATTTTAAAATGTGAAAGAAAGTACCTTATCTGAAACAGTTTCTTTTCCTGTATCAAATAAATGTTAATATTTATTTTTAGAGTCATGGAGATACTAGCCATGAGTTTCCATTGTATTCCTCTAGTGAATACTTTCTAACCCAAATGGCTTTTATTTTCCTTTGAAGAACCCAAATGCCTTTGGGGCTCAATATACTTGGAAAATATGTAAATGATGGCTTTCCCCTGTCAATCTGCAAGTGAGGATTCAGTAAGCCCTTCACCCACATCATCTGTAGCATAATAGCATTTTAATTTAGAGTGAACCTTTTTGCTTAGCCCATATGTATCTTGTATATTTTAAGGAAAACTATTTACAGAGACTGGTACAAGTCCCCCGAGATGCAACATCTCATTTTCAATTCTGTTGGCAGGAATACTAATTACATTATCACATATTCAGCAGCATTCAGCAGAGTTAGTTCTCATTCATCCTTAAGACCTGGCATGCCCACCAGGTCAGTTTCAATAAGCACTACCTTGAGAATCTCTGCTGATGGTACACACAGATAATTAGGTGTAGTGTTACAAGAAATCTCACCCCCCAAAAGCTCAGCCTTGGAGATTTGCTCCATTTCTCTTTCTTTGAGGGAGAAAGAAAAATCCAATAGTTGCTAGAAATGAGAGAACATTTATCACCCAACCCTCTCACCCCCACAGGTTAGGTTTTTAATTGAAGTTTGGCTTTGGTTCTTAGGAGTAGCAAGCAGGACTGCTGACAGTTAATACTGAAGTCTGGGTGAATAGTCCTCTCAGACTTTGGTTCTCAAGAAGTTGTGAATGCACAGAATCTCATTTGCAGTGACTTTCTTCTGCAGATCCTACTGAATGAACACTCCCTGTTTTGTACTACACCCCTTCACCTTTGAGAAATCTTTAATAAGCATCGTGGAGATTTATGACTATCACTGCTCACCATCTACCCACCTTGCTCTATGAAGACATTAGAGGAACTAGAAAGTTCATTATATATGTTCTGTTTTCTATGACATGTTTTGGTAGTATCAAGTCAGAGCTGTTGAAAAAAAATATGTTTTTGGCAATATGGAGACCTTGGAAAAACAGAGTTTGGTTTTAAAAAAAAAAGAAGAAGAACACGATCCAGAACTTGTTTGATTTCTTAAAGCAAATAATAGCTTTGCTGACATACCAATATTATAGCAAAACTCCTTTTTCATCTTTGTTACTCAAAATGAAAAAGAGAAGTCATCATGGACCACATAGCACATTCCTATGGGGTCACTGCTTCATAACTTGATTTTGTGTTGGATTTGGAATGTCTACTCTTTTCTCCTCAAGGGAATTGTCAGTGACCTTGGTGTAGATATGATACTTGAGCTACAGCTTATCTTCTTACCCTGTCCTTTCACATAAGAAAATTCCACCAACTGCACCAGCATAAGGTACAGTGGAAATTCAGATGTAGGAGGGAGTTTGTGTTCAAGGCATCACATCACATTCAGTGCAGAAGATCATCTAGAAGCACACTGTAAAAATCTCACTCTTTAAACATCCTTAATGTCATTTTTTCTTAGCAATAGAAGATAAAAATGAATTCATGAAACAAGTCCATGAAGAAGTATTTCTAAGATCTAACTGCTACAGAAAGAGTAACATTGGAAATGAATTCATTAGAGATTTTAAGTTCTTAGTAGAGAACTCACATGCCAGTGCTGTCCTGGTAACAGTGGATAATGATGGAAATAAATGTTCCCCATCCTTATGTCTCTTTCTTAATCATCATTTTCTTTACAACAGATGATTTTTGGGTGAAACAGTCAGCCTACTATACTGGTTTGCACATACAATATTATGTAGTAATTCAAGAAAAAGGCCAAGAGAGTTTTATTTAGGCAACAAATATAGGAATATAGTCAACCCCTCCTTCTAGATAGTCTTAACTTATGTAATGGCTTGTTTTTTCTGGTTTTATATTTTATATTCTCTTGTGAATGTTATAGCAACCCACATATACTAGCTATGAGGTGAGTGAATTGTGTTCTTTCCAGCTGTAGAGCCAGATAGACATTTAATGCAGTTGTCTAGATCCCACTCTGTAGGGAAGGTTTTTTTCTGGCTAATAGGCTAGAATGCAATGTCTTTCTAGTCCTACTGGATGGCCAAGAGCACATCCACAGAGGCAGCATGAATGCTTCACTGCAGGAGGAAACACAGAAGGCCACTCAATTAGATATGCCTCTTGTGACAGTAAGGATGGACTCAGTTTTGTTTTTTGTTTTTGTTTTGTTTTGTTGTTTTTTAGAACAAATAAAACTCTTTAATAAAATCATCAGTAGATGCTTAATACATAAATTTAACTTTCAGTGACTGGAAACGAATGTCAAAAATGTGTAAAGAGAAGCGATGGTCTCAGTAGATAGAAAAGATCCCTTATTAGTGCAAGAACAGATTTTTGGCACAAGAAACACTGTGGAGACAGATTGAAGGTGTTCTGCAATATGTACAGACAAACACTGGGAATCCAGAGCAACACATACTGAGGTCATTTTCTTGGACCAGGTCACTCTGATCTTTTCTCTAGTTGTTTACTGGAAAATGCCTTAGAGCACACACACCTTCTGTAGAGTGCTGTGTGCAACTGTGGCTAATGATATGATGTTTATTGAAAGACGGTTCTGTAAGGTGGAGTGGATCATTCCAATGAACGTTTACAATGGTTTCATAAAGTCCTGCAGTGGGGATCCCAGACCACCGCCACAAAGGGATGGGTATTAGAATTTTTCAAATAAGGAAATAGTTTATAATTCACAGGACTTACTTCTGCCCTATTTCAACTTATTTTGGTCTATAATGCCAGCCAGAATGACTAATGGCGTTCACATGACATTGATTCCTTTGTTCAAAGCTCTCCGTGCTAGAGTCGTGACACATGAGAGTTTAATTTGAGGAGATTGGAACACTTCTTTTTCACCAGTCAGTCTCTGGGTATAGTGTACTTTCAGGCTTTTAAAATTAATTTTAACATATTGTCTATGCACATTTAGAGAAGGAATCCATTAGGAAATGATACGCATGTTTATGTTTTCAGTGTGTGTGTGTGTGGGGGGGGAATAATAACATGAAGTAAACGAAGTCCATAGATGATCATTCTGGGAGAACTACGTATTTTGGAAAAGCGTTCATCTAATTTTGCTTTCAGAGCCTGTTTCTGAACAGCATGGCTCGGCATATGGGATGGAACATAGTCAGTGGCTACTGGGCAGAATTGGGGTTCCAAAGTGAAAATCACCTTTAAAAGTAGTATCAATCACCCACTTAGTGTTAAACCATCTCTCTAAGTCAAACTGTATTAGATTTTTTTCCCTAATAAGACAACAGACTACTATTTCCCACTTGGCATCAGATGAAGTAATTTCTGTGATATTCAAGTGGCCACAATGCAGGGGCCATGAACAGCTTTTGCCCTAAGAAGTAGGTTCATAAATGACTCTTCAATGTGTTATAGAGACTGTTGTGTTAATCATATGGGTGCATTCTCTCAGCACATAGGAGTTTAAATACGTGTATGTGTTGAGTGTGAGTGTGTGCATGTGTGTGTACGTGTGTGTGTGCGCGCGCACGTGTGCATGTGTGTGTGTGTGTGTGTGTGCGCGCGCATGTGCGTGTGTGTGTGTGTGTGTGTGTGTGTGTGTGTGTGTGTGTGTGTGTGTGTTGGGTGTGCATGCACATGTGTGATTTCCTTCATCTTGGCATGTAAGGAAAATCTACTCTGTGACAGCAGCCCCAACACAATCACCAGTTTGAATAATTTTAAGGGTACTCTTTATATCATTTTTAAATCTGCTGTTTATTTCTCAACCACATAGACATACCTAATGTTTGTTCAAATTCATCAGGCCAAAGACTATTCTTCAAACTTTACTTGGGGAAGCCCCACTGTTCTCCTTGCTAAGAATCAAACCAACACTGTGTCTTAAGAACATTTCTGCTGCTGTTCACTTAGATGTGTCCTTGGGGACTCTAGGAATAGCAGCGACCCAGGAAACTCTGTCAATGTTGTTGCTACCTGCTTGAGCTTTGGTAAACCTTCTAGAACTTGGAGCTGAGATGGAGAGTGTGGGTGGTAACACACCTGAAAGTTTAAATTGGGAGAGATCTTAACATTTTTTTTCTTCACTGTCTTACCGGTAAAGCTCTCAGCTTGGCACACTTTCAAACATCCCCTCTTGTTCACAGTAAGATCCTGACAGTTCTGTCTACAGAGAATACTTTTTCATGTCCCAGAGAGTATCACTTTAAAAATGAAAGAAAGCAAAGATCACCAGGCATGAATCCACTTGAACTGTTTAAAAACAATTACAGAGTCTTTTATCTAAGCAAATGTTTTCAAGTGTCTATTAAATCTTATCATTAGTGGCCTTGATGGTAACTTCGTCTAGGCTCAAGCTTCTGACTCAGAATAGGTTCATTTTCTAAACAGGCCCTTGTGAGAAATTATTCTTTCATGACTGATGACTGATAGGATTCAGTGAACTAGACCTTAACATGAGTGTTCTTGCTTCTTTGTGGCATAATCTGATGGTGTGTGCTACAGGGCTTCTGAAAGCGACGCTAAGAGATGTCACTCATTTTTATTAAAAATAAAAATGGTAATTTTTCATTTTTAGGTTTTCTGAGTGACTGCAAAACTAACAGCCACATTTGCATTTGACCTGAGCAATGATTATATAAAGAATATCCTGTGAGATTTGATAGCCTTTAGAAGTTAATAGACTTTAAATTATACACAAATAAAAATTGAAGGCAGTATGAAGCTTCTGAGAGAAACACTGCCAAAAACAAGCTTAAACTGGACATATTGATTTTTCCACACTTCAGCTCCTTAGTCAAAAAGAAGTGGTGAGAGGTGAAGTGAGAGAAGGGGAGAGATGGGAAAAGGAAGGTGAAGTACGAAGATGGGGAGAAAGAGAAGCAAGAGAAAGAAGAGGAGGGAGAGGAGAAGATGGGGTGTACTTAAATCTGTGTTTAAACCATTGACTGTCTCTTCCTGCTATCCAACAACTGGTCAGTTTCTAGGGAAAAAATAGTTTTGAGAAGGGTCTCTTGGTGTCTAAAAGAGTTAACACAGAATCTTAAGCCACCTAGTGACAGCAGAATAGTGATATTCAGTTGACTATGACAAAGAATCTGATCTCCACTCATCTGTAGCGCCAAAGTAGCATTGCATAAGATGTCAGGCTCCAAGTACCAGAAGCCCATCACCAAATATTCATTTACCTACGATGTGCATCTGATAACTGACAGCTCTGAATCTCATATCATTTTTGGTGGCCTTCTCACTGACATGTTCTTTGATTAAGAAAATAGTCAGCCAGAAAGCCACTGTGTCCCTAATGTGCCCACCTCAGTTTAACCTCCTTATTATGCTGGAATATTTTCCCTAAATTAGATTTCCTGTCCTCACAGTGGCAGTTTACAAGAATTTAATACATTATAAAATGTGCAGTCCCCTTGAGATTCTGTGATAGATTATGGTATTTGAAACTCATATTTCCATGGGAAATAAAAGTCTAGGCCATGACCAAATATGTTATCAGCTTAGCATTATCTTGAGATAATGGCACTATCAATGCTTGTCACCCCTGTCTGCTTCTGAGAGCTGGTGTTACCTCTTTTGTGATTCTGAACAAAGTGCAGAAAGTTCCAGAGCTTTGTGAGCCACTAGCAACAGCCAGCCTAGCTAGTCCCCTTTGTGCCATGTCACGTGGCACATAATCACACACAATGGTCCCCTCCACTCTTTTTCCTTACAGATACTACATTAGACGAGCAATTAGGCTGCATGGACAGGATGGCACAGTTATGTTGTAATCTGGGATGCAGCATCAAGGCATAGTGGTACTCTGTGAGCTCTTACTGTAGCATATCTAGAAGAAAAGAGTATAGTGGAAAAAAAGATACAAAATAAAAGCCTAAAAAGTCAGCCAAATGAAACATAAAGCCTTAGGCACAGGCTCAGGCTCATCATTTACCAGCTAGGAGAGATCAGATGCTTCTGGGTTAAGTGGAAAAAAGCAGAGAGAGGTAAAGTGGGTTTTGTTTGGCATATAACTGCATGGAGAAAAAACAAAGTAAGAATTAGTGAAACAGTCTCTTGCATTGACCCTCTTGCTCATGTGTGCATCTGTCTTTACTCTATTTTAGTTGCTCATCCAGAATTTGACTTCCTGTAGGTGAAAGGTTATTTGTGATTACCTAATGATATCGGGCTCTTTTTTCCCCCATCTTTTCCCAAGATAAATCTGTGTCTGGGCCAGGGGTTCATTTTTCCTAACAAAATCAGAAAGCAATTCCTCACTGCACATTTGTACTTGGCTTTTTTCTCAAAATCCTGGTACCTTAGCAATCACCACTAAATTGCATATAGGAGGTCATCTATATGGTTACTAGGAACTACACATTGGCTTCTCCATTTTCAGTGTGATTCTCACCTGGGATAAGACAGTAACTGGGTCTACACATGCATGGCAGGACTGAGATCCACAAAGAGTTTTTGATTAGGCTGAGCCCTCATCTGGTCAGGCCTTGACATTTAAAAGCATGAGCAAGACGAATTCAAAGAAATTTTGAATTAACAAGAAATTACTGGGGAGTCTCAAATTCTTTGTAATGGAATCATGCTCCTATTTCCTGAGAAATTATGCTCACAAATATTGTCTGAGTTTTAATGCCAACAGTCTTCAGTGGAGTAGGAAGCACACTCATGGGCCTGTTAATCAGAATCAGGTTACAGGCACATCTCTGTTCTGCACCAAACATGCTACTGTGCCTGTGAGTCTTGATTCCTGTTCTGTAAATGCAATACCAGTTGTATTAGTCAGATTTCTCTATTTTTAATGGCAGAATTTATAAAATTAATCTAGATAGGTAGATAGATGGAAGAACAGATAGATAGATAGATAGATAGATAGATAGATAGATAGATAAAGATAGAGCTATATCTAGATAGATAGATTGATAGATATAGATTGATATAGATATGGATTTATTAGAAATACTTATCAGCTGTGGCTCAACTAACCCAACAATGTCTGGCTATGAATGGAAAGTCTAAGAATCCAGAAGTTTTTCAGTCCACAAGATATCCATGAGGCTAGCTATCTTAGCTGGTCTTTGGTAGACACGGGAATGGCTAAGATGTAGGCTTCAAGTAGGCCAGTGAAAGAGTGGATTTACTAACAAGGTGAGAGCCAACATGCAAAGAGCAAAAGCTTCTGTCTCCCTTGTCCTTGTATAGGGTTCCAGCAGATGGTGTGGCTTTGACTCAAGGTGAATCTTCCTGCCTTGAGATCTGGTTCAAGCACGTTTCTTCCTATCTCAGAGGTCCAGACAAGAAGTGAATCTACACACATTCAACAAAGCAAAACTCCCCTCACAGGTGTGCCCTCCACTGTGAGGTTTTGGCTTCAGATGCAGACAAGTTGACAACTAAGAATAGCCATGACACCATATTCCTTATAGTTTGATCATGTCAAAGCAGAATGTAGATATCAAAGTAATAGAAAAGTTTGCAGGGCTGGGTAGATGGCTTTGCCAGGAAAGGGCTTACCATGCTAAGTGATTCAGTTCAGATGCCCAGCACCAACATAAAAGTCAGGTATGACAGTATGAATCTGTAATTTTAGTATCACTGGTGATGGGGTTCAGGGAGATCCCTGGAGCTCACTGGCCATCTATCCTAGCTCAATCTGTGGAAGATCCTGTCTCAAAATGAATACGGGGATTGACTGAGAGTGTCTTCCTCTGACCTCCACTGCATGCATGTGCATGTGCTCTCCACACATTGATTCAACATACACACTAACATAAATAAGAAAAATAAAATTTATTCCACAATTTTAAGTTTATTTTTCAGTAAATTATACTTAATGGAGTAGGAATAACTTCTACTCTGCCTTTGGCTGTGGGCAAGAGTGAGTAATAGTTATATTGTTTATATCAATTGAACGACATTTCTTTACTGATGACAACAAAGCCTATATGTTGTTCAGATTAAGAATTTATTTTATTTGGAACTGAAAATAAATGGTAACAAAAGGCAGTCCTCACAGCCTCGTGTGTCAAGCTTTGCTATTAATGCAGGCTGTCAATTTCCTTAAAGGAATGACAGCAAAACATGTGAGTAACACCAGGGAACTTGTTTTCTGACAACCATTGAGATTGTAACATTACATAGATCCAAACCAGCTCCTCTAGAAGCAGACTCAGAAGTAGAGAAGTAATTTGTGGAGGGGAGATCATGGGTGAGGCAGGGTTAATGTGAAGAGAGCAGGGATACATAGTGGAGAATGTTGACTTGTAATATAGTCCCAGCCTTAGCAATATTGTCAGCATCTCCAGAGCTAGGGTGCTACCCAGAGTGCTTTAACAGTGGAATAAGAGGCTCGTCCTTTGTGTTCTCACCTGAAGTATTCTGTAAATATGACTGTTCTGGAAAGGGATGTGACTAGTGAGAACGCTTTCTTCAGCTAGGATTTGTTTCAATGAGTACCAATCCTAGCTCATGGGTCTTTGTCCTGGAGAAGTATCTGAGTGACACATCACAGCATCCACTATGATGTGTGTGTGATGACAGGGTACAAAGGCAGATTTCGGAACATATGACCTTTGGGTTCAAACTGTCCCAAGTTTGGAGATTAGATATGGTGATGACAAGTTGTGACATCCTAGTCCAATTACCTCCCATGAAAAAATCTCTGTTCAACTGGAAATAAGAATACTTCTCCCCTCTGCTGTTGTGATTACTAATTAGAATACATATAATGCACTGAGAGATGCACAGTTTTCTTTAGGATGAACACTTTCATTGATTTTCCAATCCAACCTAAACACATAAAGATAACAGCAACACTAAAAGGACTCAGCAGGCTGCAGTGTGTTGTGGTGTGTGTGTGTGTGTGTGTGTGTGTGTGTGTGTGTGTGTGTGAGAGAGAGAGAGAGAGAGAGAGAGAGAGAGAGAATAATTAAGAGGAAGATGCCATGAACTTGAGATGAAATAGAAAGGGACACGGAATGGATGGGATGGGGAGGGGGAGAGGTTGAAAAGGTGCAAATACAATACTCATATATAAAATCCTTAAAAATATATAAACTAAAAAAACCCACCAAATACATTGCTATTATTTACTATCCAATAGATATTTTGAAGTTCACCATGCCATCCTCCCCTACCCTTTCTCCCTGCTTGTCTTTTCTACTAAGAAATAATTTTAATAAAAGCTCTCCAAAGTAGAAAAGAGGAACATGCATAATACAGCAACATCGTTGTGCCTAGCACACAATGGATGTATAAATGTTGGTCCCATATTTCTCACTACTCTTCACATACAAAATATAATCAGTGAACTAATACATATATTCCCTGAGTACCTACTTACTTATGAGTTCCAAGGATAAGAGTAAATAAAGTGTTCCCTGTTTTAAAGAGAATACTTAGCCACAACATAGAATAAGGACTAACACACACACACACACACACACACACACACACACACACACACACACACAGAGAGAGAGACAGAGACACAGAGACAGAGAGACAGAGAGACAGAGAGACAGAGAGACAGACAGAGACAAAGACAAGAGACAGAGAGAGAAGCAAATAGTTACATTAGAAAAATCAATCAAAGTTATACAAACTATATGGTTATAGGATAAGATTAGTAATAGCCAGAGTGACCAGGAAAATTAGCAAAAAAAAAAAATGTCTCATGGAAGCAGCAATTTTTGAATGAATAGGTTTGAAAGTACAGGTCGAATGTAAATGCTTGGCAGGTAAAGTAAGGATTCTGAATGAGGGATTCCTCACTGAGACACTGTGAAAGAGCAGGCCTTTCTCTGATTTGAGCATCATTGTGTATATGTATTTGAACAGGCATTCATAAACTGTCACCATGAAGCCCCGTCTAAACTTTCCAGGGCTACTGCAAAGCTGACTCTCTTTAACCTTTTAAAATAACACAGCGCTAGTGAAAACAGTGTGTGAAAATCTGTGTGTGAGATAGTCATATACTGATTCCTGATTTCTATTGCTTTTCATATTACTCTTTACTTCCCCTCAGAAAAGCCATTGGCTGGCTAAACCTAGTTTATGAAAAGATTAAAATACTAAGTCAGCAAGTAAAAATACTGCTCTTTTTGATACACAGAACATAAACAAATCAGAGAGCAAGGTAACTGGATGATACTGGGCAGTTGCATATTGTCGCTTATTTTATTCCTTCCATCAACGAAGAATTAAAATGGACTCCAACAAGACACAATTCCTCTAAAGGAAGGACCATACCCAAATCAGGGGAGGCTGTGACTGCAAGGAGAGCCTTCAACAGAGGCGTCTGTAACTAATTATTTGGTACTGTGTGTATCTGAAACCATGAGGTTTCAATCTCTGCTATATTTTGTCCTTGCTCAGGTACAGAATCATATAGTTATAAACTAAAAGTCTGTATTCTCTTATCTATTGTGCTCAGTGCTTTATCCCCCACTATAGAAATTTCACATTGTATATTTGTCACCCAACAGTGTTCAGACTAGGTGTCTCTGTATGTAGTTCAAACACTTTCACTCTCTTTAACATCTCTTATATTACATCTTAATTGTTACTTATTTGCATTTATCCCACAGAAGACCATCTTCAAGATCAGAGAGCAGTTAATAAAACTGTTAATGAATATTTGTTTGGTGAGAAAATAAATTAACAATGAATAAAGTTCTTAAAAAAAGCAATCAATACTTATATCAATAAAGTTCTAACAAAGCTTAGAAAAATATATCGAAAGTAGGAAAACTTTGAAAGAGTTAATTCTTAAAGAAAATAGTTGTGGTGATTTGCAGAGGACATGGGAAAAGGGTAAAGAGAGATCACATAATCTTAGAACTTTTACCCCAAGTCTTGATGCTCTGCAGAGATGCAAAGCAAGAGGAGGAGAACAGTCCTTAGAACCTAGAGAGAAAGCAGTTCAGAGGTCACATGGTCAAGAGCAGTGTGGCATTTTTCAACACTAATGCCAGCTGGTGACCACTTTCTATAGAAAGAAGCAAGGGGCTAAGTGACTTGGTAATTTTTTTCAGCTCCCTTGGCTATTTCCTGGAGTTTCCTCACACTGGAACCTACTGGAACAGATGAGGCATTAGAACATTCTGATGGCATTCATTTAGACTAACTTCCAGGATAGAGATCAAAATACAAGAGGCTCGAGAATGTCACAGTGGGAAGATTGCTCAGATCTGGGTCTTTCTAACAATATTGTGTAGCAATCACTTTAGTGAATGATATTTCTCAAATTATTTTTCAGGCATTCAGTTAGGAATACCTTTGTCTTTTTTCACAAAAGAAATTGAATTAATTCTTTAAGGCCCAAGTGAGAAATGCTTCTCCTAATGATTTCTTTAGTCTTGTTCAAGATGGTATTAATTGAATATATATATATATATTCAACTGTATATAACTATAACACACACATACAAATCCTTTTTCTAGAGTGATTATCAGAGTGGTAAAGTGGAATCAGTCACAGTAGCTACTTAACAAAGAATGCACTCTGCACTCAGCACTATTTTCACATTAGACATGTATGTACTTATCAAGTATCCTTTCTTCTCAACAACTCATTCAGGCAAAGGAACTGAAGATCAGACTTTCATTTATCTGTACCATATCCCATTTGGATGACACAGGATATAATCAAAATGAGCATTCCTGTCTTTTCCCAAAGCCTTGTCTTTTAACCATTCCACAATGCCTACATGAGTTTTCTGTGATATTTGGCTTATCAGGTCCACGTGAAGAGACCACGTCCTAATCACCTTAAAATGCAGCTACTTGCTTAATGTCTACACCATAACAGATACCCATAAATGTTCCCAGAACAATGAAACTATTGCAGAGAAAATAAAATGCGTGTAGATGGAAGCCACACCAGCCAACATAAAAGATAAAATCCTATAAAATATAAAACAAAGAAAAATCCGAATGTGTTGCTGTTTGAATGAGAAAGACCCCATTCCCTCATAAATTTGAATGCTTATTCTGAACTTGGTGAAACTGGAAAGGTATAAGAGGTGTGGCCTTCTTGGAGGAGGTGTGTCACTGGGGTAGGTGAGGTTGAGGTTTCAAAAGCTCATACCATTCCCAGTTAATTTTCTCTCCCTCAACCTTTTGCTTGTGGATTAAATTTAAGTTCTCAGCCACTGCCCCAGCACTGTACTTGTCTTCTGATGATGGTCACAGACTAACTTTCTGGAACCATATGCCCTGAATTAAAGGCTGTCTTTTATAAATGACCTTGGTCATGGTGTTTATCATGGCAGTAGAACAGTAACTAGGACAGAAGTTTAAGTCTAAACCATTGTTCCTTTTTCCTAGACACACAGCAGATTACTTTGATCCTTTTGCAGGGACTCTGGCTAGTCCCAGCCTGGCCAGCATGGCTCTGGCAGGCCTTGCCCTTCTCCCCCATTCCCTCTGCCTTGGTAAACCATTAGATTGCATTCCTAAAGCTAGTCACCAAAGTCTGTTCCCTTATTTGGACATTTTTTTTTTTTTTTATGCCAGACTCATTTCTGAGGATGAGTACCAAAGTCCAGCGATCAAGAGCCCCCTTTAGTTCACCTAATTAACACGCCCAACCAAAGCATACTACCACATCCTAGCACAGCCCCCCCTTTTCTCTTGAAAATCACAACTGCAAGGTCATTTGCTACTTTTTCCCCCTGAATTAGAAAGCATCCACTTTAACTTTTCTTCCCCTTTCTGTGAAACTGGTGTTTAGGTGTGGTTTGTGGCTAATCCAGAGTCCAGGAGGAAGCTCCCTCTGTGTAGGGGTCCCTGTCACCTTTTGTCTCAAGTAAAAGCAGGTTAATATTTCTTTTCTTCTTACAGTTTTGCTAAGAGTCACTTTTTCATTTGTTTTTTTGTTTTGGTTTGGTTTGGTTTTTTGTTTTTGTTTTTTTTTAACAGCCATCCTCCCTTTCCTTGGAAAAATCTTCTTTAGAAGCAAAAAAAAACTGTCTTTTAGAGCAAACTTTCTTCCCAGGTTCCCTGCTTGCTGGTGCCATTACTCTTCCTCATCACTGGAGCCTTTCTGAAGATGTTAACACTCTGCCTTTTGTCTTCACAAGTTCCAGAAGTCTCTGAAGTTCTATTTCCTTGTCTCAGCTCCTTCAATAAATCCTTACAGCAAAAGTTAGTTGACTATGTAAACAGGTTGCTCTTCAAAGGCAAGGTTATTGTGATACAGGTCTAATATCTAACATAAACAGCAAATCCATTTCCTATATAAACAGGACAACTTTCTGGGCAATGCAGACATAAGATTAATCTTCAGTCATAAGTAGAGAATGAATCCAGTAATTATGAATTTAAGGGTTGGGAAAAATATAAGTATGTTTAGACCAACTCCCTACCTATTAAAAAAACCTCTCTAATAATAAACTAGAGTTAGTCACACAAAATGGAACCTTTTCCTACATTTAAAAATTCTTGTTCTGTGTTTGTTTACTCTGTTAACAAAACTGGCTTTATCCAAAATCTACTTTTCTGTAAATTTTATGCTTCATGTTTTCAAATAATATTTACTGACTCTGCTGAATCCACAGACATTGAACTAGATTCCAGGGTTTCTACTTATTATATGGAAACCAGGTACTATATGCCACCCAACTGCCTATGTCATGAGTTGAGTGCTCTAGAAATGGATTCAAAAGAAAGGGAGTGTCCAGCCCTTGGGGAAAGGAATTGGACACAATATCACAACATGGAAGGGGAAGATGAGCTTCAGTGTGGTTTCCATATGACAGAAACTGACAGACATTACAAGTCCAAAAGGGCCAAGATGAAAAAGAATTTTTGAATTAAATGGTGAGAAGCAAATATATAAACAAGACAAACTTACCTAGGAGTTAGAGATAAACCACTAGAGTACAATGTATGATACTGAAATGGAAGATAGATCTCTGAAAATAAAATCAGGAAATAGAAGCTTTTCCTAACCTTTGTCCGCCCCTTTTACATAATACTATTTTTCCTGTTTTCTAGGGTTAGGTGGACAGAAGTTCTCTGTTCTCTTCCATTCTTCATTGCCATCAGAAACATCCTGTTCATATTTGTGGAATCTGAAAGTAACAGAGTCAGCCGGTTCTAGAATACTACACTGTCAGCCACCAAACAACTACTCAACATCCCTCTTTCTTCTCCTTACAGAAATAGAGAAAATGTCCTTATTGCCACCAAGTAGGAGTGGCCTCAGTAGATAGCTATTGCTGCTTTTAAAGATTTATTTTATTTTTATTTAGGTATGTGTGTCTATGTGTGTGCATGTGTGTGCACACACACATGTGTTTGTATATGTGAGTGCCCATGGATAATAGAAACAGTGTTGGATTCCATGTTCTTCAAAGCATCAAGAACGTCTAGCTGCTGAGCCATCTCCCCAGTCCTACTACATTTTATTTATTCTTTGAAAATTGCGTACAAACATTCAATGCATTTTTGTCATAGACCCCATTTCCATCCCCCAACTCAGCCCAATCATGTGTGTACCCTTCTTTTCCTACTATTCTTTACAAGCCACTGAATCCAAATAATGGCACACATATACTACTAGTTCTGTTGACACTCACTGCATCATGGTGAAGGCACTTGCGAGCACATGCCCAAAAGAAATTGACCCTTTCTCCCCTAGCAGCCATCAGCTCTCAGTAGTACCTCAGCTTGGTTTGGAGGCGTGCGCCTCTCCCCTTCCATTATGGAATGCTAGTTGACTTGATCATGTACAAGTCTTGTGCAGACAACTGTAGCTGCTTTGAGTTCATGTGTGCAGTGGTTCTGTCATGTGCACATGACACTGTTTTTTCCCAGGCCTCCTCAACTTGCTCTGTTTATCATTTTTCTGCTCCCTCTTTTATGATGTTCCCTGAGCCTTGCAGGAAAGTAGTGTAATATTTATATTCCATTTATGGCTGAATACTCCATAGATATTTGTTCTCAACATCTGCCCAGTTGTGAGCCTATATTAGCCACTATCTACCACACGAAGATGCTTCTCTGATGAGAACTGATTGATGAACTAATCTATGAGTATGGAGCTAGGCATATACAAAGAAGAGAGACATTAAGTCTTTTTAGCAAAATAGTAGTAGTACATTTATCCTTAAAGCCTAAGAGCTCTCTAGACACAGGTGTCTTGGCCAGATTTAAGGTACCTGGGGTGAGTTTCCTCTTTGTAGCATCATTTTAAATAGCCAGAAATTAAAAGCACCACAATGCCGATCAGCAGGAGTGAAATAAAATGTGGCAACACAAAACAGAGGAAGGAAAAATAGAAAATTGTGTTTACACATCTACATGGAATGGTGTCCAATATGTAGTGTTTCAAGCTGTTCATAAGGCCACATGCATTTATGTGAGACTTAAATCTAATTGGAAAATGGTTCCTTACCTCCATATCATTCATGCCACTATTGTACACACATGCCAATCATTATTTCAGTTCCCAGGATTCACAGCTGGATAGCATTGTTGTTGACTTTTTCCTCCAGCAGCTGCATAGCATCTTCCATTCTGTGAAAGCTAGCTACCAGAGGGAAAGTTACTTGGTCATTTCCAGCATGATTTTTCCAGGCTCTGTGACAAAAATGTATATAGCATCTTTAGCAATACAGTTTTACCATCAAGTTCTTCTAGACAACCATGAACAGTGAGCAATAGTCTGTATTAGATAACTATCACTTTTATGTGGCTCATATCAATAAATAGAAAATTACAATCAAATATTTGAAACTCATGCCATTGTTTTAATAACTACCTTCTCAGACTTAAAAAAAACAAATTGACAACATAGATATTGCATGATGTCAACTGTCATGAAAACCTATTTGAATACTATCTTTCTTTAAATGTTATCCTTATTTAGCTTAGTATATATCTATACTTATTACACATATTAAAAGATTTCTTTATTGCTCCATCTAAAACTCCAAGCACAAATTTATTCAAATATGACTGTATTTCTGTAATTAGTTTATTACTTTCTCTCTATCACTCCCTAATTTCTCTCAACCTATTAACTCAAGATGCTACCATGAATCATTTTCATTGATTCAAGAGCAACACAGATAAATAATCCTTGCTTTTCTTTAATTAGTTTCTATTGTAACAAATAACTCAATGGCTACAGTTTGTCCACTTTAAAATGCAGCTTGAAATCTGATCAGCATTTCAGTCACGTTGGAATATGAGACAGTCCCAGGAGCTGGTACTGGCCTGTAAGGTAGAACTATTGTGAAAGGTTACTGGTTTGCAGGAAAGAAAGGATTAGTTCTGAAATTTTTGCCCTCTTTTCTCTGCCATCCTCACTGTATTTGTTTTCAGTTGTGATGAAATACCATGACCAAAAATGACTTAAGGAAGGAAGAATTTGTTTTATGGATGGCTCCAGACAAAGAGTCCATAATGGCTGGGAAGGAATGACAGAACAGAAGGCAAAAGAGATCACATGTTATGCAAACACAGGGGACACAGCAGGAAGTGGGTGTGGCTACAACCCTCACAGCCCTCCTTCCGTGATAGACTTTTCCAGAAGACTCCACATACTAAAGCTTCTACAGCACCTCCTCAACTAAATGCTCAGTTCCAGGAACCTGACGGACATTTCCCACCCAGGCCACAACACCCCTTTCACCTTTCTTTCCAGTTAAAGTGAAGAAGTAGGACGCTCTCTCAAGACTCAGCCCTCTGACTTCGAACTTCCTAGAGGAGGATCCATAAGCTAGATGAGCCTCTTTTTGTCAAAGATAGCCAAGACTTAGTTATTCTGTTATGGCAAAAGAAAACAGAGTCAGACAAGTACTTACGACATAATGTCAATTATATTCATGTATGAAAAATGTATCTTTTATTCTGTACAATCAGTATGTGGTAATAGTTTTTAAATAAAAAAGAAAAAGGGTTTCGTCTTTTTAATATAACAAAATGGTATAAAATGAAATGCATACTTTACCTATAATACTTTGACCCACATCTCCCCAGAGTAAATTACTATTCAGTATTTTTAGTCAAACACCTCACAATATTTATAAGACACATGAAAATTTATTTTACATTTTTCTTCAAGCACCAGGCTATACTCTGCTGTTCCTTTACTTTTCACGTACTGTATGTTCCATTGAAATGTTCATGTCCTTCCAGAATTTACATGTTTAAATACTATTCACAGAGATATACTGTTAGGAAAATGACCTTTTGGAGATGATTAGGTTCTGAAGGCAAAGAATCTGGATGAAGAACCATCACCTTTTCCCACCAAGCACATAGGGAGATGGTACTGTGTGTGATTCAGGAAGCACGAACAGCCAGACGTGAACTCTTCCTTCACCTCAAGTTTGCATTTGTTAGTAGCTATCTAAGTGGTGTGTATGGCGTTCTAGACTAATGATTTATCAATGAGCTATAGCCTCTGCCATAAAGCATCTTAAATATAAAACCTGCTAACTTCTTACTGATTATATGCCTAAACATTTGATACTGTTTATCATAGAAGGTGTTCTCTTTTGTGTTTTCTAATTTTATTTTGTAAATCTAAATAGGCTGCTAATTTTATACATTAACTTCATGATGCAAAGCCCAATAATTGAATGGCTTTAAGAATGTTACATCTATTTTGGTCATTTTCTCTTTTGTTAAAGAGCATGAAAGTAATTACAAGAAAGGATAATTTTATGTCTTTTGTAGTTTGTATACTTCTCACTCTGACCTTGAAATGGTTTTTTCCTGTCTTACACTCATTTTGAGGTTTATTTCTCCAATGTAAGTGTATGCAGGTATGGAATACTTTAAGGGCAATAATTAAATCATAAATGCACCACCCTCTAAAATAATGTCAGTATTGCAGCTGGGAAGTCAGTCTCATGGGAATGGATCAATTACCATGGGAAATGGGTTATTATAAAGCAAGGGCATCCCATATACATAGTTTCTACAAATATACCACTCACTACTTCCATATCTGCTCTTGCCTTGCTATGCTAATCCTGCTGAGGCTCTGACTAGAAATCAGTGCTTTCAGAATTATTTAAGCAAATATTTTTATGCATAAGTTACCTTGTCTCAAGTATTTACTTATAGCAACACAAAATAGATTAGGACACACCTATTGTTCCCTGATTGTTGTATTTAATGCTAAATAATAGAAGTGATGGTGAACATTCTCACCATTTTACAAAAAAAATGCAAATCTAATATTTAAGCATCATGAAAATCATCATGTTGTTGTTTGTGTGTTTTATTATGTTAAGAAATCATCATGCTTCCTTTGTTATTGAGTTTATATCAAGAATTTTAGGGGCTACAGAGATGGCTCAATGTTTAAAAGCATTTTGAGCTCACATAGGACCTGAGTTTAATTCCCTGCACCCACATGGCAGCTCATAGCCAGTTCCAGAAGATCTGATGCCCTCTCTGGCCTCTGTACGTGGGAGGCACAAACACATACACATCTACAGGCAAAATGCTCATGAACATAAAATGAAAATAGATACATTTCTGAAATACCTTTATAAAACAGTATATAAGGAGATGGAACTGTTAGGTACCCCAAACTGACTATTCCACACTGTAAACAAATGTAACCTAATGATCACATTATGCTCCATACACATGCACAGGTAAAATAATGATCCCAAAAATAAGATGAAGGTTGTGTGGAATTTTACTAAATTGATATTTTTTGTTGTTGTTTTTTTGAGACAGAGTTTCTCTGTATAGCATTGTCCCTTTCCAGGAACTCACTCTGTAACCTAAGTGGGCCTTGAACTCACAGAGATCGGCCTGCCTCTGCCTCCCCAGTGTTGGGATTAAAGGTGTGTACCACCACCGCCAAGCTCTAAATTGATTTTTAATAGCTAAGATTTCATGACATTTGCAAATATTATGTGTTAAAATGCTTTAGATTTCTCATATGGCTACTTCCTGCAGTCCTAGTATCATCTTATACTGCATCAGCGTTGGTTCTTTTGTTTTGCAAAGCTCTGCTTAGGAGTGGGGCTAGCAGTGTTGCTGACTGGTTGAAGACTTGCCTAGCATGTGTGCGGCCTGAGGGTGTATCTTTAGCATAACCAAGAATGAAATGTGGTATCCCTAGGAGATTTTTCACCCCACAATTTAAAAAACATGTCCATGCTTTTATTCCTAGAAATATTCACAAAATTTGTTAAAAAAACTAGTTAAAAAACTAGTTAAAAATCTAAAAGTACTTCATAATACTGTTCACCAGGACACATCTACAAAACAAGCCATGAAACCCTCATGGGCTGAGAGTTCAGAAAGCACAAGTCTAGAGAGCAGTGGACACTGCTCTGTGGATAGCGCCTGTGACTGTATGTTTCCTCTGGCAACTCTCAAGGCTACACGTTTTGGTACTAAAAGAAGTGATATTCCTTTTCCCTGTATTTAATATAATAACCGTATGGTTTATCAGACCTATGCACTTACATAATCACATGCTTTGACCAGCTGTCAGCTTAACGAGTGGAAGGACTATTCCCTCACCTGCTCCCCTCTTTCCTTCTCCATCAGTTTTCGCAGTTTGTAATGCCTTTCTTATTATTTGAGCCTTTATTTATACATTGTGTGTGTGTGTGTGTGTGTGTGTGTGTGTGTGTGTGTGTGTGTTTTATACTAGCTTTGGGTGGGTATTTTATTTCACGGATAGAAATTACCAAAAAAAAGAAAAAAAAAACCATTGTTATTCTTTCTAGTTTGTTTTACAAATCTCTCTTCCTTCTGAACCTTCATTATATGATTTGTTGATGGTCAGGATTGTGGTAGCCACTCTGTTCTGCACTATAGCATGACTTTCCTTTGTTCCTGGTCTTTCCTTCCAATGCTCCTAATCTTCTGGTTAGCCTAACAAAGATCACTATCCTGATACCATTCCCACCATCCAAATCTCTTCTCCAGAATGCTCACTGTATTTCCCTTTTGTTTCTTGATGTCAGTTCTAGCAGCATCTTTAAGAAGGCTTTTGCATGTTCAAAACTGTTGGTTCCCTTTATCTTAGAAAATGGATGTTTCTCTGTGAGCTTTGAGTTTTTCGTGTAACATGGAGACGTGTACTTATGATGTCAACAATTAGAAAATTACAAAATGATTTAGATCATTTTTTTAAGTAGTTAATTGCATTCACATGTGTTTGGGAATAGACACACCCTGTAGGACTATCTGCAGCTGCTACCACTGAAACATTTGCTCTTATAACAAGCTTCAGTGGAAATTGTCACACATTAGATATACAATTCACCATCCCCCAAACAGATGCTAAGTAATGGATACTGAACATCGAATCTTTAAACAAAACCAAAACAAACAAAGAAAGTCCCCAGGAGGTTAAGGTGATAGCTCAGTGGATAAAATGCTTGCTGTGCCAGCATGTGACTGAGTTCAGATCCTCAGGGCCTTGTAAAAAACCAATTACAGTAGCACATATATGCAATCCCAGACCTAGGGCAAGGTGGAGTGGAGGCAGGTAATGGCTTGCTAGCTGGTCTAAGTTGAACTGAAACAGAGTTCTAGATTCAGTGAGAGACACTGTTTCAGAAAGAAAAAGAAACCAATAGGAGAACACACCCAAAGTTGACTTCTAGCATGCATGTACACACACACACACACACACACACACACACACACACACACACACACACCTGAAAAGCAAGCAAACAAACTACAACAGCAAATATAAAAAATAAAGCAATTCCTTTCTTCCTGGAGTTGCCACTGCTAAGCTAAAGGACATGTGAAGGGTAGTCCTATGCAAGGCTCTCACATCAGCCACTCGTACAGGGAGCTTGAACCAAGACAAACAATGGCTGCACTTTAACACACAGAATGTTTTTCTTCCACTGAAAATCAAAGTTGGTTCAACATTCCTAACATATATCAACTTTATTTTCTTCTCTAAATCACGTGAGGCACCACTCTGTCACAGTGAGCCAGTAGAAACCTTCCTTTTCATTGCTGAGGAAACTGCTTTGTCAGCTAGCATCTGTGTAAACCATCCCTGCAAGGGCTGTGGACTCCTGGTCTCCAGATTACTGTCCACCCACCAGTGTTCTCAGAAGAGAAGCCAGTCAACCATAAACTCTTTGGTTAAAAGTTTGGGCAATTTGTGTTAGCTAATTTTACTGAGTGTTAAGTATTTAGCATATTTTACAATTGAATGGTTTCGCATATTCAATCCCAATAACAAAGAGGGTAGGTGTGGTCAATACTCCCATTTTAAAGAAGTTGAAATTAAGTCCCAGAAAGAATAAGTAACTCCCTTGAGTTCACACAGCTGTGGAATGCATGGTCATGATCTAAAGCTGGCCCTTCCAATTCCAATCATTTTGACTTTTTTACTACAGCTGCTGCGGTCATGCAAAATGATGTTTTGACTTATCATGGCCCCAAATTTGTTCAGTCTATCTTGAAACCAGGGAGCCTGCATGGTACTGACCTAGGCTCTCTGAATAAATGTTATAGTGTGTAGGTTGGTCTTCTTGTGGAACTCCTAATAGTGAGATCAGGGCCTGTCTCTCTTTTGTTGGGACCCTTTTCCTCATACTAGGTTGCCTTTATTCACCCTTCAGCTTGGTGCTCCATGTTTGGTTAATATCATGGGAAGCCTGCCATTTTCTGAATAGAGGAGGAGTGAATGGGGGCGATCAGAGGGCAAGAATGGGGGCTGGAGGAGAGGAAGGAGGGGAAACAAGCAATCTGGTTGTAAAAATAAATAAATAAAATAATAAAAAAGTTATTAGTGTTATAAAACAAACATCACTGGGTTAAAAGAGTTATTTAGTGTCTGAATTTTTAATAGTGGTATCTATTATGCAATCTATTATTTTTTCATATTAGTATCTCTAGAGAAGCATTTAAGGAATAAAAGATAGATACAACACATATTCTCTCTCTCTCTCTCTCTCTCTCTCTCTCTCACACACACACACACACACACACACACACACACACACACACACCATTAAAAAAAAATTTTTTTTTTAAAGTAGACGCACAGATTCCAGATACATGCCATGTTCTTCTTCAGTTTTGTAGAACACAGGCTGTGTACCACATAGCTGCTGAGTTGTCTTGCT
The DNA here is from genome assembly GCF_903995425.1 of Onychomys torridus. Lineage (NCBI taxonomy): Eukaryota > Metazoa > Chordata > Mammalia > Rodentia > Cricetidae > Onychomys > Onychomys torridus. The sequence continues at coordinate 15,370,398 of NC_050456.1, forward strand.
CTCCAGCTCTTTGGGAAGCTATAGCAACAGTATTCTCACATTCTCTTGCCCAGGACATAATAGAGTAGGGGGCACTGCAATTTCTTTGGAGAGAGTAAATAAAATGCAGTCTCTTCTTCAGCAATTTGCAAAAAGTGAATGAAAGCAAAACAAGAATGTAAAGAAAATGAGGGAGTTCTTATGGAAAAATATTTCCCAATAGGAGAAATTGAAAACATTGCTATCAGTTGAAGGATAATGTGTTTGGATAAATATTTATATGTTTCCATAGTGTGCTCACTTATGCTCCCTCATGTATCTTGCAGACAGTTAGGGAAACAACTACAAATCATAAATAAGAAACAAAATGAACTCCCCCAAAGTCTCTGATTACTCCATTACTGAAATCCAGCTTAGTAATCACTTCTTTTCTTTCCCACTGTATTTTGATAAACGAAGCAAAACAAATCTGTAGGATTCATAGACTGTTTCTCCTATAAATGAAAGGACCCAACACAGAACTAGCAAGAAATTAACTCATATTTCCTTCAAGAAAAGAAAAGTGTGTAGGGAAAACAACAGATTCCTAAGGAGAAACAGCACCAAAACATCTAAACAACTTGAGATAAAGGACATCAGTATTTCAACGGACTATGAGGCACACCAGTTGTTCATGGACTATGCATTTCAATTTTGGTTTTTGCCACCATTTCTTGTATAAACCTTGGGATTTGATTTTATCCTGGTTTCTTCCACAGTACAGACTAAATGAGCCTGAGCCAGACCAACTCAAGGAAGAACAAAAATAAATCTACCAGAAACAAAAAAAAAGTGTGGTTTGGTCCCAGAAAGATATTTTTGAAATAATCCATCAGAGATGCTGAAGTTGCACGTCCTCCACAACCACCAGTGCACGCGATTGAACCACCTTTTTACTCCATCTATGCTGCTGTCAGCCAGAACAATGAGCACATTTTCTGTTTTGTACTGTAGCAGGTGAAATATGGGTCCCATATGGAAGAGACCCTTCAAGACATTTTCCCTCTATACAAGTCAGTGATAAAATATACACATGTCTTATCCTTTATAGAAATTCACTATCTCATTTTATACAAGAGCGAAGTGCCATACAAATCAGAACTGTGGATTACACTCTTAAAACAATTTAATCTAGCATTAATTAAAGAATAGATGTAATTTCAGCATATTCAAAATATGTAAGAACAACCGATAATCCAAGATGATTCTCTAGCTCCTTACTGTAAAAATAGAATTTCAAATAAATCCCAGTTATTGTCAAAATTGACTTTGAAAGTAGCTGTGTATTGCTTCTCTGTTTGAAAAAAAAAATAAGTTGAGTCAGTTCTCAGCAAGGTGGAAGCTAATATTTCTTTTTCTCAAATGTGTTAGACAAGGCCTCCAGAAATGACGTTAAAGGCTAAAATGAGACATCGTAATAAAGCATAAGATGACACTATTTCATGCTGTCACTAGTTGATGGAATTCAGTGTTTTTTATGAAGTAGAAATATTCAAATAACCCTTCTTTGTCTGTCTCTTTGATGATAAACAACCAATTTCACAGATTTAACATATTTTATAATTGGCTGTTTGGACATAATACAGACATAGTTCTCAAAGTATTTATTATGACAATCAAATACAAGGAGACACATATATATGTTTCTTGTTAATATGCCATACATGTACTTTCCAACTGCATCTGTCAATTTTATACATAAGAATTTATGAATAGCTTTTTAATTAAAAACAAGTTTAAGTTATGCTCAATTAGTCAAAATCACTATAGAAACTTAGAAAGTTTCAAATGAATGAGGCAGCTTCAATTTATTACACAATAGAGACCAAAGTGTGTACAGTAAAGACCAGTCCTGAAATCCTACACCAAATAGCTGAGTTAAGATGACCAGTTAGTGACTATTGAAGAAACTGTTACTATTAAAGCACTTTGGGATTTTTTTTTTTAAGTAATAAAAACACATTTACCTGCTGAAAGTATTTAAGAGTCTTATCTAACAAAACAATAATGTTGTGTGCCATGCTTCTTATTATATGTTAGTTAAAATTACAATAGTATTTAATTAATGATAGGACACGATAACTCCATCTTATCTACAAAACCCTCATGGTCCACAGAGTTTTTGCAAGGACATTATGATCTCATAGAAACAAGTTTAGTAACTGAAATAAATCACATGCTTATTGCTGTCTTTCAAGTCTATATAATCATTATTCTATTTAATAAAATACAGGTCCAAACCCCTTATAGATGTACATACCCACAATCCCAGTACTCAGGAAAACAAATTAGAGTTCACTGAAGGCCAGCATGAGTTATATAGGATACTCTGTTTCAAAAATAAGTAAATCGGGCCTGGTGGTGGCAGCGCACGCCATTAATCCCAGTACTCTGGAGGCAGAGGCAGGCGGATCTCTGTGAGTTCAAGGCCAGCCTGGTCTACAAAGCGAGTTCCAGAAAAGGAGCAAAGCTACACAGAGAAACCCTGTCTCAGAAAAAAAAAAAGTAAATCAATAAATAAATATTTAGAGCTAGGGACTATAATTCTGCAAAGTGCCTACCAAGCATGTATTAAGCTCTGAATTCAATTCTCAGTAATACAAAAAATTAAAAATATAACTTTATTAAACATGACTTTCAGAGTTAATGTCAACCTCTGTTCCTTATTCCCTTATTCCCTTAGACTCTTCAGCTTCTACTGCAAATGGGTCAATGATCTGTGCAAATTAACTGTAGGAGGAAATGCCATGAGTCACTATAAGGTCAAAACAGGTAGGACCTTGATGCCTACTCTATTTCTCTCTTCCCCTCTGACAATGATCTTGTGGCCATTTTAAATTGCATGTCATAGGTACAACAATGTACATGTTTCCAGCTAGTCTGTGGCAGAACTTGCAGGTAATTATCCAACAAGAAAAAGTAACGAAGTTATAATATTTTCTCATGAGTTTTCAAAGTTTATATATTAGTAAAACCACACATACTATAATGTAGAGATTAGGTGAAAAAAAGAGGACTATGCATTCTAAAAGACCATAAAGTACTGAGCAACAATCATAAAGAATATTGAGCATATATACATGACTTACAAATGTTAAATCCAGAAATAGTACCACACAACAGAAGGACCTTAAGTGATTGCCGTACATTAATATTTAGACCAGCATTGTTCACTGAAGCCAAAAGAGGGAAGCAACTCAATTTTCTGTCAATAGATAAAGAGATAAACAAAATGTCATGTAAGAATGCAGTGGTTGCTGCAGGTGGATGGACATTGAAGATACAGTAAGGGAGATAAGCCAGTAACCAAAATTCAAATATGCTTAAATAAAGGACCCCAAGTAGTCAAATTCATGAAGACAGAAAGCCACAGAGTGTCTGATAAGGCTGCTAACCTGTGAGAATACCAATTGCTTTGTTCTTTCTTTCCTTCAAGGCATAATGGACTGGGAATTCTGTGAGGTCAAACACATATTTTCTACCTTAAGTCACTCTGTCAGGGATGGTAGCCACTGAGATACCAAAGAAGTGGATATAAATTGTACTGCAGCATCTGTAATTATGCCTAGAAGAGCAATGAACTGCTCTCCTTCATGCTTAGGTAATCCATCATCATGGGAGTCACATATACACATGAACACACAGCAGACAAAGACTTGAGGATTCAGCACTCATAAAATGGAAGCCATGTTAATGATGATATCTCTTTCAATCATCACAACAAACGTATGAGAATGTATTAATACTGGGATTATCTGGATTTTGATGATGAGGAAATGGAGCCCAGGACCATATGATTAGCAAATGCCTAAATTTGAACCAGAGTGGAGAGACACCAGCACTGAACTCTGTGCCATCATCACCCATTCTATAGAGAACTAAAACCAACATGTCATAATGGAAAAACACAAACATACAGTGAAAACAAATTCTACAACCTTAAAAGAAATACATGAGCTTCCAGATTTCTAGAAACTAAACTTTGTCTTTGGAACGCTTGAAGCTTAGCTGAAACCCTGAGTTAGAAATAAAATGGTGAAGCCTTTTCTTTAAATTCCATTTATAATTAAAGGTATGAATTCTGGGAGCATTAGGTTAAAAACCAAGAAAAGAATTGAGAGACATCAGTTTCTTCATGCTTCAGTCTCCTTGTTTGAGGGTTTTGGAAAGGTCTGGGCTAGCTGATCCCAAGAACCTCTCCTATCCAGCCCTATTGCTATTGTATAAACATGATTGGAGGAGGAGAAGCAACCAAGAGACAATCTCTTTATCACAGTGAGGAAGTTGTCTCCTGTACATCAACACACATAACTTCTGCTCTGGGGTGAGTCGCCTCCAAGATGCTTTCATTTACATTTTTTTTTCTTCTGGAGCTGAGGACTGAACCCTGGGCCTTGTGCTTGCTAGGCAAGCACTCTACCACTGAGCTAAATCCCAGTCAATATGTGTTGTGTGATATTTTGTTTGTGTTCTGACAAATAAAGGTTGCCTGGAGATCAGAGGGTGGAACTTGTCACTAGTTAACTATAGAGGCCTGGTGGAGGTGGCTCACACCTTTAATCCCAGCACTTGGGAGGCTCATGCCTTTAATCCCAGCATAGTTGGGAAGTGGAGATGGGAATATAAAATGGGTGGAGACAGGACTGGACTAAGGATTGAGAGAGATAAGAACTCTCTGGTGGCTGCTGTTCTGCTTCTCTGATCTTTCAGCTTTCACCTCGATATTTGACTCCTGGTTTTTATTTACAAGACTAAATAGGATTATGCTTCACAAATGCACAAGGGACTTCAGGGGGTGGGCAGCTCTCTGAGGCAAATCTGGCATAATTCAGGTGAAGATTTTTGCTTTTCTATGTGCCCCTAGAATTAGCTTGGAATGAGGTCCTTCTACACCCAGAACACAATATAACTAAGAACCCACAGTTGGGGAGCTTACAAGCCCCAGGGGTGAACCAACTATGATTCCTATCATAGTGGACATAGTATCAAAATGCCTTCTAAACTGACACCTCTCTGTGCATAGGTGGTGAAGTGCTCAGACCTCCTCAGAGAAGGGTTTTGCCCCACTGATGGTAGTTTATGCAGAAATACATCACTGGTCAAAGTTCTCAGAATAAGTATCAGTAGAATGCTCTGTAGAATGCTCTGGGACACCTATATCACATCCCCTCTGAGGTTCAAGTACCATCTCAGAAAGATTTTAAGAGCCATAAGTCAGAGGACGAGAGCCAAACAGTATCTTCTAGACATGACAGAATGGGTGAACTCATGAATTCATGGCAACTATGGTTGCCTTCACAGGACCTACATGAATGAGATCAAGCTAGCTAATATTCCAGGATTGGGGGAGGAGAGAAATCATAAGCCTATACCCCTACTTGAAGAGCTATTAACAGCTGATAGCTTCAAAGGGTGGGAGAGTCAGTTTTCCTTAAGGATGTGTTTCCTGGTAAGTTGACTACGGCCCAATGATGGCTCCACACCATGAATATGTGGGCAATACAAATTGGATTTGATAGGTTATTTAAAGAGAAAAAAAAGACATAAAGTTGGGAAACGATGGTGAGACAGACCCTTAAGAAGATACAGGGAGGTACTGAAAGTGAATATAATCAAAACACATTGTCAAAATTCGCAACAAATTAGTAAAAAACAACATTGAAAAATGTTTCTTATTATACCATGCTATACTTGGCTTGAGGATGCGACTTAGTGAGTTAAATGCTTTTTGTAAAACTATTGCACTGAGGATGTGAGATTGGAACTGTAGAAACCATGTAAAATGCTAGACATGGCAGTGTTCATCTGTAATCCCAGAACAGAGACAGGATGGAGATGATGTATCCCAGGGACTTGTTGAACAGTCAGTCTAGCCAAAATGGTGATTTCCAGATTCAGTGAGATGCTTAGTCTCAAAAATGAAAAAAGAAAAAAAGGCACGAATCTTGAAGAGTCTTACTAATAAAAACAAATCCAGAGCCAGGTATTGGGATGACTGCTGGAAGATCAGAGAAGCAGAATAAGCCACAGCTACCTCACCTCGCCAGTTCCTATCTGATCCTGTTTCCTCAGACTGGAAGCTTCTGTGTCCTCATCCGAATGGGTCTCAGCTGAACTGCTGCTCAAAAGCCTGAAAGCTTAACCATCCAAATGATTCTAGTTTTTGGTTTTCACGCCTTATATATCTTTCTGCCATCACTCCCTGGAATTAAAGGCTCACTTCTTGAGATTAAAGACGAGTGTCACCATGCCTGGCTGTTTCCAATGTGGCCTTGAACTCACAGAGATCCAGAGGGGTTTCTGCCTCTGGAATGCTAGGATTGAAGGTGTGAGTGCCACTATTTTCTTGCCTCTGTATCTAGTGGATGTTCTGTTCTTTGACCCCAGATAAGTTTATTAGGGTGCACAATAGTTTGGGGAACACAATACCACCACAAAGTCAGGTGGAGAGTAGCAAAAGAAGACATCAGATATCAGCTTCAGCCTCTGTATCTACAGGCAAGGGCACATACATCCTCACACATGCATGCTTACAACACATACATGCAGGCCAACAAATAAGTAAAAATAAAAATGGAACAAAGGCAGAATTTTCAATACCTGTATTATGTTCTTGACAAACATAGCTGAATAATTTTAAAAGTTCATATAAGAATTAATGTACTCTCTTATTTACATTTTGAGTTTTGCTAATCTTTGTTAAAGGTCTTTCAGGAATTGTGCAGGATTAGGACAATAACTTTTGGCATAAGATAGCTAGAAGAAAAAGCAGACCTCAACTACTTATTCATGTACATATGCTGTTTCGTTTTCAATACTTCCATTTTTAGGGTTTATTTTTTCAAGTATTAAGTCTGATTAGTGGCATGAGAATATCAGTGTAATTTCTATGTAGTAAGAGCGCAATAAACATATATTTTCATGTTGGTTTATTTGCTCATTTTCGCTTGTCATTAATTCACTTAGTAATGACAGGTCTTATCTCAACAGTTAAAAAGCTTTAAAGATGTTAATTCTTAGCCTCTATGTCTTTGATATTACTCATAGTAATAGACTTTTTCATTTGTCTGAAGAATTGAGAGAGAAGCTTTTATTCCTCTGAGATATGCTATTCGAATGCCAGGAAGCTGCCATGAGATTTCCACAATAAGAGGCATGGAACATGAAACCCTAAATGCCGAAGGAAATTATTAACATCATCTTAGAGTTTTCATGTTAGAGACAACACAATGCAGAAAACAGAGGGCCACTTGGGAATAACTCTGGATGAATTTAAATCTTAGCCTCACCATGAGATGTGCAGCCTGTGCAAATCAGCTACACTTATTTCCACAGAGGTAAATGTAGAAGTCACACATACATACATACACCACACACACACACACACACACACACACACACACACAGACAGAGAGAGAGAGAGAGAGAGAGAGAGAGAGAGAGTTACATACTGGCTGTAATGGTGGTAGGCACTAATGAAATAGGACCGACTTAATAGAAGTCGATAAAGAATGGCTATAACCCTATCCTCCCTCTGAGATAGAAAGCCAGGCATCCCTGTCCCCTGGGTAATAAACACATTTGAAGCTACTGGGAGGAAAGGTTTAGTTGTCTTTATGAATGTGTTTTAAAAGGAACAAAAATTAAAAAGCATAAAGTAAACAGACAAATCACAAAAATTCAATGAAAAGAATAGTTAAGAAAAGATGAAAAACAAGGAAAGACTAGTAGAGCTGCTGCTTTTACTTTGCCATCAAGACATCTGCCAGCACATAGCTGACTACAAACAAGAAACATTGGTCAGAAATATGGAGCAGCAATTCCTCGATATAAAAGTCCAAATGCTCTTAGCCTGGCCCAAAAAAACTGAAAAATCCAAAATTAGCTGTGTAACTCTGAGTATCTATAGAACGTGTTTGTTTCAAACATAAAATGCCTAACTACAAGACAGTAAAGGAACTCAAAACAGTGAAGCACTTCCAAGCAGAAAACTCACTTCCCAAATTGATTCCCATCGACTCAGTAACAGCAAGAGATCTTCTGCCTAAAGAGACCGGAAGACACAACTTGAGAATTTTGGAAGTGTCCCACAAAGTAGGGAATAATTGCACACAGAGCATGTGGAGTTCCATTAAGCCCACCTGTATAAATGTAATAGGAATACCAGTTTGCTATTTCTTCTGTTCAGATTTACTGCTGTGACCTTAGAGTGAAGTTTTCAAATCTTTCTGTTTTCTGGTAAGCACAAGTTGATGTGCCTAGTAGTATCTCTGTAAGTTTTTTTTTGCTATTTCTGTTTATTCTTTTTTCTTGAGTATTTAATTTGTCTGTTTGGATGCAACTGTAAGAGAGTTTTTCTGGATATCTCTGTAGTAGAGTTCACTGAATGCAAAAAAATGCTAAACGGTCATTTAGGCTAACCATTTTTTGAGTGTAGCCTTTTGAGGTTTGTATGCATAAAATCAAATCCTCTGCAAACAAAATTTATCATGCTGCATTTAATTTGAATGTTCCCATGCTTTCCTATGAAATTGCTCTGGCTAGTGCATCTGAGCCCATGTTAATCGAAGCAGCCACTGTGGGCCTGGTCTTGTTTCTGATCTTAGAGGAAACACTTTGAACTTCAGAGTGTGATGTTAGTTGCACGTTTGTCATGAATGGTCTTTATTGTGTTGAGATACGCATGTTTAAGCCTAGTCTGTTACGGATTTTTATTACGAACAGGTGTTGATTCTATTTTGGTACTTTTCTGTCCCTCATTCAATGATCATACAATTTGTACTGCTTCTCCTGTTAATGTTTTGGCTCACATTTATTCATTTGACTCTTTAGAAGTCTCTTGGCACTCCAGGGATAAATCCCACTAGGCAGTGAGGAATGAGTCTTTTACCATTCTGCTGAATTCAGGATGGGAGCAGTTTTTGAGTGAATATGTTTATATCCATTGGAACACTGATCATACATTTTCCTTTTAAAATTCTATTCTCTGTCTCTCTCTCTCTCTCTGCATGTCTTTTTCTACTTTCAATATTAGGATTACATTGGTTTCACCAAGTGAATTTAGAAATATTCCCACTTCTTTGGTTTCTAGAAGCATTTGAGACTTACTGATGTAAATCCTTTTTAAAATGTTTGATCAAATTCATCAGTGAAATTATGAAGTCTTGGAGTTTTATTTGATGGTTGATTTGTTTTTGTTGTATATTTAATCTCCTATTGATTATTGGTCTGTTCAGATTTTCCATTTTTATATTATTGTTAGGTCGTATCTTTCTGGGAATTTAATAATTTCTTCTACATTATATTAGCTACTTATAAGTGTCTGCAGAGCCCAACATTTGGTTCTTTGCCAATATAGTTTTTCATTTCATTTAATTTAATTTTGTATTGTTTGCTTTCCATTCATATATGGTTTCTATTTTGTGTTTTATTCAATGTTTTGTGATGTTTTCACTGAATAGTCTATATAATATATTGCATCAATTCTAAATATTTGTGCCCTTTCTGAGATTTGCTATCTGCTGGCTTGCTGGTTTATCTTTTAAGTGATATGACTAGAATAGTTTATTGAGGCTACTTTCCATTAACTATACATCATCTAGCAGCATTCTTCAGGGGAACGAACCAGGCTTAAGGAAACTCCATGATCAGGGACATTTGTGTCTTTAGAAAGCCTCACTCACTATTTATTCCCTTGCTCTCTAGTTAATTTTCAAAATGGCCAATCTTTATTAGTATCATACAAATATATGTCAGTGACTAGCTGACAGTGTAGTATAAATTGTCCCACAGCCATATGCAATTGAAGTTAGTCTCTTTGGCAAGGGGAAGCTATTACCAGTGTTCAAACCTTGGTCTACCTTTTTAGGAAATACCTTTTGTATTTAAAATACTCGGTTCTGATGAGTGAGAGGTACCTCTCAATCCCCAACAATTCAGGGTCTGGTACGGGTTCATTTATTTCTTCTTGGATGGCCCTCTTCTCCTTGTGTTCTCATAGGATATAAGGAATGAGGGGCTCTAGTCGGTCTTTTTTATAAGAACATGGATACTTGTATAAGTATTTACCCCCATATCTCAATTCTTTCACCTCTGAGCATCATGATAATGGGAATTAGTTTATAATGTACACATAATTATGTGTATATTCATATAGGAATTATATATATGTATAGGAACTGTGAGAGAGTATAGCCATGCCTTTTTTGTAAGCATCATTCTAAAGTTATAATATATATAAATATAATATCAAAGAAATTAATGAATTTACCCCCCAAAATTGATTTTTCTAGATTTTTTCCTCATTATGGTCATATACATTTAAGAAAATGATAAATTGTAGCTGGAAGTTTTCCTGTTTCCCACCAGCTGGCCAGGACAAATCTTTCCCACTCGTGTCCCCCAAGTCAGCACACAGAGGCTTACATTAATTATAACTGCTTGGCCATTAGCTCAGGCTTATTACTAACAAGCTCTTACACTTAAGAATTAACCCATAATTCTTCACTATGTTTAGTCACATGGCTTGATACCTTTTCTCAGTTCTGCCTTGTCATCTTGCTTCCTCTCTGTTTCTGGCTGGTGACTCCTGACTCAACCTTTCTCTTCCCAAAATTCTCCTTGTCTGCTTGCCCTGCCTATACTTCCTGCCTGGCTACTGGCCAATCAGTGTTTTTTGTTTGTTTGTTTGTTTTTTTATCAACCAATCAGAGCAATACATATTCACAGCATACAAAACATCCTACAGCAATATATATATATATATTTGTTGTTTTTATTTCAGTCATTATAAGAGGGTTTTGAGGAATTTTATTTAGTGAGCTTAACCATACGTACAACTATCCTCAGTCTCAGTGGCTTAGAAAGACTTCTGTTTATTCTTTTCTCATGGGTTTGTAGATCTATAGTGAAGGAGGGCATCCAAGATGTATTTGGGCTTGGGACCCAATCTCAAGTTTGGCTCCAAGGCTTACTCCCATTTCCTTCATGCTCTGTGAGTTAGTAAGTAAGGCTGTACATCTTTGTGTGGTGATGATAGCAGATCATCAGCGAACAGTTCACATTCTGCTAGTATCCCATGTACTAATACCCAATCCATAGGCCTAAGAAAATCATGAGCCAAGCTGGGAGGTAAGAAAATGTGCTTCTCACAGGAGGAAAAGGAGAATAAATATTACTGAAAAATAATTTATCTGTTCACATTGTCTTTTGGGATGCATTCCTCTTGATTAGTAATTTTGCAAGATACATTGGGGGTCTTCATATCCTATTCAGGTTTAATAATATCTTTTTTACGATTCCTATTCCAGGTAATATTGGTAATATTCACAGATATAGCCACCAAGCCCCTGAATGATTTAAGTCTTTTTTTCATCTTGAGGCAGTTTTTCTTCCTGCCTTTCTAAGCCCAAAGCCTCTCAGGAAGCTGTAACCTCCAGCAATGAGTCAGCAGCTCTGCGGCCTCCTTCATAAACAAGAGTGCATCTCAGGCTCCAGGCTCTACTTACTCAGGCACATCCTGAACCTAATAAACTTCCAGCTACTTCTAGCTGTGTAGTACTGAAATGGAAAGGACCTGGGATATATAGCCTAACTCACCAGCTTGTGGTTGTGTCTGTAAAATGAAATTAAATAGCACATTTTTCTAAAGGCTAACAGAAGGAACTTGTATTCCAGAAGACTTGTGTAACCATTGAAATACTCCAACTTAACAAATGCCTACTCTGATTTATTTACTGCTCACAGATCTCCCCCAAACAGTGATGCTCAGCATAGAAGGCATGGTCATTAAGAAAGGCACATCTAGCCAGGCGGGGGCGCATGCCTTTAATCCCAGCACTCGGGAGGCAGAGGCAGGCAGGTATCTGTGATTTCGAGGCCAGCCTGGTCTACCAAGTGAGTTCCAGGAAAGGTGCAAAGCTACACAGAGAAACCCTGTCTCAAAAAACCAAAAAAAAAAAAAAAAAAAAAAAAGAAGAAGAAGAAGGCACATCTCATGCCAATATCCAGCTGTTTGACCAGGGAAAATTTGAGAAAATCATGATGTTCCCATGTGTCTTTACCCCTCCATATAATGCCATCTTTTCTATTTTATTTAATTTCCTTTTTTAAAAGTTGCAAATAAAAGGAAAACACCCATACACATAAAATTAAAAAGAACAACAACTAAAAGCTATGTTTTTTTAGTCTGAAAACACTTCTCATAGGCACAAAACAGTGTTGGCACACACTGATTCAGCACCAGAAGCATTTCTGTTAATGATGGCTGCAAAGCTGTCCTGTCTATGCCCACTGACTGATATTCAAATAACTGCTAAAGCTGTTGCTATGAGCATGGGTAACATTTCTGCTCTTAGATAGAACAGCACACTTTACAATCAGTGAGAGATGAATTAAATGCATGTTTTAATTACTCTTACTTTTTTCAATCTTGTTTTGTTTCTGTATGAAAATGGCTGCTAACCATATAAATATGTTTGTGGACTAATGATTATAAAAACTTAAGCCAACACTAATTACAATTTTTTTCATGTTTTCAAAAAAAAAGTTAGTATAGTAACTTAAGTTTTGAAAAAATATGAGGCTAGAAGGACCATAGACTATGACATTGTATTAACGTGTAATAGTCCAGGAAGAATTAGGGTATAGATATAAATACATCCTGATCAGATTTATGCAAATTCTAAAATTGGCACAGTGATGAGATGGAATTTAAGTATCTCTTTTAGCTAGAATTCCGTTTAAATCTCTACAACAATAACCAAAGTAATTTATTTTTATAACTTCATAATTTATAAAAAGGATTATAATACATTGTAAAAGTGCAATATTTAGACAAAAAGAAGTTTATGTCCCTGGCTTTTAAATCAAATCAATATATGTAGAAAGTATTCAGAGAGAGTCTAGGATTGTGAAGGACTCAGAGACATCACAAATTACAGCTAAACAGGACTTACTGTACACAAGAAGAAAATTGTAAAGGCTGTGTTAACTCTCATCATATATTTGAAGACCTTCTAATGAAATAAGTTTAAAATATCTTTATAAGTATTATTTTCAAAAATGCATCATCAACTACTATGTCTTAGGGCCTGGGAGATAGGATGCTGAACTTTGATTATGGGAATGAATGACCAGCTTTTTATTTTTTGCTTTTTTTTTTTTTTCCAATGATCTGTTTAAGTGTGTTATGGAACCAAACCCACAGTTCTGACTGCTTTGAAATGTAAATTCACAGAATTCAGAGTTTAAGACTGCACTAATTTTTTACCATTTACTTGGATTTGCACTGACAACCCAACCCATCTTGGAAAGCTCTGTGGGAAAGATGCCCTTACTATTAAAGGGGAAGGAAGAATCCCTCCGTATAACAACCAGTTAGTTCAGATAAGCACATCAAACAGCAACATTACCTGATTTTGTTACTGATCAGTTTGAATCACATGGTTAACCTACTCCTGGGATTTGGGATTTGAGAGATAACCTCTGAGACAGCTAACAGAGGGAGGTATTTCAAGGGATAACCAAGAAGTTCAGAGGTCAGGGTATCAAGAAGGGAGGTTGACCTCCTGCAGAGGGAAAGTGACAAGCTTAGCATGTAGTGTTGCCAGGTGCGACGCAAATTCCGTAGGCAGACGAACGCATGGCATGCACTGTATAACTTTTAAAACTAGTCTCACAGCAGATGTCAATCAAAAGAAAGACCCAATTAGAAAAGGAGGTGGTGAAGGACTAGTCTCTCACTGGCTCATACTATGAGTCTTTAAGAGCAGAATAAAGCATCCTCTTCCATGTAAACAGGCATCATTTTCGTGAAGGATGTTGTCTCCCAGGTTATTTACAAAGAGGCTAGGGTTTAGGAACTGTGCTTAGCTCTCTTTGGTGAGGAAATGCAGACTTTAATGTGTTCTCTTGGTAACACAATGTAGCCAAGGAGAAACAATGTCACCAAGACTAGATCCAACAGTCTTAGGGGCCATCCCTTCAGGTGATGTGCTCCTTATGCTTCTCTTATGATCTTACAAGTTTTATTATTCCCATCTCGATGTATAATTGAAGCAATGTTCTGTGGTTACATTTTGTTTACCTCATTTTTCCTAGCTAGGTATTATAAATGTTCCCATTTGGATAATAACCATATTTTAAGGCCCACTGGATGATCTTCTCCTTTTCTGTGACCTGATTGAAGATGGGAGATGAAAAGAGACTGATTCAGGAGAGGGTACACCTGATAGGAAAAATTAAGAGGTGGAATGATTTATTCTTATTAAACAAAAAAAGCAGTATGTCCTCCTACATGCCTTTACTGTCCAGCAAATGGAAGACAAAAGACAAGAAAAATGAAAAGTCAATGCAAAACACTCATATCTACAAACTATGGACTATAAGCTACAAAAATTGGCAGTTCAGGAAAATAAAGTAATGAAGAAAATACTTTGCTTTGCAGTGAATGAATTAGATGTAGATGTACTGAATAAAAATGTTCTGATTCTAACACCACCTTAGACAAACCACCTCCTATTGAGGATAAAGTCACTGTGCCCTGAGCCCCAGGAAGACCTCACTGACTTTCACCAGAAGCAAATATGTATAATTTGGGAATCAGAGTGCTAATACCAAGCACTATACTCTTTGTATAGTATTGTATTGTTGATTTGACCATCCAAAACCTTATGGCACTGAGCCTGCTTATGGTGTGCACATGATGGGAAAGAAAACCAGAAGAGTAAAGGTGAACTGTTCATATTAAGTTGGAGCAAAACAATGATGATGACACCATGGTTTCAATACACAGTAATGAAGTACTGTGTAATATACATAGTACTATGTACTCTGACACTAGTACATAGAATATTCACTTTGTAAAACCAATGCAGTTTAGTTGGCAGCACTTGTCGTAAGCTGTAGTAGAGTATTTTAAGGTGTGTTACTCTTGTATTTGTTGCATTTGATTAACACTGTGAAGCTGTGTTACTGTGCCTGTATAAAACACCTGATGGTCTAATAAAGAACTGGCCAATAGCAAGGCAGGAGAAAGGGAGGGCAGGCAGAGAGAATATACAGAGGGGGAAATCTGGAAAAGGAGAGAGCTAGGAGCGAGAGAAAGAGAAGGACATCAGGGGCCAGCCACCCAGCTACACAGCAAGCCACACAGTAAGAGTAAGATTTACAGAAGTAAGAGAATGGGAAAGCCCAGAGGCAAAAGATAGATAGGATAATTTAAGATAAGGAAAGCCGGCTAGAAACTAAGCCAAGTTAAAGCCAGGCATTCATGAGTAATAATAAGCATCTCTGCGTGATTTATTTGGGAGCTGGGTCGAGGACCCCTCAAAAGACCAAAGGAAAAAAAGTAACAACACTAACCATTATCTATGTTTGTTATTCATTAAGCATGCAAATGGAGAGAGACATCATGGCTTCTGGCATGTCACACAATGGACAAATGCTAGCATCTTAGGACTTGTATAGCATATTAGCCTCAAAACATCACATTTCTAAATGATACATGTAAATTTATCTTTGCAAAAGTAGTGTTATTTTTAAATAGTACATGTAAACCTGACTTGCTATTTTTAATGATAATGAATGTTTTGATAATGGCATTAACTCTTTCGTATTCATTTTCATTGATTTGTTTAGAATCTTTTCAGCAAACCTTAATTTCTTAACATGTTATCAAAATGGGAAATATGCCATGAAATGATCAAAATATTTGCATCTTAATTTTACTTTGTCTCCATGTTCACAACTCAAATGATCACAAAGTTCTTTCCTATTCTGTAACTCTAGCATCTGTAGTGCTAAAAAAAGTTAAGTTTTTTTAAAAACAGAAAAGACAGAAGGGGAAAATATCTGTCTTCCCTCTCTTGTGAGATTTTTGTTTTGGTGTTTCTTTTTGTACCTTTGTGCAGGCCTCACTGCTAGAGGGCGCTATACCCATTTCCTTAGGGAGGGGAGCGATGTGTCTCAGAGCAGATTATCATTTCCTGGGGTCCTGGATAGTCAGTCCAGCTCTGTCTTTGTCAAGTTCTTCACCATTTCACTATCAACATAGTAGAAAGCATTTCCTCAAGAACAGATTACTTTCTATTTCACAGAAAAATAACCCTTGGAATTTGGTATGCAGAATCCAGCTGCATATGACATATCTCCATTTCTCTTGGAGGATTTACAATGCATTTATCACAGCATTTGACAACAGTGTATACCAAAGTGAGTGATGCCAACACCCAAGACTCTTCCCAAAACATTGTGGAACTCAGGAGACCACTGAGACCCCCATCAACAGAGAGAATCCTCTACTAAAATTTATAAAATTTTTATATTGCCATCTGGGTATATGAGACTTTAGAGTAGGAGAAGTGATCCAGAAAATAGCTCAACTATTTCTTTTGCCCCAGTTCTATGGAGCAAAAGTCATGCAAACTACCTTAGTTATTTCTCTCTTGCTGTGATAAACTATCCTGACAAAACTCATTTCAAGAAGGAATAGATTATTCTGCTTTAAAGTTTGAGGGTACCCTGAACATCCCGAAGACAAGAGCTGAAGGAAGCTGGTCAGGCAGCATCTGAACCAGGAAGCAGAGAATTATTAATGTTTCTACTCAGCTGGCTTCCTCTACTGGGAGAGAATAGAGCACAGGCCTAGGGAATAATGTCACTGTCCTCTGTGACAGTCATTGTTCCTAAATTAACCTAATTATTATCACCCCTCACATGGATGCCCAGTGGCCCACCTAAATCTAAATAATTCCTCACAGATACACTTGGAGGTTTGTAGGTGATTCCAGATCTTATCCAGTTGAAAATCGATATCAACAAAATTCTACCACTTGTCAACTTGATACAAAGTTCCATCAATTTATAAGCCATAATATTCCACATCATGTCCCCATAACCTTGTGGCTATGTTATAAATGAAAAATATATTCAGTCTAACTTCAAGTCTTTAATGATTCTTGTTACTGGTTAAAATTCCAAAGCCCAAGCCTTATCCAAAATACAAGGCAATTTTAACCAGGAATACCTGAACAACCAAAAGACAAGTTACAATGTTAGAATTATTGGGACATAAAATGACACAGAATAATCATTCCAATTCTGAAAGGGGAGAATGTGCTCATAGCAAGTAATGATCTAGACCAAAGTAAAAACGAAAACCAAAAAGGGAACGTAGCAAATTCTACAACCACTTATCTGGCATCTGTCACTTACGACCCTGTGACATATATAGCCTCTCTCTCAGGATGCCACCATGACATACCCTCCACTTTTCTCAGGAGAAGACTCATAGTCCTGGCATCACTAATTTCTTGGGTTCTCCATTGTCCCTTCAGCATTTCCTCCACTGTTTTCCACAATGGCCTGCCTCTCAGGAGCTCTGATATGGCCGTATATTGCCTGACTTCTGCTGCTCTTTGAAAATGTAAAGTAGAACTCTAAGATCCTGTTCATCTGACTAACCATGTCAAGTTCTGCTAAAAGCTGGAGGTGTGATCTGGTTCCTTGGACCACAGCTGTTAGTTCCTGTGAGCTGATCCAGGGGAAACATTTCCCAGGCAGTTGTCTTGGAGGAGCAGAGAACTCCTTCAGCTTAGGCTCTTTTCCTTCATATGCATTTGGATCCTCACATGATAGAACCTCCAGTTTTTGTGACTGTCAGGATACGTTTCCTGTTGGCCCAGTGCAGCACAAGAGGTCTCTCTTTAGTGGTGCTGATCTTTTTAAGGATTACAGTTGCTTTCTCATTGGCAACCCTGCCTCTCCTGTTTAAGTCATTGCATTTAAATTAAACCTCACTGAAGTTCCAAGGACACAGGCACAATGAGACCAGACTCTTGGCTAAAATATTCACATAGATGACTTAACCCAGTTCCTCATAATGCCCTTGTTCTTCTCTGAAACCTCAAGGCTCCTTCTCTCTATTATTTTTCCTGGTGTTTTGTTTTACAAGCTTCCATCAGAACAGTTCACAGGGCTCAAATTTTCAAACTCTTCCACATTCTTCCCACAAACTTGTTCTGCATCCTAAGAGAAACAACGTCAGATTAATCACAGCCATGATCTCATTTCTTGGTACTTTATTTTCTCAACTAGTTACTCTTGTGGTGTTGTCATAAAATATCCAGACAAAAGCAGATTAAGGCATAAAATCATTATTTTGGCTCATGACATGATTCATAGTTCTCCATGACCAGGACATCAATGTGGCAGGGTCTTGAGGCAGCTGGTCACTTTGTGACCATAATCAAGAAACAACTGGGAAGTCAGTTCACTAATGGTCAATTCACTTGTTCTTTCTTTTTATATTTTAGGACTCAAACCCCAGGAATGGTGCCACCCACACTTGAGGGTGTATGCTCCCACTTCCACTAACCTAATCAAGACTATTCCTTACAGGGGTGGAGGGAGAGTGCTCTCCTATGTGGTCCCAGATCCTGCCAATCAACACTAACCATGGCACACACCTACAAAACAAAGGGAAAGTTCCTGGTACCTTGTTTTCTTGATATACATTATTTAGTCAGTAAGAAACAGAGTGTGAGGCAATGTTTCAAAAGGTCCTGAGGGTATAGCGCACTTCTTCCTTCTGAGGTGATGTCCTAGTAATGAAGAAAATGACAAGCAACGTCATCAAAAAGATGATTCATGAGAAACCTTCCCACTGCCATCAACACTGCAATGGGGGAGCAGAAAGTAGACAAAGGCAGCTTACTCTGTGCTGATACTCTATCATATCCACAGAAAGACGTTCCAATTGTTTGTTATATGGATGAAGTCAAATTAATTAACATGCCTAGTTAACTAACATGGTAGTGCTGTAAATACCATAAACAGACTAAAATAAAACTTCCGGTTCTGTGCCCTCAATTTCCCCATGTTGGAGGCCAAACTTTGCCCTTGAATGAACACAAACACCTCATTTCTCAATGACTCACTGTCAGATGCTGGCTCTAAGTCGATTAGATTATTATCGTGTCATCTTTGTTCTTGGCAGTGTTTGAAAGCACCTCTAGCAGCTTTATTTGAACACCACTTTCATCCCCAAAGCTTGAATCTGTAAAACAAATAGACGAACATTTATAGACACCCTTATATCACTTCAAATTGTTGTGATTAGTGTGCACATGCTGAATATTATTACTTAAACAACCTCCAGCTCATGTTTAAAAAACAAAAACACTTTGGAACAGGGCATCCTCGCAATGTTCTATTAAGGATGCTGTTTATTTATATCAGTGTATAGAAAAGTACAGCTGTACAAAACATAAATCAATGTCAGAAGTAAAAGGCATTAAAATTCATAAGGTTCATTTTCCAACATCCAGAGCAAACTGTGGCTGGGAGTTTGTCGCCGACTTAACATCAGCAATAAAATTATATAACTGCTGATGTCACATTCTTTGAGGTACACTCAAAGGCACCTAAAATTTTATAGCTTAGTTTTGCTTATTTTAAGAATGAGCATATATTACTCTTAATTTTGTTTGTTATGATACCTAGAAGACCAGATATAAAAAACAGCATCAGAAGGGAAACAACTTGTGGTCCACAGAGGTTTAACCAAGATGAAAAGTATATGCATATGACATCATTTGACTATTGATTAGAGAAAAAAAAAATCCACAGGAGTTAGTGTTGATGTAATGCCTATTAAGAGAAATGGTGTTCTGAAGGGCAGAATGGGGAAGAGTTATCATGAGATAAGGAAAAACTGAACATGTTGGTCCTAATGTTCCTTCCTGGTTCAATAGTAATCTTTGGTTTTCAGTTAGTAAAACTTCTAGTGACTTATGAGATTTTGATTAGTACTTAAATAGTCAACCGGCTTGGGACTTAGGTATTTTTCTTTTTTTTCTGTCAGTCCTCATTTCTCCCCTTCTGATTAGAACTTCCTTGAAGACAGAGACCACATAGCTGTATCTACAGATTCACACGTACAAGAATAAACTCATTTGCTGTTTTCACTAAGTGAACTAGGGACGTGAAGCCAGTGCTAGAAAAGCATGTTCTGAGATGGCTCACAACTTTCAGAGTTCCAAAGCAGTAGCCCTAACCAAGTTTTAGAAAGTTACAATGGCCCAGGTGCCCTGATGAGCAAGTGACTCACAGAAATTGGTTTGGCACTTCCAGCAGCCTTAGCAGGCAGGGACACTTATAATTCCCATTTTCTAGGAGAGAAAACTGAACCACAAGTGGATATATATCTTGCTGAAGCTGTGCAACTGGCATGTAACAGAGCTGGGGTTGGCAGCAGTGGAGTTCAGATGCTCCCTCCAGACAGCACTCATCTGATCTCATTGACAATACTGATGCAAGCAAACTTTCTTTTGAGCCCCAATAGCTCTCCTAAAAAAAAAAAAAAAATCATGGCCTGCATCCCATAACATGGTAAACAGAAAATATGTGTACACCAGACAAAACTGCATAGTGTTTCTTTGGTGGGAAGTCTTTGATACACACTGCCACTTCGTGGGGAATTTTTATATTTTAAGGAGTGATTTGAGGTATGCATACATACATTCTTGGAAAGCTATATTATGCCATCAACGCATAGCTTGGATATGTGAAATTACCACAGTCAAACAAAAACACCAAAAAAAAAAAAAAAAAAAATCCAAACCTGAATTCAAATGCCTTTTCTAAGAATACACAATGAAATAAGTTGGAAAGAGGCCATCCATCCTTAATCAATACATAGTTATCCAAAGCATGTTTATGCTTTATTTTTTCTGTTTACCATGTACTACTCACTGCATTTAGCTCTGTGTTTGCTATTGTTGCACTTTGCTCACATCTGCCTGAAAATGACAACAGAGAGAGCCTGTGTAATGTGTGTAATGCATGATTTCATTGCACCAAGGCAGACTGTGGTCTGCAGGCATCCAGTGTGGGAGACTGATGCTCAGGTAACTGGGCTCCATCGGGATCCATCTGCACGACATCTCCAAGCAGGCATTAGAGACAGTGCGTGGGACACAGCCAATGTAACCCAGGACAGCACTATGATTACAAATGTGTTTAAAATGGCTGACTAGGTAGAAGACCCTTTGCAGCCTTTCATTTAATCACAAGATCAGGAGGTCTCGTTCCCCCAAATAGAGTAGAGAATGAAGGTAGTTTTCCAGCTGAGCAAGGCAAAGCAGGGAGATGAAGAAAGTGACTTTGCCTGTTAATATTCTTTTTAGAAGAATAGAACTGACACTGAGCGAATTCCCAAATGAATAAGCCTTAGGAAACAATTTTTATTAATAAATGAATATTTTTATTTTCATCTACATGCACTCAAATATTGGCTTTATGATATTTGGTTGCATGCATATATCACTGTGTCAAAGAAAAGGGGAGAACCAGCCTTAATAAAAAATGATTTATTAACTCTTTGTATTCTATAAATTTAATATGCTGTGGGTTCTCACTCTCATGGCAGATTTCTTTTAGACGTATATATTTTAATAGGAGCTCATGATACTCCTGTAGAATGTATTGCTGTACATTAGTAGAATAAAATCTCTGGCTTATCCAGTCCACAGGCAGGAACAGGTGACCACATACTGGCTGGTCAGCTGACTTGGTCTGAATCCTTTTATTTTCAACCAGTTGATCTCTCTTCTCAAGAGAACCAGCTGAAGCCATTTTTATATTGCTCTGTAACATTGATCTACTCATTTTCTGACCACAAAATAACACAAGAACAATCTGCATTATTGTTGCTATTGTTGTTTTGGCCACTGTTCTTTTAAATATCAGTCCCAGGTTTTAGTAGCTTATTTTTGGTTAGGAAACAAACTAGCTTAATTTCCTTTGTTTTCTTTTCTTTTTCTTTTTGCAATAATTATAACAGCAAAGTGTAATCTTTTCATGAGCATGTATATATGTGTGTGTGTGTGTGTGTGCGTGTGTGTGTGTGTGTGTGTGTGTGTGTGTGTGTGTGTGTGTATTTGTATTTTCCTTATAATTGCACATAAAATCTATCCTCCTTGCAAACTGCAGAGAGTAGAAAAATCACTCTAAATGCTGGCCTCAGGGAATCTATGCTTCCTACAAGATTTAAGGTAGAAATATTCAGAGCCTATGTTCCTCAAACAAGACACAACCACTTTTTTGTTGTTACTTTCTTTTCTTTTCAAAAAAAAAAAGAATATTACCTAAAGGTAGCTCTAAGCATTAAGGGATTGAGATTTCTATTTAGTCACAAGTGAACTAACAGGTTTTCCTACCTGTGGGTATCAGCTTGGGATTTCAGTTAGCTAAGCAGCTTTGGACCAAGAATAAAACACTTAAGGGACCAGGGAAAAATGTAGGCAGCAAGCAATCTGCAGATTGCAGGCTGTGTTCATTTATTTATAAGCCATATTCTCCTTTATAGCATAATTTCAAATTTCTAGTAAAATTGAGAAGATAATGCCAAATTCCTGCATAAGCCACACCTAGTTTCTCCAATACCTTTTATTTTGTGTGTGAACACAATGAAACCTGTGCATCATATTTCTGTTTTGCTATGGTAGATCTATATGCCTGTTTCTGCTGTGCTCAATTAAAAATGTTTTATGTTTATTCATGTTACATATGTAGAATACATTACTGGGAATGTGTGTTCTGACTATGTGTTAGAAGTGGGGAGAAAGATTTTTCTATTGTTGATTGCTGAGTGGAAGCAGTGTTTTCCTGATCAGGAACAAAAGGCCAAATAAAAATCCCAAGCAAAGACAGGATCTACCCAAACTCTGAAGAAACTGATCTTTTGGGATGCTTACCCAAAGGTGAAAGATGACCTCTCCACTCTGAACCCAATGCCAAGGTTTTTGCTCATCATATTAGATCCAGAAGTATTTTACAATGAAGGCAAAAGCGTCTGCTGGGGAGATACTGCTACTCTTTGGAAATGTGTAGTGTCATTACTTGTGAACTGAGAGGGCTGTGCTCTTCACTGTCCCCTCTCTACCACAGCACTGACTGCAAGGGGTAGATGTGACAGAAGGAAGCATTTGACAGGAGGG
This sequence comes from Onychomys torridus, assembly GCF_903995425.1. Taxonomy (NCBI): domain Eukaryota; kingdom Metazoa; phylum Chordata; class Mammalia; order Rodentia; family Cricetidae; genus Onychomys; species Onychomys torridus. Next base: position 15,393,416 of record NC_050456.1, read on the forward strand.
AAGAAAAGCTATCACTCTTCCGCATTTTTTTCACCACACATCACAGAAGCAAAGACTGAAAATCTGGGGCATGTTCTAAGCTGTTTTCATTCTGCTATGACATAAGCCAAGGAGGTTAATGAACAAACACTGAACGTAATTTAGAGGTAGAAAGGAGTGTAGGGGCCATTAGAGGAAAAGGTCCAAGGATTTGAATAACATTCATGTAATGCATCGTTTGATGTTCCTTTCACCCCAATGATTGTATATAATTGTCTTATTTATTGGTATGCTGTTCATCTTAATATACTTTTCAGAGATTTTTCCCCCTGGGGCATCTTTATCAGAAGCAGCTATGGATGCTTTTCTAAAATCCCCAGAGCTTATGTGCAGAATACATAAATTTAAACTTTTTCTTGCCATTTCTTCAATCTAAAGACAGTAGCTGTAGGAAACATTAGCCAGAGGGCATTCTGGTTCTCCCTTGCTAGTTCTTTATCTCCTATTTCCGATTAGGCGAACAAACAAATTCTGAAACTTTGTTTCTGCCTCCTCCAAGCCTGATGCTGCTCGGGAAAGCACTGGAGAGAGACTGGCTGACAAAGCTCACATTGCCCCAGGGTGCCTGCCCATTCTGCTGCTGTTTACCTTTAGGTTGGCTTTAGGATGAGGCAGTCTGAGTTTCCACAATGTAGTTAGAGGTGGCCAAGGGACTCTATGTGTGGTTTGTGCTTGTACCTCTTTCCCAATTCCATCTGTTTTTAATATATTCTCTTGATAAAAATTTATCCTTTCTCTCCAGTCAGGCTTTTGCCTGATTTGATAGAGTCCCTCTGGCTCATGTTGAAATTGAAATGTATGATATCTCATTGTTTGCCTATATTCCCAGCTGTCCAGGCACTGAGTTTATTTTTATAAATGAAATATTGAAAATAAACATAAAGCTTTGGGCATGCAGTTTCATGGAACAGGATCAACATTACAGCATTAGCATGGTCAACATAAAACCGAAAGCTTCTCCATCTCAGGTGGCAGATCTGTGGCTTTCCCTGAACATATCTCTAATAACAGTTTTCTTGTGTCAGGAACTTTCCATAGGCTTGATGGAGGCAGCAAATCATCAGTGTGGTGAACTAACAGCAGATCTAAGCAGAAGTAAACAGTCTAGGACTAACCTGGTCTTCAATTCAGATTCTGCCTTCCATAAGTCCTTTGACATTGGCAAATGTTTAAACTCATCTGAATCTATTATTTTCCGTATTTGTCTCTATGTATGGTATGATATGTAGGTATGCATGTTTCTTTTTACATGTTTAGTTGCATATGTCTGTGTACATGTATGTGGAGGCCCAGGGCTGACCTCATGAGTCTTCCTCAATCATTTCCCACCTTGATATTGGAACAGGGTCTCTCAGTCTAACTCAGAGCTTGCTGATACAGTAGTTTAGCTAGTCAACTTGCTCCAGGAATCCTCTGTCTCCACCTTCCAAGTGCTGAAACTATAGGTGGGCCACCATGATTATCTAGAATTTATGTGTGCATACTAAGGGTCCAAACTAGACCTTGTGCTTGCTAGGCACGTGCTTTATCCATGAAATTATTTCCTCAGGCTCTTAATCTAATTTTTCTCATCTAAATTTCAGGATGTGATTTCTCATGAAATCATGGCAAAGATTTAACTAAGCAACCCATTAAAGAGATGTTACTAAGATACAGATAATATCAGAGGCCCTTGGCCTACAGTGGTGAACAAGACGCTGGCTCTATGTTTATAAGTGATCCAGTTGCAGAAAAATCTTATGAATAGTAACACTCAGTGAGTTGTAGGTGCCATTAGAGAAGCACTTGGAGGCAGACAAGAGAGGTCACACAGACTTGGGGGATTAGGAAAGCCTGCTAAATAAAGACAGCTATGTCTAAGCTGACATTTAAAAGGTGAGTAGGTAATATTTGCATGTGTTAGGTGCAGCATAACAGTTCACTGAGTAACTTTTTTTCTTTCCCTTCCCTTCTGCTGTGTTCCCCAAACTCCTCCAATGAGATCCTTCCAAAATGGACTCCACTCACTGATTTTAGAAGCCTTGACTGACATTCAGCATCAGTGTTAGTGATGAGGCATGCATATAAACAAGGATGGATACTGATCTGTGGAATTCCAGATGTCATAGCAATTTTCTAAACAGTATATAAATGAGATTTTCTGGGTCCCTTAGAAAGTACTCCAAAAGACTAAACTTGACAAGCACCTCAGGAACCACAAGTACCTGGACTTCAAAAGCCAACAACAGAGATAGTAGTCTGTGCTTTTTCAACAGTTTCTTCTGTTGAATAATAGTTTTTAAATCTCAGTAGTAAAATGGCAGTGTCTGAGACTTTGTTGCCTTTGTGGCAAACAAGGGGAAAATTCAGCCATTCCCTAGAAACTTACTCATTCTAGAAGAGAATATTAAAAATGAGGCTTATGTTTATTTATTATTTTAATGCTTTTATGGTTATAGCCACAAAGAGAAAGACTCTGCTGTTTTCTTTTGGGGTATACCTATTCTGATTTCCCAGGCATATTAATTTGCTGCAATTCACTGCAGAAGGTGATTTTTACTTTTGGAATTAATTGAGCTGAAAGCTGGACTCATGACAGCCCACCCCCTCAGAAGCTGGGGACAGAAGGCCGTTTCAACTTTACTAGCCTGACATCCTGCAGAATCAATGCATGTCAGCTGTAGAGACTGCTTCCTGTGCTCATACCCATTTGCAAGTTGGCTGGGAGCCCGCTCACAAATTGGGATGCCAGTTCCACTAGGGCACAAGTGTCAACAAAAGATCACTTCAGACAAGAAGTCTGCTTATATTTCCAAAAGCCATGAGTTTAGAGAAAAAAATCAAGTAAAAGTTTAAGATGGTTCATGCCACATTGCTGACAAATAGGTATTTACATCCATCACACCTTCAGCCTCAAGGGACCTTTTAGTTAATGACAATGCAATCTTCTCTATCCTTTAAGTTTGAATTTAAATTTCTGCATTTCAAATGGGGCAGAAAGGATATGGTGTGTCAACCCTGAAAGTCACTAGAAAATGTCCATTTCCTTTATTTCTGTTACATGCATTAGCAATGGAAAGAGTAAGTAATGTGTTATTATGAGCACTAGGTCTCCAGACACTAATTAGAATGGTGATACTGTACCTAACAAAATGCAAATACATCTTTAATATTCAATTAATTCAGCAAATATAGTTAAGTGCCAAGCACCCAGTAGGGACTGGCCTCATTGCCTGGAGTCTTTCCTTTTAATCAAGCCTCCATACCACTGACATGCAGTCAGTTCCACTAAAGCATGGTTCCCATTTTATTAATCTCACACTCAGAATATTCTTAAAATTTTTCCACTGACCATGTCATAAAATTCAAACCATACGTCACATTCTAGCTGAACGATGTTTTCCTTCTCATAAATTTGGATGGGTTTTCACAGAAGCTACGTTGTTGTTTTGGTTTTTTGCCATCTTTGCCTTGATCTCATCCCATCTGCTTTTCATTATCCTCTTTCTATCTGTTGAAATTTTCATCGTTTTGGTAAAATGTCTCTTCAATTCCAACTGACTATTTTTCTACTTGTACTGTGGGACAGTGTCAACTGAAGACTCTTACAAAAATTCTCCTTTACTTCTCAATTAAAACCCAACCAAAGACATTTGTATCTCATTAGCATTGTGGAGGAGTAAGAGAAGCTATATAGAGAGGCACATTTGCCTGGCAGGACCCTGTGAAAGCTGTCTTTCTGAGGCCCTTCATCCTTCATAGCCAGGATTCTTTCTTCCCTGCAGGACCCTCTCTGACTTCATTCCACACAGGTTCTTTGGAGGTGTGTCTCAATGACCCACAGTGATAGCCTATGAAAATACTTGGCACAGTTCTGACACATACCTTGAGATCAGAAAAAGCTAACTGCTCTCTTCCATTTTTCTTTTTCTCCCTCCTTTCCTCTCTTAGTACCATCTTCAATTTCCATTAAAATGATTTAGTGTTCCCTACATTTTTAATGAATTGTTGAATAATACAAGTTCTATGGCAATTAAAGTCTCAAGAAAAGCATGAATTAAGTGTTACAAATGTTCTGAAGAGGACTGGTATGGATGAGGACAGCTCAGAAAGGTTACATAACTTTCCCAAGATTCAAACCCAGTCAGTTGTGAGGAGAGGATTCACATCTACTCAATCTCTCATCACTATGGAATGCCATGACACACCTCAAAAGCAGGAATTACTATGCAGATGAGGAAACCCAGGCTTAACAAAGGTTATGTGACTTTCCCAAGACTGTACCAGTCAGTTATTGGGAAAAGATTCAAACCTACTCAATCATTCACCACAAAAGAGGGGGCAGGGAAGGGAGAGGAAGGGGAGGAAAGGAAAAAGGAGGAGAAGGAAGTTGACTTCCTGTTCTGTGTCACAACCAGTCTCAGCATTTGAGAGTCAAAGATAAGAAATGTGCACAGGGACATGATTTTACTAAGGAAGCAGGTCATCAACACAGATTGCATGGCATGAAGAAAGAGTGAAATCACTATCCTTGGGGACTCAAGATGGCATGATAAATAAGTAGTGTCAGTTTCACTAATAAGTGGTTTGGAGATGGAAGCAAATGCAGAGACCCACAGCCAAACACCAGGCCAAGCACCAAGAGTACAGTCAAAGAGAGAGAAGAGGGGTTCTACGAGCAAGTTCATCAAGATCATAATGGGGAAACCTACAGAGACAACCAAACCAAACTAGGGAAAACTCATGAAATTTAGATCAATAGCTATGGAGCCTGCATGGGACTGGACTAGGCCCTCTGCATATCAAGGCAGTTGTGTAGCTTGATCTGCTTAAGGGACCCCTGGCAGTAGGATCAGAATACATTCCTGGCACATGAGCAGGCTTTTTGGAGCCCACTACCTATGATGGATTACCTTGCACAGCCTTGATGTAGCGGGGAGGGGCTTGGACCTACCTCTACTAAATGTACCAATCTCTGCTCCCCGGGGCAGGCCTTACCTTCTTGTAGGAGGGAATGGGAGTTGGGTTTGGGAGGGAAGCTGGAGGGGCAGGAGGAGGGAAGGGGGGAATCTTTGGTTGGTATGTAAAATGAATAAAAAATTTTCTTAATAAAAGAAATAAGTGGTTTTGAAAAGAGATGATGAACTGAATGGTCCAAAGAAAAAGGCACTCCAGCCAGAAGAAAGGCACTACAAAACACAATAGTTTTCACTGCTAAAGAACATTTCATTTTATAAATGTATTATGTATTTCCCTTTTGTTTACCTGATGGACATAATGAATATTTCCAGCTTACTTACTGTTAAAAATGATGCAGTTGTGACATTTGTGCATCTTTAAGGCTTGTATGTCAAAGCTTCTCTGGTAAGCATACTTTAAACAGAAATGCTGAGCCATACATATATATATATATATCAAAGATACCATACCCTTCCCAATAAAAGCAAAGACTTTAAACCATCTTTCTTCACCTCCTCCCAAAACTGTTGAATCCAGTTTGGTTTCATTATTGCACAAAATACAAAAGGAATCTGTTGTTTAATATTTATTTCATATCTCATATATTACACATTAAAACTCATGTCATGTTAACTTTCTGATCATTGTTTATGGCATTTAATATTCTCCATCACTTATATAAAATAAATCTACTTTGGAGAGATGGTATTGCTCTTTGTCTTTTGTGAAGCTATAATATATAATTTAAACAGAGTGGACATGTGTCTCCAAACTGAATAGTTGGGCACAGTGTTGGAAGATGTATGCCCAGTCATTCTAGAGGCTGAGGCTGGTGGAACATTCATCTTAGGAATTATAGGTGAGCCTATGCAGGTAGTTAGAACTCAGATTTGAAACGGAAAAGCCAGAGTGAAGGAAATGAGAGTGGGCGCTGCAGTAGCTTCCATTGTCTCCCCTTCTCAATCATGAGACAACAGTCGTCAATACCACTGCAGAAGAAGCCTCCTTGGCAGTGGCCAGCAGCACAGCATGGACCATGAACATAACCAACATCACCGTGGTCTTCAGCAGCAGCACCAATCCCCCCAACCCCCCAAAAAATAATGAAAGGGAAAAATCAGTCTAGACAGGAAGCTATTGAAGAGGGTCCTTAAAAATTGAGACAAAGACACGGAACTGCAGCTCTTCACAGCTGATGGATTCCTGCGGGAGTAGGAGGTGGACATGACAACCACTCAGTTATATTCAAGGAGCTGGCCACTGGGAGTGTGACCATGCAGTGAGTATATGGGCAATACTAAGGAACTTGGTGTTTGGGTTTTTTTTTTCTTTTTGGGGGCTTGGGCACATAGGTAGGAGGGTGGACTTGGGAGGAATGTAAAGTGAGTTTGACCAGGGTGTATTGTGTGGAATTTCCAAATAATTAATAAAAATATTATTTTGGGGAAAAAAGTGGCTCAGTTCACCTAAATATGTAGATGCTAATAAAAATAAATATGTGCTAATTGGATAGTATTTTAAGCATTTAAAAAAAGAAGAAAGTTCTGGTATAGTGTAAAATAGTTATATATTAAGTTCTCATAATTTTAGTTCATAAATTGTGTATATGCATATTTATAACAACTAACAAATACTAGAGTATGATGTGGTGGCTAAAACTGTCAACGTGATGGGATTTAGACACACCATGGAAACAAACCTCTGTGCATATCTGTGAGGGGATTTCTAGACTCTGTTAACTGAGGGGAAAAGACTAACCAACCCTACATGGATGCTGGCATCACTGTTCCATGGGTTGGGCTCCCAGATGGAATGAAAACAAGAAAGTCAGTCTGAGGATTAGGGCCTGCTCTCCTTAGTGGTTAGCCTACTTCGTGGGGTCCCATCATTAAAAAGCACAACCGACTGACTTCTCTTCCGGCAGCCATTAAACACTAAGAGGATCTCAGCTGCTGCTGGGATTGCGTATCTTACCTTGCCGTGCCCTCTAGGCTGGCATTCTGTTGGCCTAGCACTTGTGCTGGTCTTGTGTTCGCTGTCACAATTGCTGTGAATCCCCAGGTGTCTCTGGCCTGTTGGGGCTGAAAACTGTTTTCTTACAGTTACACAGCACCTCTAGCTCTTACTATCTTTCCACACTCTCTTCAGAGAGGATGCACCGGGCTTGGCGGGCACTCTACTATATTTTGTTCTCTGCCCACGGACCAGTGGGAAATGACTGCTAATTGTCCTCACAAACTGTGCTTGATGGTGAAAGAAGAAAGAAAAGAAAGAAGAAATGTCAAAGTTAGGCGGGAAGATAGAGAAGGGTTGAGAGGGAGGGAAGGGGAGGAGTTGAGGAGGGTGAATGTGTTTAAATACACTGAATGAAATTCTCCAAGAATTAATTTTAAAATTATTAGAAAAAACTAAAAGCCAGGTGATGTGGAGCTGAGCTCTGCTTCCCTGCTCTGGCTGCAGGGTGAACAGTTGTCTCAAGCCCCTGTCACCATGGCTTCCCACCAGGTCAACTGTTTTTGTAAACTATGAGCCCAAATAAACCTTCCCATCTGTAAGTTGCTTGGATCAGGTATCTTGTCCCAGCAATGTGAAAAAGTAAGTAATATACGCATATTCTTTACTATATGTCACATTGCACGTTTGTATTTTATTTAATATTATAGTCTTGGTAAATGTGGGGGATTTGTTATTGGTACTTGTATATAACCTGCTTATATCTTCCTATATAGTTTAAATAATATAGAGATTATTTACAATATGTGTACAATGTAGACAGTTGCTTTACTCTATTGTTTTTGAAATACCAAGAAATATCTGTACATGTCTAGTAGAGATTAATTTTTTTCAAATATCTTCTGTTGAAATTTGGTTGAACCTCTGGATATGGGATCTGTTGATAAAGAAGGCTTCTTGTAATGATTAATGTATGTTTATATATAAAACATAGACACAGACACATACTGAATATATATACATTTTACAAACTACTGGGCGTATACTGTAGAATAGCATCCATATACATCTACAGGATAAACTTAGAGAAATTAAAGCAGGTTGATGATAAAAGTGTGTGTGCTAGCCCCCACACCCCTCTAGCAGTTATTTCTGGAGTTTCTTCTATGAAGTAGTAATGATTATTTTCTTGACCTTTGCCATTTTCTAGGGTTAACAGAATTCAGAGGAGTTTACATTTTGTCAGTTTCTAGCCTAGACCTCAAAAGGCCTTGCGTGAATTCTCTTCTCAGAAGCCTGCTTCTACCATGAGAAGGATATGTTCAGGGTAGTCTGCTGGCGGAGGTGACTCTATGTAGAACAGACACAGTGATCTTTTCTTTGGCTGAATATATACTGAATATAATTCACTTGGATATAGTCATATGAAGCAATAAAGAAAGAATTTGACACACAAGTATATAAAAATTTGCATATCTGAGTCAATGGGTAAGACTTTTTTTTTATTGCAGGCTGATTCAGCATTGCTTTTTAGACTATAATTTGAACAAAATCTTCCCTGTGTTTTAAAAAATAAAAAAGGAGTTAGAAAGATATTAATTTAAATTAAAACTTAAGTTTGAAGCAAATACAACCTTTTTCTGCTTCAATTCTTTTTCAGGTGTATGTTGATAGAAAACTCAGCAATTTAATTTGAACTGTAAGGGGATTCTCCTCTCCTGGAGTTCAGAGGACATTCTTCCCCAGCCCCCATATGTTTTCTCATGATGAAGTTTTATAATCACCAGAGAAGGCCTCAACTGCCAGCTCCTTTAATTTGTTCTGGAGTAGTTATGATCTGAACATTAGAGGTGTAAGCAATCAGTGACTGTGTGTTATATTAGTATGCCCCCAAGCAAGAGACACCCAGACACCACTACTACCTTCTTCTCTGCCCAAAGTCATTTGCTAGTACTTTCCTGCTAGAACTACTCTAACAGTGCTTAAGGGCCAGAGAGAGTGATTTCTCTTCATTAGTCCCAGTAGATGCCTTTTGTCTCTTTGAAAACACAATTCCATTTCCCTCAGTTCTCTCTCTCTGTCTCTCTCTCTGTCTCTCTGTCTCTCTCTCTGTCTCTCTCTCTGTCTCTCTCTCTGTCTCTCTCTGTCTGTCTCTCTGTCTCTCTCTCTCTGTCTCTCTCTCTCTCTCTCCCCTCTGTTTGTCTCTCTGTCTGTCCCCCCAAACCCCATGTGATTGGGAGGCATGTATGTCACTCTTACATGCTAAGGTCAGAGAGCAACCTTGAGGTCTACCTTGGTCCAGACAGTCTCTTTATGTTGCTGGCTGCTCTGTATATTGGGATAGTCAGTTCACAGATGCTATGGATTCTCCTGTCATCTCCTTGGTTTTTCCATGAGAGCAGGAGGATTAGGGACATGTATTTGTCATGTCTGTCTCTTTTCCATGGGTTCTGGAGATTCAAACTCAGGTATTCAGATTGTGCAGCAAGCACACTGAGCCAGCTACCTAGCTCTCCTTAGAATTCTTATCTGACAAAAAAATGGAAGTGAAATAAATCCAAACACTCAATTTTAGAGGAATATATAATTTATAATTATAGACATTCTTATTATGTGGGCAAATTACTATGTGTTGTGTTCAAAGCAAAAATATTCCAATTTTCATGGTCAAGCATTCCTAAATTGTAAATCAATAAAGGTATTTATCTCCTGAAACAAGAAAAAAATTCATTCATGACCAGAGAAGAGGTGGGCTTCTAGAGCTGCAACCACTGGGATTCCCCAACAGGTATGAAAACTTCCTAATGTCATGGGCTGAGTCCTTTTGTCTCCAGACCTGCTCTGAAAAGATTAAAGCACACAGATGACACAGAGCTGGCAGGTCACAAGCACCCCACCTCCCAAAAGGAGGGTAAGCCCAAGTCCAAACTATACTCCAGCCAAGCCAGATGGGCCGATGTAGTAAAAGTTGGTACTATTTCCAGAGGCATGTGATTTTCACACATTGAAACATGATGTCAGATTTAAGAGGGCTCTGGGAGAGTGATCACTTCTTGCTTTCAGTAAATGGTAACTGCTTAAGATTCATTCAGCAGCAAGTACCAAGATAAGAAAAGGACATTGGCTCTGAGGCTTACAGCACATTAAATATTTATTATATTATTTTCATAATTAAGAAGGCACACTAGAAGCTGCATTCCCTGGGCTAGAATCTTAACTCTAAAGAGCCCTAGACCGGGAGACTTAATCTGTAGAACATGATTATCACATAACACACAGGACCACAGTATGGACCAGAGAGATGGCTCAGAGTTCAAGAGCTGCTGTGGAAGACTGGGTTCTGATCCCAACACCCACATGGCAGCTCACAATAGTCTCTAACTCCAGTTCCAGAAGATTCATGTCCTAATTTTTGTTTGTTTGTTGTTTGTTTTTCAAGACAGGATTTCTCTATGTAACCCTGACTGTCCTGGAACTCACTCTGTAGACCAAGCTGGCCTCAAACTCAGATCTGCCTGCCTCTGTCTCCTGAGTAAGGAGACTAAAAGTGTGTGCCATCACAGCACAGCTTGAGAAAAAAATCTTTATCAAAACAATAGTACCTGTCTCCTGGTGAGAGTCAATAAACAAGGATATTGCCATTGGAGCCTCACTGCTCCCCCATTTTCTCTACTCTCTCACTTTTCGAACTCAGATAGGAAGCCTTCTTCCCCATTGAAGATGAAACAGACAAACTTTGCAATGTCTGAGTCCATAGAGGGGCTCTCTAGGATTACATTTAGGGCAAAGGAGCCTAGGAAAAAAAAAACGAACACTTGAAATGGCAAAAGACACCTCAGGGAAGCAAAGAGTTGGGCAGGGCAGAGACTGAATGTTAGCAGAAATTAGGAATCTAAGTAGAGAAACAAATTCCTAACCAGGAGCAAAAGACAGAGACTGAACTGTTCACAGAGCAACAAAACTGGGTGGTTGTTCTGCTTGTTTTCTTAGTTTCAAACATTTTTTAAGTGTGAGTAAGGGCAGAGGAGGATGAGACACAATATTACCTTTCATTTTTATTCATTTTATTCTTAGACTTACTCAGTTCTGTCTTTGAGAATTTGCTTTCACGATTACAATTATTCAAAAACTGAGCACAAAAGAAAACAGAAACAATAGGAAAATTTCCAGACCTCAACAATGTTTACCCTTATCAGCTAGTGCAGTGGTCCTCAACCTTCCTAATTCTGTGACATTTAATATAGTTCCTCATGTTGTGGTGACCCTTAACCATAAAATTATCCTTGTTGCTACTTCATAACTGTAATTTTGCTTCTGTGATGAATTGTAATATAAATATCTGTGGCTTCCTATGGTCTTAGACTCTCCCTGTGAAAGGGTGAGAACCACTGATCTAGATAGAGAGAAGAGCTCAAAAGGTTACAAAACTAGAAGCTCTCCCTTATGAAACAATTGCTTAAAAAATAAATGAACATTGGGCTCACATTTTCTTTCCTTCAGGGTATGACCTATACAACACCAGAGCAGGGGGTATTTATTCTTAGCAATGGGTTTTTGCCACAACAAACTATTCAAAACAATTTACTATCATTTACTTAACATTTGTTGAAAAATAACCAAGAATATTCACATTCTTCAAAATAATTACCACATAGCTCATCACTTGATATTGTTTGAAAGATTCACAATGAATTATAAATTCCAAACATTTCACAAACTGAATTTAGCTCTCCACACCTGTCACAGCCATTTAAATAATTGGATTTGACTATGTGGGGACATATGGATCTCCCTTGGAAGGGGAAGTAGATAGATTTTTATAGGTGAACTGGGAGTGGGGGATAGAAGAATCAGGGGGGACAGGGACAGAGGGGGATAGGGTTGAGAAAGGGAATTTGGGGAGAGACAGTTGGAATTGAAGAGCATTTGATGGATGATATGGAAAGCTAACACAGTGGAAACTTCCTAAGCTATATGAATGCAATCCTAATGAGGTCTCCCAATAATGGACAGAGCCTCAATTAGCCACCTCTTGTCACCAAACAAAGCTTCCAGTTCCAGACTGGACCACATTCAATTGAGTTGTTGGCCAAGGGTATCCCATGAAAATCCCTAAACAACCCAGATTGATGCCAAGACAGTGAGTTTCTCTCTGCAAACTGACAGTGGGACCCCATTGCTAAGGACAACACCAACACAATTCATTAGAGCTTGTGCCTGCATAGAACCGTCACCCATATGTTCTAATATCTTTAATGAGGGAAGGTAGTCTGCAGCCTACCAAAAGAGAAACACAAACACCAACCCAGCCACATAATCTTTGACCTATAATCTGCCCAGCCCGCACGATAGTATAGGGCAATGTGTCGTAGAACTTGTAGAAGCCATCCAATGTCTGATTTTACTTAAGGCCCACTTCATGAGGTGGAACCCGTACCCAACACCGACTGAGTGAACAAGAACCAGAGATGAGATAGCCCAGAGACCTATGGCAAAAACAAACACCACTAATATTTTTAAAGTAACAATAAAATGATTCCTAAGAATACTCTACAATACTGATAGATCAGTGCCTTATTTTGTCATCATCAGAGAAGTTTCCCTCCACAGCAGACAGGAACATTCATGCAGACAGAGAGAGAGGGGAGGGGTGGGGGGAACAGAGAGACAGAGTTGGAGAGACAGAGAGAGATCTTAGAATACAAAGCTCTAAATGGGTTGTCTTCATCAAGTCCCTCCCCTTAGAGCTCAGGGAACCTATGGAAGAAGAGGTAGAAAGAGTGTGAAAGCCAGAGGCGATGGAGGACACCAGGAGAACAAGGCCCTTTAAATCAACTGAGCAAGGCACACATAACCTCACAGACACTGAAGAGGCAAATCCAGGGCTGTCACAGGTCTGCACCAGGTCCTCTGTGTATATTGTAGCTTTCAGCTTACTATACTTATGGGACTTTTGAGTATGTGAACCAGTGGATCTCTGATTCCCGTCCCTACTCTTAGGGCTCTTTTCCTTCTGTTAGGTTGCCTGGTCCAGTCTAGATGTGATGGTTTTGTTTTATTTTATTACATTTCATTTTGTCATATTTGATTGTTATCTCTTAGAAGCCTGTTCTTTTCTAATGAGAGAAAGAGAGGGAGAAGAATGGGATTGGAGGGCAGATAAGGAGGAACTGGAAGGAGTGGAGGGATGGGAAACTGTAACCAGGACATATTATATGAGAAAAGAATCTACTTTAAAAAAAAAATTGTTTCTGCTTCTCTCCTAAAATACATCCCCACTGCAGTTTCCCCTCCCTCCACTCCTCACAGATCTCTCCCACCTCCCCTCTCCCCAGGATCCACTCCATTGCTGTCTCCCAGAAAAGAGCAGGCCTCCCAGGGGCATCAACCTATCATGGCACAGCAAGACAAAGTAAGTCTAGGCTCATATCAAGGCCAGGTGAGGCAACACTACTGGAGGAAAGGGAGCCAAGAACAGGCAAAGAGTCAGAGATACCCCCACCCCTACTAGAAGGAGTCCTTCCAAAACATCAAACCAACAATCATAACATATATATGCAAGGGATCTAGTGAAGACCCATGCAAGCTTCATAACTGCCTAGTCAGTCTTTGTGAGCCCACAGGAGCACTGCCTGGTTAGCTACAGGGGCTGTGTGCTCCTGGTGTCCTTGATGTCTCTGGCTCCCACAGATGTTCTCCCCCTCCTCCACAGGGTTCCTCAAGCTTCAAAGGGACCCAATGGAGACCTCCAACCTGACCTCTCCTTCTCTGCATAATGTTTGGATGTGCTCCTATAAGCTGCCAGAGGCTGCCTTGCTGATGATAACTGGGCTAGGTGCCATCTATGAGTATAGCAGAATATCATTTAGAATCAATTCAGTTCATTGATTTTTTTTGTGGGGGGGTGGCCAGATGTGTTTGATACTATTCTAGGTCTCTAGCCTAGCCAGCCTCTGGTTCCTGGTCATTCAGAAAGTGTCAGACATAGGCTCCAGGTCATGGCCTGGGTCTCAAATAAGACCAGTCATCGGTTGGCCAATCACACAAGGTCTGAACCACAATTGCCCCAGCACCATTTTGCAGGCATGAAAGGTCAAAGGTTTCGTGGCTGGGTTGGTGTCCCAGTGCCACAACTGGAAGCTTTGCCTGCTGGTTGTAGAAGACAGACAGTTTAGGCTCTGCATCTCCCATTACTAGGAGTCCTCACTGAGGTCACCCTCATAGATTCCAGGGAGTATCTACTGCACTAAGTTTCCACATTGCCCCCCAAATGCCCTCCAATTACAGTCATCCCTCCCCATACTCTGTCCCTCCATCGCCCTACCTCCACCAGATCTCTCCTATTCCCATTCCACATACCCTCAGTCTACTTGTAAAATACGTTCTACTTCCCTTTCCCAGGGAGCTATATGCATCCCCCACCACCCAGCATGTATGATATTACTTAGCCTCTCAGGGTCTGTGGATTATAGCATGATTATCATTTACTTAACAGCTAATTGCCAGTTATAAGTGAGTACATACCATGTTTGTCTTTGTGTGTTTGGGTTAACTCAGTTAGGATGATATTTTCTAATTCTCTCCATTTGCCTGGAAATTCCATGATGTCTTTGTTTTTTTAACTGCTGAGTAATACTCCATTGTGTAAATGTACAACATCTTCTTTACCCATCCTTTGCTTGAGGGACATCTGGTTTCCGGTGACTGGCTGTTATGAATAAAGCTGCTATAAACACAGTTGAGCAAGTGTCCTTGTGGTAGGATGGAAAGTAAGTCCTTTGGGTATATGCCCAGGAGTGGTTTAGCTGGGTCTTGAGGTAGATTGATTCTCAGTTTTCTGAGGAACAATCATATTGATTTCCATAGTGGTTGTACAAGTTTGCATTCCTATCAGCAATAGAGGAGTGTTTCCTTTGCTCTACATTCTCTTCAGCATGAGCTGTCACTTGTGTTATTAAGCTTAGCTATTCTGAAGGTATAAGATGGAATCTCAAAGTAGTTTTGATTTGCATATCCCTGATGGCTAAAGATGTTAAACATTTCGTGAAGTGATTCTCAGCCATTCAAGATTCCTCTATTGAGAGCTCTCTGTTTAGATCTCTACCCTATTTTTAATTTGGATTATTTTGGATTATTTGGGGTTTTTATGTCTAATTTCTTGAGTTCTTTATATATTTTGGATATTAGCCATCTCTCAGATGTAGGGTTGGTGAAAAACTTTTCCCATTCTATAGCCTACCATTTTATTCTATTGATGATGTCCTTTGCCTTACAGAAGCTTTTCAGTTTCATGAAGTCAAATTTACTGATTTATGTTCTTAGAGCCCATGCTATTGGTGTTCTGTTCAGAAAGTTGAGTCCTGTGCCAGTGTGCTCAAGGCTATTCCCCACTATCTCTTCTATGAGGTTCAGTGCACCAGGTTTAATGTTGAGCTGTGAGGGCCCACAGAGACCCCAGTTGTGGTTTGTTTTCATCTTGACTCAAGATTAGAGAGTCCAAGCTTGTTTCCCCCCTGCAAGGCTGCATAATAGGATTTTTGGCCAATGGCTTGTTTACCAGGTGTCTTATGTAAGGTGTAGTCACCAAATGTCTTGAGTACTAAGGAGGTGTTTACACTTAACTGTACTTTGTACTTTGAACTGTAATATCCTTGAAAGGGGGAGGTCTTTTTGCCCCCTCTTGCTTTTGGGTATATAAAGGCTATGAGTAATAAAACTCAATGTCTGAGGTATTGACACAGAACCCTCTAGAAGCTATCCTGTCTTTCTGTCTTTTTCTTCATCTATGTGTATATTTCATAGCTATCATTTCCCAATTCCACACTCCCCCATTCAGAACCTGTTCAACAGGTTGAGCAGGACTTGATGTTAAGCTATTTGGTCAACTTCCATTTGAGTTTTGTGCATGGTGATAAATATGGATCTATTTGCACTCTTCTATATGCAGATATCCAGTTATACCATTACCATTTGTTGAAGATGATTTCTCTTTTCAACTGTGTATTTCTGGCTTCTTTATAAAAAATTAGGTGTCCATAGGTGTATGGATTTATGTCTGGATCTTCAATTTGATTCAATTGATCATCCTATTTGTTTTTATGGCAATATCATGTGATTTTTATTACTATAGTTCTGTAGTACAGCTTGAAATTAAGGATAGTGATCCTAAAGTTCTAGTACTGTTCAGGATAGTTTTAGATAGCCTGGGTTTTTTATTTTTCCATATGAAGTTGAATATTATCCTTTTAAGATCCATAAAGAATTGTGTTGGGATTTTGATGGGGATAGTGTTGAATGTGTACATTGGTTTTGGTAGGATGGCCCTTTCTATCATGTTAATCCTACCTATCCATGAGCATGGGAGATCTTTATATCATCTGATAACTTATTCAATTTCTTTCTTCAAAGACTTGAAGTTTTTGTCATACAATTCTTTCACTTTCTTGGTTAGATTTATCTGAAGGTATTTTGTATACTTATGGCTATTGTGAAGTGTTGTTTCCCTATTTCTTTCTCAGTCCATTTGTCATTTGTATATAGGAAGGAAGTCTACTGAGTTTTTTAATTAATCTTGTCCAGCCACTTCACTGAAGGTGCTTATTAGCTGTAGGAGTTCCCTGGTAGAATTTTGGGGATTGCTTATGTACACTATTATATCATCTGTGAATACTTTGAGTTCTTCCTTTCCAATTTGTACCCCCTTGATCTCCTTTCATCTTATTGCTCTACCTATTTCTTTAAGTATGGATATGGAGAGAGTGGACAGCCTTGTCTTGTTCCTGATTTTAGTGGGATTGCTTTGAGTTTCTCTGTATTTAATTTTGATATTGGTTGTAGGATTGCTGTAAATTGCCTTTATCATTTTTTGATATGTTCCCTGTATCCACAATCTCTCCAGGACTTCTATAATGAAAGGGTGTTGGATTTTGTCAAAAGGTTTTCAGTATCTAATGATATGCTTATGTATGATCATGAGAGCTTTTTTTTTCAGCTTGTTTATATGGTGAACTGCGTTTACTGATCTTCATATACTGAACTATCACTTTTTCTCTGGGATGCAACCTACTTGATCTACTGCGGAAAAAAAAAAAAACACTTTAAAAATAAATAAATAATTGGGCTTGTAAACAGACTTCATCTTTCTTCTTGTTTTTTTCTTCCAACAAATGGAAAGGTACAACATTATATTATTTGCAAGTTTGTCATACATATTCTGAAGCCATTCATAGGCTTCTGAAAAATACTGTGTGTTGTTGACTGATCAAGCAGTTCACTTGGGGCTGATGGGTTGTTTATTCTCTACAGCTCATTTGTAGAATTCTGATAGTTGAATCAAAGCTAACTCTAAACTTACCTGTGGCTAGTAATGGTACATGATCTTAACTCTACCCTGCTCCCATTCCAACACATTAGTGAGAACTATGTAAGAGGTTCAGGGCTCTAGGTTCACAAACTACACATTCAGTAATTAGAATTGTACTCTATCTATCTCTACAAATGCTCTATAAATATAGCATTCCTGTATAATTTTCTTTTTCAGAAACAGAAAAGATGTATGTAAAAAACTTGAATTTGTAAATATTTCTTATTATCTCAAAGAGAAATAGTTAAATATGTCTTCTTACTATCCTGAAAGCTATTTAATTCAAGTAATTTTACATCACTAACTCTCATAGCAAATAAACTACTTTCAGGCCCCCCAAATAACTTTTATTATCTATTTAAAAATATTTTTGGCATTCTAATAATCATGCATCAAGACATCAGGGGAAATTGACCTTTGCTTCAAAAGTACGTAAATAATCACGATTTCTTTAGACTGCATTTTATGTATGTGAACATTGATATTTTAGATGAACAATCATGTTTTTCTAGAGTACAAATAGCAATATGGAGCATATTTTCCAATTATCTTCCTGCTTAGAGTAATAGCTCATATACACATTTATGACCATGAGCAAGAACCAGCAGTGGCAACTTGGATCTTTTAACTATCACATGAGAGAGGGAGAGAGAGAGAGAGAGAGAGAGAGAGAGAGAGAGAGAATCAGTAATCTTAAAGGAAAACATGAAGAACATCCTAAAGGAGGCACATTCGGGTCAACTTTAGAATGAAGTTGGAATGAATTAGTTTCATTACTCAATGAATAGTCTTTCAGCAGTTACTGAAAGTGTTCTTTTACTTTCCTTGAACAAAATCCAACAGGATGTATAAAAGATAACCAGATTGGCAAAGAAAGAGTAAAGAGGTGGAGATAAAGCTATATTCAAATTCTGGAGAATCAGAAAAGATCAGTGTGTTGAGTGATGAGGCAGCATAGGTGAAGAATCACCATATGAATGCCCTTCTGCCCTCTAAGGATTCTAGCACTCATTGTAAAGAGGAAGGTCCAAATGTGCCAATGTCCACCTGCTGCTTTTGTATTCCAAGCTCACTCTTCATAACCAAGGTTCTAACACTGGAACAATTTTTCTGTTTTGATTTGGTTGACAATGTCTCTCCAGGACAGGACTAGTTGGACTGTAAAGAAAGGGCATGACACAGGCATTCTAATTATGAATGAATAGAAGCTGAGGTTGCCTGCACTGAGCATGTGCATGATTGAGCCTGTCAGTAGCCAGTGGGTAGGAACTCATGGGACCCTTCCCCTCCCTGCTGAATTATCAGTGTGCATGGATACTGAAGAATGGGGAGTTAGTTTCATCATATATGCATCCATTGATAAGCTCACAAGGCTCCATTGGATAGCTCTAAATCCTTGGTCATACAGATGGCACAAGAAAAATTCAAAGGATCACAAAAGAAAACAAAATGATATGGACATGAAAAAGGAACCTATACGGAGGTGGAGCAGATTTAGCAGAGGTGGGAGGGGAAAGGGAGAGTAAAGAGTGAGAGCAATCACAACATATTACATATATGCAGGAAATGGATGTGTGTGCATTTGTAAGGACAAATTCAATTATTTAAAAGAGACTTTGCTCCCAGTTTATGGTACGCATTTTCAGGGGATAATTCTTGGCACTCCTGAAAGGTTTGGGGTTAGCTTAGAAGCTAGTAGTTTCAAAAGCTTACTTAGCTGATTAGCTGAACCTTGGGCTTGATAACCTGTTTTTAACAAGCTTGTGTTTCTGAAGGAGACAACTCAGATGAATCATGTATAGTAAACACTGACAATTTGATGACATTATATGAGGTAGTTCCTGCATTCTTGATAATATCATTATTGCTTTTTTGTAAGCCCACCCAGAGTAGGGAAAGGAATTTGGCAAATTTACTAGGTGAATTTATTAAACTCAAGATATTTTGGGGAAAGATTATTGCATAAGTATTATATAGAATGTTAATGATAAGATTTGAGGGAAAACAGACACTGATTTAAGACTGTAAAACATATTAAAAATTTCAGAAACTTAATGTAAGCCAGGAGATGTAAGAATTAAAAGGAATAAAGTAGAATGAAAAGCATTTGGTCAGTAGATGACATGCTACTTCAACTTATAAGGAACACAAGAAAGAATCAAAGGTATGTCTACTTTTCTTGGATAATTATTCCAATAATTATCCAAGAAAAGTAGCCTTAGATAGAACAAGTCCTGCCAGCAGCCCAGGATGTGCCCCTGTGCTGCCTAGGAGTATGGAAGGATGCTATGCAAGCCCTGGGCAGAAGGTGCAATGGTAACTTGCATTTTTTTTTTATATCTCCAGGTTAAATTTGGCTGCAGTGATTGTTTTAAAGGGAAACATTAATCCTTTGGGGTTTTTTTTTTGTTGTTTTTTGTTTTGTTTTGTTTTTGATTTTTTTTTTAAAAGCTATCTTTTTCTCTAGAATAAGTGTGGGAGCATTTATTCAGCATGCATTAAGCTAGTGCTAAACCTGTTGCCCACTTCAGTTCCGTCACTAAGTTTGAAGATGACTTTGTGACTTTGGGTTTAGCAATGGCCAGGCTGACTTGATCAAAGTCAGAACAGACTGTCTCATATTCTGACCTCTAGCACTGGCTCCTTTTACTTTTTACCATCATGGCAAATATCTTTTACATAACTGTAGATTCTCCATAGTGATTCTCAGGAGCAAGTTATGAACAATGAGAATCAGCACACCTCCCCTGATGACTGCTAGAGAACTTCTACAAAGGTAGAATCAGTTCTGTCACTCATCCTTCTGGCCATAGAAGTAGCTGCAAGGGACTCTGTAGCCCCATATTAAATAGGACTTAATGCATAGCACTTGCAAGACGATATCATAAATTAGTATTCATGGCTGACCTATTTCTAAGGCAAATTCAAGGGCATACTGCACTTCACACAGCCAAATTCTCACATGTGTAGAACCTACTGAATCAACTTAATACAAGGCATTATTTATTACATATAAAGAAAATAAATACAGTAGGCATGTCTCCTTATGTGTTCATTGTACACTCCATGGAATAAGTGAATGTTTACACCTATGTTAAGAAAACAGAGACAAGATGAGCAGTGGTGGCCTATGCCTTTAATCTCAAAATTCAGGAGGCAGAGGCAGGGGGATCTTTGAGTTTAAGGCCAGTCTGATCTACAGAGTGAGTTCCAGGACATCCAGGGCTATACAGAGAAATCCTGTCTCCAATAACCAAAACAAAACAAATAAACAAACAGAAAGCACCCAAAATCAACAAAGAAGATAGAGACAGAACTGTCAGATGCTAATTGTTATATTAACTTTCTCTAATTCAATGCTCACCACTATATCTTATATGCAAAGTAAGAAATAAGGCAATATAATATGAGAAAAACTTATTGAAAAAAATATATGATTGTTACTTAATCACAGGCATGTTAAACTTTACCAAAGTGATGGACTTCTGGGAAGAGTTCTGATGGTGAAAGACCATTTTGTATGTTTCCCAGGAAATGATGTGCAAAAAAGAAACACCCTTCCACCTTTGATGGATAAGCCAACAGGTGAATTCCTTGTTTACTTCCAACAAAGGCAGAGACCTGCCAAATTTCTATTATTTGTCTTATGAATCTTACACCAAACTGTCCTCATTGACCAAAACATGTCTGGACAAAATATTTGATGATCTGACCTCCTAGTAGCCACAGACTTCTCTGCACACAGGACTTCGGGTTCCATCCACCCATACCCAAAGCTTGTATTCTAGGAGTTGACTCCAGAACTCTCCTGAAAATCAGCAGACCACCAGAGGGGGAAGGGGGCTTGTCTTCCCACTCATCATGTCCTGACACCTTGTCCTCTCTAGCTTTATTTGCTCTACACTACACAAAAACTTTGGCACATGACCGTCTAGATGCCCTTTTCAAACATAAGCCTGTCCCCTGCTACAGTCACCCTCTTCCAACTGTTGCAGCCCCTTTGTCCCACAGCAATAATCCTCTCACAATACAACTTTAAAAGGGGTTTCTCTGTTCCTATGCCAGGATTTGATTTTATTTGACAGTTGGCACTTTCACTTAAGTTCAGGTCTTCCTTCATAGACAGGTTAGTCTCCAACAGTGTATCCGCAAAAGCCAGGGCCAACACTGGTGAAAAATCCCATCAAGCATCTTCCTCCAAACTCCAAACAACCTCGGCATCTCTGATTGAATTTGTGACTAACTTAGCTCCAAGGAATTAGTACAATACAACCTGTGGGTGTTATGAAGCTGTCACTGTGTAGAGTAGAGCCAGGGAGTGGGTAGAGTGTTTTACACTGTGTTGCCTAGCAGGGTAGCCTGGCATAGAGACAGCAGTCACTGAGGAATCAGCATCCCATGTTCTGTCCCATATCTACTAAATGACCTTTGGATGATGACTTATTCTCCTTGGGCCTCTGTAATTTTATCTGTAAAAATGAGGGGATTGAACTTCATGATCTCTAACCTCCCTTTGAGCTCCAGAAGTCTATGATTCTAAAACAATTTAGAGTAAATCATAAAGACAGACCTTGAGGCAGTCAGATTCCACAAAGGTGACTGAGGGGAGGGCTGCACAGTGCCATGGCCAGGCCGTGATGAGATTTGTAATTAAATATAACAACACAGGTCATAATCAGACCGCATGCTTCAGAAGACACATTAATCATGATAGGGGTCAGGAAGGGCTCTCCCCAGAACATGACAGGGACCTTGCAAAAGAAAGAGGAAAGTCCCTGGCATGCTTTAGAGGGACAAAGCCTAGGCCATGCTGGGAAATTTAAGCTTTAATCTTGCATTACATTTGGGTTTCATCTAGAATGTGAGAAATTTAGACCCATGATCACAAACTTTTCCAGAGTATCAGGGACAGAAAGAGGCCCCAGAGGCACCCAGAATAGCCCTCCAGTTTGTGTTTCTTTAATTCTAAATTAGTTATTGTTAATCCTTAGTGTGTGTGTGTGTGTGTGTGTGTGTGTGTGTGTGTGTATGTGTGTGTCTGTGTGTGTGTGTGTGTATATATATATATATATATATATATATACATGTGTGTATATATATTCAAAATAATCTATCATACTATAAAATTATTAACTCCTCAAGACTATCAAGCTTGGCTTTTGAATTTAAGACACTTCAGCGAGGTAGTAATGGAGATCTGTAAAAAGGGTATGCTGGTGGATCCCAGTGGGTCCTAATAGAAATAATATTCTATAATTCCCATACTTAGATATATTCTTGTTTCTTGTATAACCCTCTGTCAAATCATAAACTCCCTTGGGAGAGCAGGGAAATAGGTGCTAGTAAGGTTGGGAAAGGGGAGCAGACTTGGAAGAGTGAGATCAGGATGAAGGCCTTTATAATAAAAATTTTGATGCTTAGGAGTAAGAAAAAGAAGAAAAACCAGACATAGCAAGTCTTCACAGTCCTTGGGGCTCAGATCAAATATAACAGATCCGCCAAGCCTGAGGCCAGCCCTGAGGCTCAGAGGCAATAAGAGGCTTGGCCTTATGAATGCCTAAAGCCTTCTCTGCCTGTTTCAGACCAGCACTTTGCACAAGGCAATGCCACGCATATTTAAAATAATGCGATTTTTGTCACATTTAATTCACATATACTCATATCCATACCATTATCAAGGCCACGCCAGTGGCTTGCATTAAACTAAAACTAAAATGTACTCCAGGCTCTCATTAGTTGGTTTGTCACGGCAATGCCTCTTCCAGAAGCACCCCAGTGTACCCAATGCCTTTTCAATCAATCCCTCTCTCTGTAGAGACCATAGTACCTCCTGTCCTTCTGGATCAGAAGATGATTTAGAACTTACTCCCAGACTGGGAAATAACAGAGTATAAGTCACAGATAATGTCCTCGGGTGAAGTGAAAGACACCTAACAGATGACTAAGTACCGCTTAATTCAGCAGATTGATGCAGTCCTTTACTCCTACCTCTGTCCTGAAGCAGAACTAGCAAAAACATCCTTCTTGATGCCAACTACTTGGGGAAAATGGATACTAATTTAGACTCAACCTAAGCTCCTACAATGTCCTTGTAGCTTTGTGCATGCATGGCCTACTTCACATAGAGACAAAGTAGGAACACTGAGATCTACCATCAACTTGTTAGCCTTTGATAAGCTAGTTAATCCATCCTTCTCCTACCTGAATGTATACAGACTTCTGCAGAAATTGCTCTATTAAAAACAAAATATATGCACACAAAACTTCAGCCTTCCAGAAATTTCAAGAGAAAATGCTTCCAAAGCTAGCAGAAGTTTTTGATGCAAAGATTATAGCCTTCTGATACATAGAAAAGATTGAGATAGTTTTCTACATTGTTACTGATAGTTTTCTTTTTCATGGAAAATTATTCTGTTTTCCTAGGTGGAATAGGCAGACTAAGGATTCCAAAGACTGGTTATATCTTAATTCTCCTGACCTGTGAATACTCTGTTGCTCTGCAAAGAGAAATCAAGATTACAGGAGGAAGTTAGGTTGCTAATCAGCTGACTTTAATGTGTATAGATTTTGTAGATTAACTAGCTGGACAAATGTCATCACAGTGTGCAAGCACAGCAGGGAGGCAAAGAACAAGAACCAGGAAAGTGGCTGCAGAAAAAGCTAGTAGCCCTGGCTGGGAAGATTTAGGAACCATGAGGAGCCCAACCATGTTGTCAGCCTGCAGAAACTGTAATTGACAATAGATTGTTTCCAGGGGAAAAAACAACCCCACAGACATCTAGAGAACCACTTCAAACTTCTCACCTCTAGATCTGTAAGATAAAAATTTTGTTTTATTTTTAAGCCAAGTGCATCATAATTTGCTGTAGCTGATAGAGAAAGCTGTAACACTCAGGAAGAGTGTTACAAGCCAAGAAGCCAGCAAAGTCTCCTGCAGAGAACAGTCATAGGTACTTGAAGCAGGCCCATTGACAGCTGCAAGGACTATTTAAAGCGAAAGAAGTGTAAAACCACCAACTAGGCAAAAAAAAAAAAAAAAAAAAAAAAAGAAATCACAATGTGGGGAAGACCACAAACCGCAACAGCCCCTGAGCGGCAGGCACAGGGAACCACTAAGCAGCCAACCACAGAACCACAGGACAAGGAGTTCCTTGCAAACCAACCCTTACAGGCTTCCAACCACACTCCCAAAGGTATGATTTAATTCTCACTTGACTATCATTCCGTTCATCAAGTCATTTACAGCATGGTGACAACAGCCAAGCCTTTTGAGTATTCTTGGAAGGGAACAAAGACAGTTTGTTTTCTCCTAATTGCCAAAATCAGCAGTGTAGTCATCTATTTTCACCTGGTTGTGATTTTTAATCTCTCTTTTTCTTCCCATAACCTATTTGCATGCCCAGAAGATATTCTTTCTGGGAGAACCCACTATTAAAATACCTGAGACTGTGAAGGAATTATTATACATATAATTTTCTTTCCTAAATTCCTCTGTCTCTTTTCATTCTCTCAGTTTCGCTGTCTACATATGTTTCTTGTCAATTTTTCGATGTAAATGAGACACCAAGGTAAAGTCTTTCATCACTCTATACACAGAGTTATCCCAGGTTTTATCTCAAATGCAGGCTTTTATTATTATTATTATTATTATTATTATTATTATTATTATTATTATTATTTTGAGTTCCTGATCTGCTTTTCAATCATGTGAGTGAAAGTTCATAAGCTCGGGGGGAAAAGTGTGCTTAAATATATCTCATAGTATAGACTTTCCTTGAGCTCAAAATTCTACCTGGCTCTTCATTTTTGCCTCACCCATTGGTGACACTGTCCATTCAGTGACCCTATTGGACACAGACCTTGTCCTCTCTTGGATCTCTTATCCCGAGCCTTAGAACTGTACAGAGGACAATCATTTTTAGGACATACATTTGTTTTATTATAGTATTATGGTCATCATCCTTAGAACAAGCATTCTAGAATTTAGCAGCATAAAACAAATATTTTCTTATGTTCGTTCATCATTTAGGTCAGGGATTTTTGCATAAGACTGTAAAGATGGTTTCTCTTTGCTTAATGATATGTGTGAGCACAGCCAGATTCAAAGGCTGTGGTTGACTCAGTGACCCAGCCTACACTATCTTCCGGCTTCTTCATATTTTTGTGCCTTTCTTTGGAAGGATAGTCTGCATTCAACACAATGATTATGAATTTTTACTCTGTCCCATTTAATATTTATGATTTTATAGAAATTTATGTTCATCACTTTGAAATTATAGCAACTATTAAAGTAATTGATAGATCTTGTCATCTAGAGGCACATGCATAGTGCATATTTTTAAATATTTTGATAAATGTATTGAAGTATTTGAAAATACTTTCTTTATAATTTTTTTCTTTTTGCTTGGGCTTTTTTTTTTTTTTTTTTTTTTTGAGCTGAGGATCGACCCCAGGGCCTTGTGCTTGCTAGGCAAGTGCTATACCACTGAGCTAAATCCCTAACCCCCTTGCTTGAGATTTTTAAAATACTTTTTGTTTTGAGGAAGATTCTTCAGCCAATAAGGTTTAGATACAAAATAGCTTAATACTTGAAAAAAATGAACTGCAGAAATGAAATCTTCTTGACAATTAAATAGTAAATTCTAGGTTAGTCTAGAATAGTTTAATATGACTTTCTTTACATGTCGAGGATGTCAAACAAGTATGGTGATGACCATTGGAGATGAAGCTGGTCTTACCAAAAAATGGATGGAGTGGCAAATGTCTGACATCCCAGTACCTGAGATACTGATACAGAAGCCTCACATGTTCCACAGCAGCCTGGTCTGCATAGTGAAACCTCATCTCACCACAACAAAATGCAAACAAAATACATCTTAGCTTGTTTACTTTTCATATATTTCATTAGTGCTCAGGAAACCAGTAAGTATAATGACACAATAATTACACATAATTAAAACAATATGTTGTGCTTTCTGCTCTGCCACAGTCTGGGTAGATGTAGATTCCATATGCAGAGACAAAACAAATGAACCTAGAAAAGGTTCATTGAGTCTTGCATTTACCACAGTGAGTTCCTTAGAATGGAGCCTCTCCATTATACTTACCCACATACTTTAAAAAGTTACCATGGTCTCCTGTCAGATTAGATAAGGAAACTCTCAGTTAAGCCAAATGTGCAAAATGTCATTGTCACTGGGCATCCATGTGCATGGCAGGTTCCTGAGAAGAGAGAATGTCCAGTGTTGCCCAAGACACCGTCTCATGAGAATTATATTCTAGACAGAAATTGTGCTGGCCTGGAAACCAAAGAGGCCAGAGGGATGCTGGGGACCAGGGCCTGGGCTGAATCAGAGCCAGAACCAGAATGAGAACCTGGCTCCTGGATCCTGGCTCCTGGCTCCTGGCTCTCAATCAGGAATATTACATTTTCCCACACAATGCATATTACGAGTGCAGGTGCCTGTCTTCATGGAACAGCATACTGGAAAGAATAGGGGAAGATGAAAAGTCATTGGCAGGTGCACTGGGAGAGGAAATCTGAGGAGCAGAAAAGGTGAGAGAGGAGCCATCCTCCATAGTGTCTGCTTGCATGACTTCCTGACAGGACTTTGGTGCTGAGACTGTGAAAATCCCCTGCTTTCACCTTGCTCTGGTCCTGAGATCTCCATAGGATTGTGGTGGGCTCAGGGTTGGGGAAGCAGACACCTGGCAGGATGCAAAGTCCAGTGTTCAACAGAAAGCCAGATATGAGGAATGAGGTGGGACTGTAACCCCGTGGTTAACTTGGAGGAACGTGCTCTGAGATTCATTACCTGTAGAAGCTTCTGTGATTATTTCATTCAAACCTGCACCATGGACAGGTTTTCTCCTTTCTCTTTTCAGAACTGTATAAGAAAAATACAGAGGGGCATTATTTGGTCTGCAGAATTCTTGAATATCCTATTTCTACCTTTAGGCAGCTCCTTGAAATTTCACAATTTCCTTCTAGGGTCTAACTTCTGCTTGGTAGGGAACTAAGGACTGATGACCAGCTCATGAAAATAAGATGTTTTCAGAAGCTATAAATTATCCAAATGAGAATCTCCACACCTTGCCAAGGGGGCAGTCCAAGGTCTAATGGTAGAAACTTCCAAAAGCAAGTTTGTGTGGAGGACCTAGGAAGCTGAAGAAAGATGCCATACAAGACTACTTGGAGCCTTCTCAAACATATTATATGTTGTTTGTGTTCTTAGATTATCTGCTTGTCTATTTATTTGTCTGTTTGTTTGTTTGTTTATGGTTTGCCACAACTCACATGTGAACCTGAGAGGAGAACTTGCTGAAGTTCTTTCTTTCCACTGTGTGGATTCAATGGAGGGAGTCTCAGGTACTCAGCCATGGTGACAAGCACTGAACTACCTGTCCAGACCTCAGCTGTTGCACCATCTTGAATGACAAACAAGACAGGCATTTGGAGGCATGGATGGCAGAGGCCCTTACTTCTGATTATGAAGCATTGTGAGGATTTGATGATGTCTTGTGAGGGAGATGGTGTGTATGCTTCAAGTACAGCATAATAACACAGATAATCTCATTCAGCAAGTTCTTCCCCCTGTGTCTGTGGCAATCATGTGTCTTTAAAAACGTGTGATCTGATTGTAAGGTCATTGTCATGGGGCTCTTAGAAGTCCTCAGAGGTAACACACAATTCCACCAACTGGGAATGTCAGTTCTGAAATGGGTGTATGGGGAGGAGATTGCTGCAGCAATTTGGAAAACCATTTAGGAACTAGCTAGTAGACCCTCTCCTCACAAAGAAAATACCGGAGTGAGCACCTAATCAGTGCACAGTTTAGAAAATGAAAGTCAGCGGAGCCACTCTTGAGAGGTGGACCTTTAATGCAAACAATGGGTGCTCTGCAATGCGGACTGCGCCTTAGGCGCCGCTGGGCTACTGCGGTCAGACCCACAGAAAACCTGCCCTAGGAGGGTTGGCTTTTGCTTTTGTTTTATTCTTTCCTAACCTCCGCCACCCGGTTTTATGTTGGGTAAAAAGGAGTTACCCTCCTAGGGAGATCTCTCTTTTACAAAGGCCACAGCTAGCTGGGAAAACTCCCCCTAGAACTCGGGGCGGGCGCCTCAATGTGCGACTCCATTTAGTTTGTCCTCCAAAGTCCGGAGAATAATTATTCCATAATTCTTTCACCTGATTAATTCTTAACTATGAGCATAATTACACCCTGCAGAAGGTAAATCGGTCGTATAAATCAGTGGTCGCTGACAGTTCGCGGCGCGCAGGTGGGGAGGGCGCCGGGCAGCGCCGAGTCCAGCCGGGCTGGGTGGGTCATCACAGCCGCCCTGGGACCCCCCACCCCCCACCAGCTTCCCGCATCCTGGGCGGGAAAGGAACAAACGTGCCTCTCGGTGTCGCCAGCTCTGGCTGCAGGTGCGTGGGCTAGGGACCTCGTTTTTGCCCGTCCTGCAGGAGCCTGACAGCCTCAGAGAATGGCATCCATGCTCCCCACTTCTGCAACAAGCACCTTTTTAAAAAAAACAACAAAATGAGAACCTAAATGAGCAATCCAGCCATTAAAGATGTGAAATTGTGTGTGTGTGTGTGTGTGTGTGTGTGTGTGTGTGTGTACAGGAAAACCTTCGTGCAATCACTAATGAAAGACGAAGACTGCCTAAGCAAATCCGTAAGATACTAAAAATCTGAATATAATGATTTTAGGGCTTTGCTTTCCTTTTGAGCCAGTCTTCTCCAGACTGGTTTCGAACTCAGCCCTCCCTATGACTCTTCTAATGCTGGGCTCAGCCGCTAGGCCCCACTTGATTTTTCTTAAGTATTTAACTTCCCCCTGTATATCATTTTTTTTAAATAGCAAATTCAAAAAGAACTTCATAAAGCATTAAAATATTGAATTTTTTCCATTTCCAAAATACTGTCTAAAAATCCTAAACTCTGTTTACAGATTGACTTATCTCCTATTCCCTATTAAAGTTTCCCAATTCTCTGATCTACAAACATTCCAAGATTATGTATGTATGTATGTATGTATGTATGTATGTATGTATGCATGTATGTATTTATTTTGTTTTCTCGAGGCAGAGTTTCTCTGTGTAGCTTTGTGCCTTTCCTGGAACTCGCTTTGTAGAACAGGCTGGCCTCGAACTCACAGAGATCCACCTGCCTCTGCCTCCTGAGTGCTGGGATTAAATGTGTGCGCCACCACTGCCCCAGCCCCAAGATAATTTATTTTAATATCTTTTGTCAATTAAATGGTTGGTCCCACATTCTCTTGAATGCCCAAATTAAATTCAGAGTTAGTCAATTACAAACGAAAATAACAAAAATTAACCAATTACACAATTAACATGTTAGAATCACACAATTTACCGGGTATTGTCATAGGCCCAATTCTTCGAAAGGTAGTATTTCAAGTATAATTGAACATTCAGTTTTCATATTACTAAAATATTAACATTATACACATAATTATTTTAAATACTCCTACATTTATTTCTGATTATTTTTCGTTAAAAATGCCATTTTTGTTAAAAATAAGCATGTCTTAGATATTATTTTGGTATTGCCTTTTAGGAGAGCCTTTGCAGCTTCCTGATGGTTATAACTAATCAAAGGGTAACCATCATCTTATGGTCTCGGTAGGAGGGGGGGGGGGCTGCCATTTTCAAGGTTTCATGAACAGTTCTTAGCTGAAGAGGGAAGTGACCACATGTTGCTGTCAGATTTTCAGTGTAGTGGACAATCACACTCAGACTCTCACTGTATTCACTCAGGTGAGCGCAGTGTTACACAGCACTGTTCTGTGAGCGAAACTGCAAACATCTTCCCTCATAGAAGCAGGGCTCCACTTACCCTCACTGGAGTTATCCAGTCACTCCTCCCAACCAGTTGTATGTAACCATCCCCTAACGGTACGCAGTCTCAGGAGAGGATATAGAGCACATAGCGGGAGTGGGGGGAATTTTTTTATGAAGCCACCATCCTTGTTGGTTTCAGACCTTCCAGTGTGGCTGTCGTCTACGTTCCTGTCTATATCCCTTTATCCCTCACCCACTGTTCTGGAAGTAAAACTAATAAACTCTTTTTTTTTTTTTTCTGAGTGAACTTTGGTAGAATCATACCTTTATTTGTGGTTGAAATCTTAGGAGGAAGGATAAACATTGTTTGCATCTCTACCAGAGAATGAATTTTAGCAACGACAATGAACCCTCAGTATTCACAAAAGATTAAGTTCTTAACTCCGGATACTCAATTCTCTTACATACAACATTGGTTGTTTTTGTTTGTTTGTTTGTTTGTTTGTTTTGTTTTGTTTTGTTTTGTTTTTCGAGACAGGGTTTCTCTGTGTAGCTTTGTGCCTTTCCTGGTTCTCGCTTGGTAGACCAGGCTGGCCTCGAACTCACCACCTGGCTCTGCCTCCCGAGTGCTGGAATTAAAGGCATGCATCACTACCGCCCAGAGTATCTAATTACAGCCCATGGACATATACTTTTAATAATCTCTAAATTATAATACCACAAACAATGGGAGTGCTATGAAACTAGTTGGTGTCATATTATTATGGGAATAATGATAAGAACCCCAAATCTGTACACATTCAATACAGCTGTGATGTTTTTAGGGATATTCCCTTGTTTGAAATCAGTGAATATGGAGCATAGCTTTATGTGGAGAGCCATAGGAATATATTATAAGGAGTCCGGCTGTGTATTAAAGTGATACATTGACCAGGCCAAGGGTCAGTCAAGTGGCAAGCCATCTAGCATGAACTATTTGCTGTTACACAGCTTAATGTTCAGCTCTGACTGGTAGTGAATTTCCTTGCTCACAAACCCCATAGAATGTGTGTGTAAACTTCTTTGCTTGGGCCAGTACTTGGATAACAACGTCATGTGGGCACAAACAAACTGGCTGGAAACTCATAGCTTTGTTTCTTATGCAAATGAAGCTCAGACCATTCACCAGAGCAACTGACTAAAAACAAAAGAGGTTTGTACATATCAAGATGGACGGTAGGGTGGAGCAACATTCCTGAGGAGGCAAAGAACCTCGTGGCCAGGTGTTTTTCTGTTAAGGCGACAGAACAGCATGACCAGGGAGAAGGGAAGAACACAGAAGTTTTGCAGATGGTAAGGCAGAACTCTTGTAGAATTCATCAGAGCCAGGAGTAGAGAGCAAGTAGAGATGGAGGGCGAAGAAACAGAAGATGAAGATGAGGCAGGAAGCATAAGAGGTTAGTTGTTAGCAGGACTATGAGAGGGCAGTAAATGAGGGGACAAAGAGGAACTGAGGGTCAGGATGGAACTGAAGCTATGGAGACAGGATTCCATCTCAGAGAAATAAGGTAGATGGACAAAGAGCTTGGTGTATCTAGATTTATTCTAGCCTTGAATGCCTGATGGAGGTGAAGCTGTAAAGACAGAATTGTGTGTGTGTGTGTGTGTGTGTGTGTGTGTGTGTGTGTGTGTGTGAGAGAGAGAGAGAGAGAGAGAGAGAGAGAGAGAGAGAGAGAGAAAGAGAGAGAGAGAAGACAGGAAAAGGACCATTATGAACTATCGTGTTGTGGTCTAGAAAATGAAGATTATTTTCTCTTTAGTATTATTGTGTTTGAGTAATGATTAATGTTAATTGTATTTGTTATGTGTATGTCAGGTGTGGCTTGGTGCATTCTACTTGTGTTGCACCCATTAGTGAATGAAACTCCTAGACTGCTACTCCCATCCACATGAAGATGTTGAGTCAGACAGTTGCGTGGATATGTATGTGTAGACATGTCAAACAGCTAAGGTTTGAATTCAAAGCCTGAGAGCTTGCCAAGATGCTTTCCCCCTGAAACTTGCTTCAGCATAAGATTTTCTAACATAAAATGGCTCATCTGTGTTTAGAGTAGCAAGGAATGAATTCTTGCTATTTGCAGTTTGTTGAGACAAGGTCTCTGCTGTATAACCCAGGTTGACTGCAAACCTGCTGTCTTCTTGCCTCAGCCTCCTGGTACTGAGATTATATGTATGTGCCATAATACCTAGCAGCAACAGACTTTAAATCATTGTAAGAAACTGAAACAAAACAAAACAAATGAAAACAAAAACAAGGAAAGCAACACATATCAACCAACAACCAGAGCCATCCAAGACACTTTCTCAGGCAAAGGGAAGACGTGATCTTTAGAAATGACAGTTTCTCTTTAGAATGGATGAGGCCAAAGCTTTAAGAACATTCTATACTTAAAGACAGAGAGAAACTAACATACTAGAGGGAGACGTTTAGTTTTAATTAGCAAACTCATATGACCAGTGGTTGGAGTCTGGGCTGGTGTTTCCAGGTTCTTGACCTCCTGTTCAAGGAATTGAAATGAGCACAGATTTGTAAATTAGTAATAAAACTTTATTCTAAAGCAAAGTTATCACAGTGTATCAGGCTAGATACACTGTCAGGAGTGACAGTGGACCACATAGGTGAAAAAATTCAAGGGCCCCGTTTGTTTGGAGCTTTCTTTTATGGAATTCAAGAGAAAAGGTTTGGTTGCCAAGGGATTTAACACAGGTGAATCTGTTCTTATTGATAAGCTTGAATTTTGTGAGGCATTGTTCACAGTGCACATCTTTCCCACAGAGCATTTCTTTTAATTATATGTATATTCAACTGTATATAGATACAAGATGATATATAGTTCATTCTCCCTAAGGGTTCACTCTGCCATACCATGTATGCAAATAAAATGGTCTAGGCCAGATTGGCCAGTCCCTTTTTTTGTTTCCAGGATAGATCCAATATAGGTTTGAATAGAAATAGCTTGTTATCAAGTGGTTGTTGTTAGTTATTTAGCGCTCTTACCCTGCGAGGAACACATCCCAAACACGACAAATCCACAGATTAGCTGTTTATTAATATAGTATAGGAAAGAAGTGACAGGCCTGTGTGAAACACACGTGAGTGAGGAGAGGAGAGGAGAGGAGAGAAGAGGAGGAGAGGAGAGAGAGACCTGTGCAAAATGGCGCCGGCTTTTTAAAAAGTGAGCCACACATGCGTACAGGACCACACGTGGCTACTCCACGCCTGCGCGTAGATTACATGGCCAGGCGTGCTTTATGCAACCATGTAAAGCCATGGAGTCCTAGTCATGTGAGACGTTCTGACCTGGAAATGGCTATTTTGAACCGGAAATAACTAGGCGGTCCGCCAGGAAAGCCCAACCATGTGGACATGTTGTGATTTGCCTTCAGTTGTTAAGGGGAGTGATTTTATTTCATTGTCTAAAGCAGCCACACTGATGTAGGCAGAGGTCCTAGATGGTTAACATGTTGCTAGGCATATTGATAGAAATGTAGAAATGTGGTGTGCACAATACATGCTGACAAGGTTCCTAGTTACCAAGTATGTTGTTGGAAGAGGGGTGTATGTATTTCCCAAGCCAATTGAGATCCTAGATTTCAAAGCTGTTCCCTATGACTATTGGCTTCACTTAGGTACACAGGAGCCATTACCACTCATTGAAAATGAGTTCTGGTATTTACTGGCATCCTCTCAGCTTGGTTTCTTGCTCTCAAGGTTGGATGGACACCATTCTCTCCATGATGTTACTGAATTACTATATTTACAGTCATGCAATAAATGGTGCTTTTGGATCTCTTAAATGTTAAGTATTTAAATATTTTCCCTTTTTTATGCATTTTCCAATTACCTTAAAATTCTTTTCAACTAAAAGATAAAAGAACTTGAATTGAAACTTTACTTCTTGCAACTGGAGGGTAATTGTTTTCATCATCTTAACCTCAGCCAATCCCTTTTACTTTTACTACTTCCTCCAGAAGCTGGGCTACCATAACATCCATTAGGTCATGACTCATAATATGGTGTGATTGAAGTGTATGGAGCTAAGTGTGATAACTGGCTATTTAGACAGATAAGTCTAATTCATGGGGAATAGGCCTTTCCCAATGCCTTTATCAAGAAGGCAATCATACAAGGGAAAATGTTCACACATGTCAGAAGGGAACGAAGACAGAAGAGATGATAAACTCACAACACAGGCATCAGATTCATTTGTCTATAGTACTCATATGTAGTGTGTGATCCTTTAATCACATGCTCGCTCACTAGTACAGTGCAGATGCGTGTGCCCCTCAGCTTTCTTGTACTTCACATCAGGTGTAGGAATACTAGTGTGCAGGACCTGGGGAGAAATGACAATGTCACGATTCTGCCCTGCAATAGTTCAGTGTCCCACAGGAGGGATTGGGACAGCACTTTTTTTATCACACCATTCCTTCAACCACTCCTTTTCTCCACAAAGCAGAAAGTGACCCACCCGGACATCAACCCCTCTGGCATTCTGATTTTGATCTCCAACTTGCCAGCTTTCAGAACTGTGAGCATAAAGGTGTATTAGTTATAAACTACACATTTCAGTTATTGTTATAGCAGCCAGCACAAACAAATGGACACACACACACACACACACACACACACACACACACACACACATTTGAATTTTCCTATTACCTAAATCATGGTTGATGCTCAAATTGAACCTTTTCTGATCCATTCACTTCCTATGGCTGGTATCCCACAGCAACCATCTGGCAAGGTGATATTGCTTTCAACCAGTATCCAGTTTATGCCACAACACTGAAACATGAATAGCAGGAAGAGGCTGGAATAGCCTCTGTGTCCATTCAAGGTTACATAAAAACATGCTTAGCACTCAAGTTTAGGAACTATATCTTCATTTAACCTTGTGTGTTTGGAGAGATGGGGGTGAGGGGGGGAGAGAGGGAGGGAGGAGAAAGAAAGAAACTATACCTTCCATTTCTTAGGTGCAAATCACTTGATGCCCACTAACCCTGTTTCTTGGATATAAGGTCCAGTTTCTCCTGAGTTCCAGTCATTTGAGTCTTTCTGACCATTTTCTATGAGGGATTCTTAACTTCCGGTTATCCTGCTTATGCCAAGCAAGTTTTACCATGATTCATTTAACACTAATGTGTATCAGGAAACATCTTCTTGAATGTAACAGATAAAATGTGCTTGCCCTTTGAAATCCCTTTTTGTTTGTTTGGTTTTTGGTTTGGGGTTTTCTTGTTTGTTTGTTTTGTTTTGTTTTGTTTTGTTTTGTTTTGTTTGTCTAAAATTTTTCTTCTAAATTAAGCGGAAGAACTAGAAATAAAGAGAACAAGTGGACTAGGGAAGGAGATAGAGTCAAGGCCCCAGAAGACTTCACAGAACAGGAGTATGTAGTAAGTAGGGTAGCCATCCCAGCATTGGCCTGGAAGTTCCAACCCCCATTGAGGCTTCCTTCTGTAATGGTCATACCCACAAGGCGGGGCAGAGGAAGGAAGCAGAAGACCCAGGATCAAGAGGAGAGGTCTCGCTTGGTACCTGGAGCCTGGACACTGGATGTAGACCCAGCAAAGTTCTCCAGAGAACACTGCCAGACTGTGCCATACCTTTGCCAGACACAACAACCTATCCCTTCATTTGTAAGTTACCCCACAAAATAAACCTCCCTTTTAACTACGTGGAGTGGCCTTAATAATTTCACCAATATATGGCGCCCAACGTGATGGCAAGAGTTTCTACCTAAAACCTGAGAAAAAAGATTCTAAAACAGAGCTAAAAACAACTTCCTAGTTGTCTTTCTCAAGTTAGCAGCAGCCTGCCTGTTTGAGCTACTATGGCGGGTTCCTGGCAAGTGTGTCTGACCTGCAGTGTGGTGGGAATGAGGAATCTACAAGTGGCATTTTACTCTGCTGCATGGTAGATTTAGCCTTTGCTAGTTAAAAAAAAAAAAAAGTTTCTGGGCTATGCACTCCTTTGATAGAACTGCTTCTATTAGTTGATGGTACACTTGGCTCCAGACCCAGAGCTGGCAGTAAACTGTACCACCTCCATGTTGGGAAGCTGAGGTGGACGGAGCCAGCAGCCACAGAGGCTCTTCAGTCTTAGAAAGATAGATATTACACAGAGAATCTGGTTTATGTTGTCTTTGGAATTTTTAACTACAGAAAAAGATTTGATCGTAAAAGCTGTTGAGTTAAACAAATACGTAAATTTTAAAGGTACCTTGACTTCAAAATTTGGCTATAAGGATATGTTGCTTTGGAAAAGAGTCTCTGCTTTTGTTTCCACAGAAAGCCAGAGGCTGTGAATTTGTTCCAGATTAATATACATCAGGTTTGATCAGCCGAGACCACCTGAAAAGTCTCCAATGACACCATGGCCCAGATAATCCAATATCCAGAATGGTTTCAAGGCAACTGGCTCAGAGGTTTACCCTCACAGACTACTGCGTAATCCTAAAATTTTCTTTGTGTTCCCATAAGATACAGTGCCCCCCTCCAGCAGGAAGTAGTAAGAAAAACTACGCCCAATTTCCCAAAATTATCAAGCTGGCTTTGGAGATGGAATTGGCTCACTCCTTCTCTAAACCCAGACATACTGCTAAAAGTAAAGGTTAAGAGATTTTTGTATCCCAAATCAGAAGAGCCCTCTGGTGTGGGAGAGAAAAAAACAATATTTTTATTTAAAGCAGGTTTATTATAAATGTGATCTCTTTCTAAAGAAGAAAAAGGGATATGATATAGATATAATAGTCTGAAAGAGTAGATTAAGAAACTACTTCTAAAGAGCAACAACTTGATTAAAATGTTTTACATTGGTATAGATTTTAGTCTGTTGATACAAACTTGAAGTTAATTTTGTTATACTGTGTGTATATTTCTACTCTTGTTTAGGGTATTATGTTTGTACAGCTCATTTAAAATTGTAATGGATAATTAAAAATAGATTAATAATTGGTCATCTATGATAATCATACTCATAGCCATGTTAGTTAAGTCTTCTAGGTATACACAGAGATATTTCAGATAGACAGGTAATCTTCAAACACATCAAAAGTCTACAGAATATGGCATTTAAACTATTTTTAAAATTTAGACTTTCTGGACAGTGAGACATGTCTGCTCCTGGCAGCACCAATTTACTTCAGAGAGGAGGATGGGCATTGAAGACACTTCATATGGAGTTTATCTTTACCTTGGCAAAAATAGCCATTTGGGCAAGAAACTGTTCTTGCCTGGACTGCTTGATCGACTGGACATGCAGGACCCATAGAAAGATGACCACTAAACTTTGCTTGACAAAATGGTCCTTTAGGGGTTGGGGATTTAGCTCAGTGGTAGAGCGCTTGCCTAGCAAGCACAAGGCCCTGGGTTCAGTCCTCAGCTCCAAAAAACAAACAAACAAACAAAATGGTCCTTCAGGTTCCTGCTTCACAGAGGAAACTGCCAGACATTCTACAGGACACTGAGAAAAGTGACCGAGAGACTCTAGCCCTGTGGGCTTTAGACAAATGCCCCAACTTTACAAAGGAACATTAGGTGACTGTCCAGGCTGCCAGCTGTCTCTGTCTACTCTTGCAAGACTCCCAAGAAATGCTTGCATCCTTCTCCTGGTTCTCAGGTAATATTATATCCTTCTGAGGCCTTTGATATGGTTGAAGACTAGATAGTTATAATTTCCTCAGTTATGATCAAAGATAGGTTAGATATAAAACCTTAGACTCACAAATATAAGATAGGATAACTTCTTTAATATTGTAATGTAATTTTTGCTTGATAATTATTTTATTATCTAAAATTTTACTATATAAAAGTTAAAACCTTGCTTTAAAAAAAAAAAGAAAAGGGGAAGTGCTGTGGGATGTTCAGTATGTCAAATGTGTTGCTCTGATTGGTTAAAATAAATAAAGTGCTGATTGCCCAGTAGCCAGGCAGGAAAGATAGGGTAGGTGGGACAAGGAAGAGGAGGAGGCTGGGAACAGGAAGGCTGGGAGGGGACACTGCCAGCTGCTGCCAGGAGAAGCAACATGTAAAGACAACGGTAAGCCACAAGCCATGTGGCAAAGTATAGACTAACAGAAATGGGTTAATTTAAGATAGAAAATGTAGATAACAAGCAGCCTGCCACAGCCATACAGTTTGTAAGCAATATAAGTTTCTGTGTGCTTTCTTGGTTGGGTCTGAGTGACTGTGGGACTGGTGGGTGAGAGAGATTTGTCCTGACTGTGGGCCAGGCAGAAAAACTCCAACTACAGGAGTAGGAAGGCATAACTGATACCAAAGAAGCCCATGACTCTGGGGAAGAAAACTCACACAAAAGTATGGAAATCCAAAGCCATGAAGTGTTTATATGTTTGTGTGTGTGTGTGTGTGTGTGTGTGTGTGTGTGTGTGTGTGTGTGTGTAGGTGTGTCTGTGTGTGTTTGTGTGTGTGTGTGTGTGTTTGTAGGGGTCTCTGTGTGTGTATTTGTGTGTATGTATGTTTGTACATGTTTGTGTGTATTTGTGTTTGGGTCTGTATGTGTGTTTATGTGTATGTGTTTGTGTTTGTGTGCTTTAAGTATATATATGTGTGTGTGTGTGTGTGTGTGTGTGTGTGTGTGTGTGTGTCTGTATGTGTGCTTGTATGTGTCTGTGTGTGTGCTTGTATGTGTCTGTGTGTGTGCTTGTATGTGTCTGTGTGTGTGCATATCTTAGTAATGGTTTTATTGTTGTGAAGAGACTCCATGAGCCGGGCAGTGGTGGCACACTCCTTTAATCCCAGCACTCGGGAGGCAGAGCCAGGCAAATCTCTG
Organism: Onychomys torridus; assembly: GCF_903995425.1. Classification (NCBI taxonomy): domain Eukaryota; kingdom Metazoa; phylum Chordata; class Mammalia; order Rodentia; family Cricetidae; genus Onychomys; species Onychomys torridus. The sequence goes on from NC_050456.1 coordinate 15,432,355, forward strand.
TGAGTTCAAGGCTAGCCTGGTCTACAGAGTGAGATCCAAGACAGGCACTGAAACTACACAAAGAAACCCTGTCTTGAAACGCCCCCCCAAATAAAAACAAAAAAACAAAAACAAAAAAGAGACACCATGACCACAGCAACTCATATAAGAAAACATTTCATTGGGGCTTGCTTACAGTTCAGAGGTTTAGTCTATTGTCATCATGTCAAAAAACATGACTGCACACAGAAAGACACAGTGCTGAAGAGGTAGCTGAGAGTTCTGTGGCTGGATCCATAGGCAGCAGGAAGAGATAATGAACCACTGGGCTTGGTTCATCTGAAATTTCTAAGCCAAACCCCAGTGACACACTTCCTCCTACAAAGCCACACCTATCCAGTGAGGTCAAACCTTCCAATAGTGCCACTCCCTATGTACCAATAGGGACTATTTTTATTCAAACCACCACAGTGCATGTGAGTTTGTTTCTGTGAGTGTATGTGTAAGACAAATTGTTAAATGGTCTTATTAATAAAAACCCAGAGTCAGATATTGGGGTGAAAGCTGAGAGATGGGAATAGGACAGGCCACAGCCAACCTCACCTCACCAACTCCTAAGTCTCCAAAGAGACCTACTTCCTGTATACCCACACCTATATACCTTTCTGTCCCTGCCATCTCACTTACTCTCTCTGCCCAGCTCTATTACTTCCTGTCTGTGTGTACAGACCTCCAGACCTTTATAGTTAACTAGTGTTGGAATTTAAGGCATGTGCCACCATGCCTGGCTCTGTTCCCAGTGTTGCCTTGAACTCACAGAGATCTAGATGAATCTCTGCCTTCCAAATGCTAGGATTAAAGGCATGTGCTATCATTGCCTGAACTTCTATGTTTAATGTAGGGGCTGGCGTTTTCCTCTGACCCTCAGATAAGCTTTATTAGCATGTACAGTTCACTGGGGGACACAATATATCACCACATGTATTCTGTGTGGTGTGTGTATCTGTATGTGTATGTATATGTTTCTGCATGTGTGTGTGTGTGTGTGTGTGTGTGTGTGTGTTGCTACTCTCTAACAATGTACCAAAGACAAATGTCTTTTTAAAGAAGGAAAGTTGATCTGTCTCATATTTTGGAGGCTGTGATGGTACTGACTTGGGTCCAGCATGTGCTGAGGGCCTTCTTGATCCATCATCATTTGTAGTGGTTTCGCAGAGCAAATGTACTTCATCTGTTTGTCTCCTGTTCTGCCTGTAAAGACACTGATGCCATCATGAGTGCCTTGCCCTCAAGAACTCTTTAGAAAGAAAAATTATTTTTTTAAGTGCTTGTATGTGAGAGTAGGTACCCAGTGAACCCAGAGACACCAGGTCTGCCTGGATCTGAGGGATACCCGAGGAGCTGCAACTACAGGTGGTTATGCGATGCTAGAAATGCCCACTAAGAACCAAACATGGGTCCTCTTCAAGAGCAGTAAGAGCTCTTAACCACTGAGCAATCTCCAGCTCTTACCAAGAGCTCTTCTAATCCTACTCACCACTCAAAGGCACCAGCTCTAAAAAATTCATTAACTCTTGAATTTTGGGATTCTGTTTCTAGCACATGAACTAAGGGCACATCCAAGCCATAGCAGAAACTGCCTGGATGCACTTTAAAGACCAGTGGGCAAAGCAGAGTGAAAGAGGAAGAGCATGGTAAGAGATTAAGTCTGTGTAGGTTTTAAGCAGAAAATAAAAACTCTAAACAATGTATATAACAGAGTACCACAGAGACCTCAGCAGGGACTGCTAAGGCAAAGATGAAAAATAAGTCCCAGGCCCCTGGCACCCAACTCACTGTCTACCTGCACCAATCTCATTCCAGCAATTTTGCATGATGCTTACCTTCTCTTCTCAAGGAATCCAAGTCTACTAGCCTCAATTCCAGAGAAGTGAGGCTGTCAATGCAATCAGTATAGAAACCCAAAGAAATCTTTTGTTGAATGTACTAGTCTTTTCTGGCTTATGTCTGAATAGAAGGATCTCTAAAACAGTTGAAAGCAAGAGACCAAAGCTACTCATTATGGATCACCCTTCAAGTCCCAAAACAAGAGAAGGGGAGGGGAAAACTCCTATAGTATAGAAGCAAGAACAGAAACCAGTGCCACTGCCTGTGCATACAGCAAGCAAAGGTGTAGCATTTATCTGGCAGTACCTGGTGATTATGGGGTTGCTCTCCATTTAACACTTTTGAACTATCAACTCTAGGGGGAAAGACTGGGCATGGTTTAATGTTCTATTTCCAACTTCTGTGATCCAAATGGGAATATCACTGATCATTGAATATAAGCAAATGTCAAGGATGCATATGAATATGCTCTGCTACAGACCTGCACATTCATGACAGCCCATGACATTCAGGGCAATACTTCAACAGTGTTACAGGAAACTATATTGGAAACTATTGTCAGTCTCTCAGTACTCATTTGCTTCTTCTAAAGTGAGAGACTTTTTAGCTGGAATCATGCACACCCAAAGAACGTAAAATATCTCTTTCTAGTACTTCTTGTGTTGAGCTATAGACATGTAACCATATTCTGGCTATAGGATATAATGTGGATGTGTAAAATATGTATGACTTTTACAGGAGGAGGGCATATCCCTATAGCCCATCACACTAACTGAAAATAAGGACATAGTAGTTCATAGTGAGGGGCAATGCTCTGTCATCGGCAAAGCAAAGAGAGAGAAAAGCATATCTCTGGTACTGTGAAGATGATAACCCAGTCTGGACTGCTTATGTTGGTCTGCAATATCACTGTTATTGTGGATCTAGACAATGAGTGAAATAAGCTTGTAATCATGGATGATAACAACATAATATTTCCTACTGTGTTATGACTGGCTTCCTTCACTAAAACGAACTTTATGACGATGATAGAGGTCCTTAAGAGGAAATGAATAAGTCCCTTAACAAAATCTAGGAAAAGACAAACAAAAAAAATGAAGGAAATGAATAAATTCCTTAAAGAAAATGAAGAAAAATTGAAGGAAATGAATAAAACCATTCAAGAACTGAAAATAGAATTAGAAGCTCTACTAAAAACATAAATTGAGGAATTCAGGAAATGAAAAAATCTTGGTAAGTGAACAGGAACTATAGGGGCAAACTTTACTAATAGAATATAAGAGATAGAAGAGAGATCTCAGACACTGAAGATACACAATAAGAACTAGATACAATGGTTAAAAAAGTTAAACATTTAAAAAAATTTCTAACACAATACTTCTAGGAAATCTGGAACATTATGAAAAGACCAACCTAAGAATAGGACTAGAAAAAGAATACCAGCTCAAAGGTCTAGAAAATATTTTCAACAAAAATTATAGAAGAAAATTTTCCTAACCTAAAGAAGGAGATGCCTATAAAGGTACACAAAACAAATAGAATACCAAAATAGATTGGACCAGAAAAGAAAGTGTCCTAACTACATAATAATCAAAACACTAAATATACAGAACAAAGAAAGAATATAAAAGATGAATGGGAAAAATAGCATATAACAGTAAAAGGTGGACCTATTATAATTACAATTGACTTCTCAGTGAAGACACTAATAATCAGAAGGGCCTAAAGAGATGTTCTGGAGACTCTAAGAAACCACAGATGCCAGCTGAGATTACTATATTCAGAAAGACTTTCAATCACCATAGATGGAGACAAGATATTCCATGATAAAGTTGAATTTAAACAATAGCTATCTCCAATTACAGTTCTAGAAAAGACACTAGAAAGAGAACTCCAACCCAAGAAGGTTAACTACACCTGTGAAAACACGGGAAATAATCTCATACTAGCAAAACCAAAAGAAGGGAAACATGCACACACATTCACACACACACACACACACACACACACCACAAAACCAAAATAACAACAATTAATAATCATTGGTCACTGGCATCTTTAAAAATCAATAGAATCAATTTCCCAATAAAAGACACAGGCTAACAGAATGGATAAGAAAACAAAATCCATCCTTCTGTGTCACCCAAGACACACACTTCAACATCAAGGTTAGATATAACCACAGAGTAATTGTTTGAAAAAAGTTTCTCAAGCAGATGGACCTAAGAAGCAAGCTGGTGTAACCATTCTAATATATAATAAAATAGACGTCATAGTAAAATTAATCAAAAGAGATGGGGAAAGACACTTCATACTCATCAAAAGAAAAGTAAGTCTACCAAACTGATCTTTCAGTTCTTAACATATGCCCAAGCCCAAGGGCATTCATGTTTGTAAAATAAGCACTACTACCACTTAAATCTCACACTGACTCTCAAACATTGATAGTGAAATACTTCAAACCCCATAATCACCAAATGAGAGGTCATCCAGCCAAAACTGAAATACTGGAGGTAATAGACATTATAAACCAAATGGACCTAAAAGACATCTGCAGAATATTTCAACAAAACACAAAAGAATATATCTTTTTTTCAGCACCTCACAGAACATTCTCCAAAATAGACCATATACTTGGCAACAAAGCCAGTCTCCACAGATACAAGAAAACTGAAATAACTCCCTGTACCTTGTCAGTCCACCATGGATTTAAAGCTGGATATCAACAACAAGAGAAAGATGAGAAAGCCTACAGACTCATGGAAACTGAACAACTCTCTACTAACTCACCAATGGGTCAAGAAAGAAATAGAAATAAATTAAAGACTTTCTAGAATCCAATGAAAATGAGTACACAACATACTCAAACTTAGGGGACACAATGAAAGTGGTGCTAAGAGGAACATTCATAGCACTAAGTGCCTTCATAGAGAGATCTCATATTAACAACTTTATAGTACACCTGAAAGCTCTAGAACAAAAAAGGAGTAAGCACACCCTAGAGGAGTAGATAACAGGGAAGAAAATCAATTTGAGGTCTGAAATCAATAAAATAGAAACAAAGAGAACAATACAAAGAATCAATGAAACAAAAGGTTGCTTTTTGAGAAAATCAACAAGATAGATAAACCCTTATCCAAACTAATTAAAAGACAGACAATATCCAAATTCACAAAATCAGAAATGAAAAGGGGGATATAACAATGGACACCTAGACACTGAAGGAGTCCAAAGAATCATTAGTTCATACTTTAAAAAATCCATACTCCACAAAATTTGGAAATGTAAAAGAAATGGATAATTTTCTCAATAGATACCACTTATCAAAGTTAAATAAATATTAGATAAACAACTTAAATAAATCCTAAGAAAATAGAAGCAGTCATTAAAAGTCTCCCAGTCACGGTTGGGGATTTAGCAAGTGCAAGGCCCTGGGTTTGATCCTCAGCTCCACACATACACACACACAAAAAAAAGTCTCCCAATCAAAAAGAGCCCAGCCCCAGATGGTTTTAGTGCAGAATTCTACCAGATTTTTAAAGGAGAGCTAAAGCCAATGTTCCTCAAATTGTTCCATGAAATAGAAAGAGAGGAAAATTGTCTAATTTATTTCATGAGGCCACAGTCACCTTGACTCCCAAACCAGACAAAGATTCAACAAAGAGGTAGAATTACATATCAATTTTCCTTATGAATATGGATGCAAAAATACTCAACAAAATACTTGCAAACCAATTCCAAGAATACATTATAAAAGATCATCCACCATGATCAGGTAGGCTTCATCCCAGAGATTCAAGTATGGTTCAACATTTAAAAAAAAAAAAATTAGTCACTGCAGTCTACCATATAAACAAACTGAAAAAAAAATCACACGAACATTTCATTAGATGCTAAAAACCACTTTGACAAAATCCAACACTCCTTCATGATAAAAGTCTTGGAGAAATTAGGGATATAAGAAACATACTTAAAGATAATGAAAGCAATTTACAGCAAGCCTATAGCCAACATCAAGTTAAACGGAGAGAAATTCAAAGCAGTTCCACTAAAATCGGGACCAAGATAAGGCTACCCATTCTCTCCATATCTATTCAATACAGTACTTGGAAAAAAAGTATATTAAGGGGATACAAATTGAAAAGGAAGAAGTCAAGTATTTCTATTCACAGATGATATATGATACTAAACACAAACAATCCCAAAATTCCAGTCAGGGAACTCCTACAGATGATAAATACCTTCAGCAACATGCTTGGATACAAAATTAACTCAAAAAAATCAGTAGCCATCCTATATACAAATGACAAATGTACTGAGAAAGAAATCAGGGAAGCAACATCCATAACAAATGATATAAAGTATACCGGGGTAACTCTGACCAAGCAAGTGAAAGACTTGAAAGAAATTGAAGAAGACATCAGAAGATGGTAAAATCTCCCACGTTCATGGATCTGAAGCATTAACATAGTAAAAATGGCCATTCCGCCAAATACAATCTGTAGATTCAATGCAATCCCCATCAAAATTCCAACAATGGTTTTACAGACCTTGAAAGGATAATTGTCAACTTTATATGAAAAAACACAAAACCCAGGATAGCTAAATTAGAAATCCTGAACAATAAAAGAACTTCTGAGGGTATCACCATCCTTAATTTGAAGCTGTACTGCAGAGCTATGGTAATAAAAACCTCATGGTGTTGGCATAAAAATTGACAGGCTGGGGTTGGGGATTTAGCTCAGTGGTAGAGTGCTTGCCTAGCAAATGCAAGGCCCTGGGTTCGGTCCTCAGCTCCAATTTAAAAAAAAAAATGACAGGCTGGTCAATGGAATAGAATTAAAGATCCAGATGTAAATTTATACACTTATGGACACCTGATTTTTGATAAAGAAGCCATAAAAGCACAATGGAAAAAAAGACAGCATCTCCAGCAAACAATGCTGCTCTAACTGGATGTCCTCATGTAGAAGAATGCAAATATATCCATATCTATCACCCTGCACACATTTCAAGTCCAAATATATCAAAGATCTCAAGAGGAAACCAGGTATACACTTCTTGAACAGAACACCACAATGCAGGCATTAAGATCATCAGTTAATACATGGAACCTCATGAAACTGTGAAGAGGTCATGTAAGGCAAAGGACACCATCAATAGAACAAAACAGCATGTACTTAGCATGATTACAAGCATAGTTTTGAGCACATTAAAGAACTTGATCATTTATAGGGTGACTGAATGTTAACTTGCATGTCCTAATTATATTTAATAGTTTATAAGATTTTAGCAGCTCTAGTAAGATTAGGATTTTACACTTTAATCTCTGTAAAATTTTAGCCTTAAAAATTACAATTTTTGAATTAAGCACTCTTCTTGTAATTATGAACCCCCTTTTGATGGCATTCTTAAATTTGGCTCACAGATTATTCACTTTGCCAGTAACCAATAAATGTTTTAATTATAATTGGATTGAGTCTATGGTCTTTCCCCAGCAGTCACAAACTCCAGACTATGTGGAGACCTGGTTTTACTGTATTTTATTGTGCTGTGTTTGGCTGATGTCCTTGGGAAGCCTGCTCTTTTCTGGGGAGAGGTAGGGAAGGGGACTAGATTTGGGGGCAAGGGGAGGTGGGGAGTACTGGGAGGAGTGGAGGCAGGAGAAACTGTATTGTATGAGGGATGTATTGTATGAGAGAAAAATAATGTTTTAAAAATGTATGCCAGATCTGGGAATATAAGAAAGTAGTTTGTGGGAGAGTGCTCACCTAACAATTGTAAGATCTTTGGTCTAGTCCCCTACAAGATCAGACAGATTGGTGAATGAATACATAAATATTTAAAAAGTAAAAGCAGTCACTATTTCCCTACCCCACCTTCTATTTGAGATACATTGATCACACCTCTGGGTTTCTGTTGCAATAATAAAGAGTAAACATCAAATGGTTTTTACGAAGAAAGTAGTGAGGATCCATAGTCTACCTATTCTTCCCAACTTATCCTTTACTCTGTCACCTACCACCGCTGCCTCTTAGAAGCCCTCAAAATAAATATATTTATTCTAAGCCCATTAATTAAGCTATAGCACATATGTTTTCATACAAAGCAGAAACCAGGTTGCTTTTCTTATCAAACATCCCTAAAGATCCCCAATATCTTCAAAATAGAGCCTCAAACCCACAAGTGAAATTTAAACTCTCTCTCTCTCTCTCTCTCTCTCTCTCTCTCTCTCTCTCTCTCTCTCTCTGTGTGTGTGTGTGTGTGTGTGTGTGTGTGTGTGTGTGATTATTTATGGGACTACTTGCAGAAGATGGGATAAGGACTTACTTAATTGCATCACCACGGCTGCCCCTCATGGAAGTGACAGCATTTCAATCCTTGTGTGTCTTATGATGACTTCGCCCCTCCTCCTTTCCTTTAAAGTCTTCTTGCCTTCCCTCAGGAGTCATTCTACACGATGTGCATCCTCAAGGAGCCTCTATTGTGCCCTGCTTGTGTATCTACAGCTCCCACCACATTTTTATGTCCAAATGTCCCAAATCTCTATTTCCTCACTGTGGTTTGGAGTGTGGTTTCTGTTGTGGAGTAGACAGTGAATATTAGAGGAAGGAAAACTGATTGTACATCTCCCTCTCCATATCAAAAAAAAAAAGTCTTTGTTCACATTTGTGCTTTGGTTTTAAATATCAGGAAAATTGGATCATTTCGTCAAATTTGATACTGTAAACTGTAAGTCAAACTAGGACTGCTCTAGAGAGGCCAGAAGGCTCCTAAAAATGGCCCCTGCAGACACTGATCACTTGCACATCTGAGGAAGATGTCTACTTGACGGCAGATCCATTGCCTGTAAGAGTTCAGAACATGAATTCAGAAAGCGTTTACATGAGCTCAGAATTTTTTCTAATGACTATTAATAACCCAGCTGAGGAACACAAGCAGAATTGTCATAGTTACACATAAAATAACAATTTTAATTGGCAAAATTAAACTTCTAAAAGCCAAAGCAATATCAAGGTGGCTGAACTCCTTTTGGAGCCAAAGAGACGGGAATAATAGAAGCCACATCTGATGTATTTTAAGGTCTTCAGTTACCATATGTGCTCCACTCACAGTGACAGATGGGTGTTGATTTTTTTTTTTCTCAACCGCACAAAAGCTAGCTGAAGCATATGCAAAACTCTTAATGGCATTAAAGTTTTGCCAATTAAAAACATGCTCAAGCATTTGATACAGTACTTGATACCATGTTTCACAAGCTCTATTCTGAATTTTAAATCATGATTTTTATTACATTATTTGTCAAGTTAGTGAGACTAAAACAATTATCACATGGGTCATATTTTCAGCCATTTTATCATTTTGGCACCTGTCAAGTGTAATGATGAAAAAGTGGTAGAGTCATTAAACCATTTTAGACAAATTATTAAGTTATAAATAGCATACATGAAAATAGATCAGGTCTTGTATTTTTATTGTACTCAGACATCAGTAATGTGCTGATAAAGAAAGGAATAAGACTAAGCTGTTAATTGACAAGACACAGTTACCCTTCTCCCAAAAGATCACCCAAAGTTAACCTTTTTCTATTACTTTGTCTTAAGTTTAGAGTGGATAGAATTACTATAAAATATGGGAGTTTTTGTTTGTTTGATTTTTCTTTCTTTAAGTAACTTAACTAAGGGTTATTTTGGCTCACAGTCAAGAGTAAAGTCCTTCATGATGGGCAAAGGGGCAGGGACCTGATGCAGCTGCTCACATGTCTGCAATCAGGGAGTGAGAGGAAGTTTATCACTCAGGTTTTCCATATTGCCTGGTTGTTTTATGTGTTTCTTCTGTTTTATGTCAAAGCCTTAAGGGACTCTTAACTTGATCCCACCTCCTTCACCTGGTTCTCCCTCTGGATGCTGAAGTCTTAGGGAAGGCCTTTTTTGGACTTTATCATATATCTGCATTCTTTCTATATATGTACTCAAGTAAGTGGGCTCTTACTCATAGTAGACAATTGTGAATGTGGCATTTGCAGATTCCAGTATTTTTTTTTCTTGCTTTCTTATTAGGTAAATTTATAAGCTTTCATTTACTGAGTTGCTATCTCTTTTTAAAAGACCTCGAAGCCAGATTAAGAAGGAAGAAGATAAGAAATAAAGAAAATTGATTTTAAGAAATACTCCAGAATGAATTAACATCTTATTATTTTTAAATGCCTCTAGAACAAATCAGGTAGATTTATGGAAGTGAATTTGAATTTAATTTTGTTCACAATTGCCTGAAGTCTGTGCAGTCTTTGTCCAAACCTGGAGTTAGACAGTCTTCTGTCTCCTTTTCCAATGCATGTCAATACCTCAGTATCTGCCCATACTGCTGCTCTGCCTTCAAATGCACCACTTTCCAGATCTATATATGATGCCTTTTCATTCCACAAGCAGAAATAGGCTGATCTAGGAGCCAAAAGACATTTAAGTCCAACAAAAATAGCTCCAAGACAAGACCTGGATAGATAGAGATCTTTTGCGACAGGACATGACACTGTTATCTAAGAATATGGTGGTCATAAGAGAGCTATGCCTCTGCTATGGGAGATGCAGATGATGGGAAAGAGATGGGTGATTCTCAATACTTATTAGGGGTGTGTCAGTTTATAGCAGAGATTAGATCAGAGTGATGACAATACTTTTATGAACAATAGAGTAAAAGGGAGTAAATCAGCATTCTCCAATGGAGCTTATTCTCTGTCACATTGCATCATGGAGGGCTCTGCTCAGTGCATATCACTGAAGAGGTAAGTTAGCATTTTTATAGAAATCAAGAGAAATTTTCATTCTATTTGAGCCATGGAAATGCCGCCAAAGTCTGAAAGCATGCACTCTGCAGGAATGAGGGAACAGTTGGCTTCTGCATCTGAAAGAGGCTCTGGCAATGGTGCTGCATGGAGCTGGGCCTCATTTTGCAGAATAGAAGCCATTATCTTTAGCATATCAACCAGACAAAATTAAATTGTAATTATATGGAGACATCCAAAAGCAAGCTATTTTGTCTTCAGTTAAATTCAAAGAAGTATAATAGAAATTACCAATTTCAAAAGAAGTTTAGACAGGCAATGCATGTGGCTAGAGGAAACATGGAATTAAAAATTTAAAAACTACCACTCTGAATTTTGATGATTAGTAAATAATATTTTAGAAACCCAAATAATATATTATATTGAGTGTTTTCAGATTTAGATTATAGGATGGAGTTGTGAAAAGTGTGCACATCTGCTGGCTGAATAACCAACCTTAACATTCATTCAATTTTTATTTGCTTTTTCAGAAGTAAGGGTAAAAGGTCCACAGCTCTATAAAAGGACCCATGCACATTATAAAATGACTTACCTCCCTAGACTGGTAAATGTCCCTATATTCTGTACTTCTCTTTAATATGAGATCTATGCCTCTGCTGTAGAGAGAAAATATATTTTGGGGAAGACAAAAATCTGATTAGTCATTATAGAGACTCTGAAGTAGATTTGTTTAAGATGACCACAAAGAAAAGGTGAAGAAAGATTTGTTACCCAAGGGAACTATCAGTGGTTTCTGTTTTATAACCATTTGATAAGATTCTGGCCAAAGAAGCAGATAGCTCGTTAGCTTTATAAACATGGTTTCAATATTTGACCTCCCAGATGGGTGGAACTGCAAATTAGTTTTTGAAAAATTTTCCTCCTTTTCTGTCTAATGAAGTGGCTGTCCTGGTCAAGATTGAAGGGAAATCAGCTTTGTCCTCCAGCCCAAGCTTTTGTCCTCCAATCAGCTCTAAGATGAGCAGCCTGGCTTCTTTGTGAGGGAGACTGGGATACAGTGTCAAGGGATTTTCATGGACTTTCTTTCTAGAGTCCAGGTAATTAGGTACAAATACACACACACACACACACACACACACACACACACACACACACACACACACACACGAAAATTAGTTTGGAAGGATAGAAATCAAGTGGTATTTTGAGGAAAAATTACATTATATAACATGGAAGAACACAAGAAATTTTATGTGTTATATTTTTCAGCACTCAGCTAATGCTGCTTTTGTATCCATAAGAAGAACTAAGAACTAAGCATTGTTTCATATACAATTTTGGTGCAAAATACCTTAAATGTGGCGGTGGTCAAAACACTCTCTCAAAATCTCAAAACTGCTAAGTTCTGCCTTTGTCAGATGCCTATTAGTATTATTACATTCCATCTTAGTTATCATTAACTGTCAACTTGACACACCCTAGAGTCACCTAGACAAAAATGTCCCAGTTGAGTAATTATCTTTATCAGGTTGTCTGTGAGGGATTGTCTTGTTTGCTTTGACTATGTAGGAGGGCACTGTCCATGACGGGCAATGCCTTTTCATGGGCAAGTGGCCCTAAGCAGTCCAGGGAAACTAGTTAAGATTGAGCCTGAGCAAGGGAGAGGGTGAGCAATATTACACCATGTCTCCTGTTTCAAGCTCCTGCTTGAGTTCTTGCCTTGACTTCCCTCCATGATGGTCTGGAACCAGGAAGTATAAGCCAAATAAATCCTTTCATCTATTAAGTTGCTTTCAGTTAGAGTATTTAATCATAGCAACAGAAAGATAAATAGAATATATTCTATGCCCATATAACTGAGAAACCTTTACATTTCAATGAAAAATTAGTAGGGGGCAGGGAGTGATTAGTATTTTATCTCTTAAAAAATAGACTTCAAAGGCAAAGATCAATGCCTCCTTTATTTCCCCTTTTTTCTTTTACTTAAATCACATATAGATATAGAGTTAGCCTTGCTTTCCTAGTCCAGACTCTATGTATATTAGTCATAAATGACTCCAACTCATCTTTTGTAATCCAAATTCTCTTCTCTCCAGCTACTTGTCCTCCTGCAGCTGGAAGGCCTTCCACTTATCACCTGTACTAAGTAAGTATGAAAGTGTGACAATCTATAATAATCTTTAAACTAGATAGAATGCTAACATTTGAAAGAGATAAGGCAGATTACAGTGTTGGCCAGGATCCAACACAGGAAAGAGTTTAGTCAATAGGACAAAACTCTGGTTTTAGAGTATTCTCCAGGTGCACATTTTCTTATAGGAACCAGAAAGAGAGAAACTGTGTTGTATGTGTGCTGGTCCATGCTGACAAACACTGCCTTGCTAAAAATAAAACAAGTGTGGGACTAAAAGCAGACAGATTATTTTAGGTTTTGGTCTTTGTAACCCATCAATTGGTTTAGCTGGAGAATGTACCAACTTATTCTCTGGTCTGGATTTGGGTTACATTTGGCCTTGACAAATACTGTCCAGATGTTGGCTAAATTGTGTCTGCTTTCAACAGAAGGTCAATAAACTGAGAAATCTGGCTTTGTGGTTCCCATAGATTTACAGATTCAAATCCTAGAAGAGAAACTAAACCACAGCAGGGATCAGCAGGACTTGAGATGGGGAAAAGAGCCAATCAATCTTCTCTTGCCTTCTCCAAGCAAAGCTGTAATTTTCCCACAAGTTCATTCACATATTGGAGAGGATTGAATGGTTATCAGGGAAGTGTTGAAAAAGAAGAAAAATGGGATGTGGGTAAAGTACTTGGAGAAGGGAATAAAAAGCAAGTGTGGAAAACAAAAAAGAGAATAGTTTTCAAAGCTAACTGTCAAAACAACGTTTTTCTCTGTTACTCATCCTCCATCATTGCACAGGCAAACATGTAAGCTGTTGAATTACCATAAAGGTAAATTATGCCTGACATAAATAACTTATTTCATGGCTGCCTTATAGAGAAGTTAGCAGATGTTCATCTCACTTAGGTCTCAACACCCAGGATTCTAAAACCGGCTAAACAAGCCAGAAACATGTAGTATCACAAGATATTTCTAAGTATCTGCAGTTATATTTAAAAACATAATAATTGTTTCAGTTTAACAAGGGTTTTTAATATACATTCTAACCAATGAATTCTTATTGTGATAATACTGAGTTTCTAAAGAAAAGGCATTGTGATTTAATAACTAAGACACTAAGAACATCTGATTTGGCCTGAGTTTTGTTTTCTAAAAACTAGTGTATAAATAAAAATATTCAAAGAGTTCACAGAGTCATATAGACATAATAGCTTGCTAATATCAAATGCATAGTGTGTTATTCTTGAACAGCCCTGAAAAGATAGTGGGTATCTTAGGTTTTTGTTGCTGTGAAGAGACATCATGATCACGGCAATTATTATAAATGAAAATATTTAATTGAGGAGGCTTGCTTACTGTTTCAGAGGTTGAATCCATTATCATCAAACTGTGGAGCATGGCAGCATGCAGGCACATGTGGTGCTAAAGCTAAGAGCTGACAGGAAGTTGACTGAAAGTCACACAGAGGGAAGCTTGAATAAAAGATACCTCAAAGCCTGCCTCCACAGTGACACACCTCCTCCAATAAGGACACACCCAGTAATAGTGCCACTCCCTTTGGAGGCCATTTTCTTTCAAACTACCAACATCCTACTCTGTGGACCCCCAAAATTTATACCATATTATAATGCAAAAAAATGCATTTGGTTCAACTTCAAAAGTCCCCATAGTCTATAATATTCTCAAACTTGTTTCAAACTCCAAAATCTCTACTGAGAGGCATGGCAATCTCTTAATTATAATTCCCCTGTAAAAATATAAAATTAAGACAGATCACATACTTGCAACATACAGTGATGCAGGATATACATTACCATTCCAAAATGTAGGCAAGTGAGGATAGCAAGGAACAACACTGGTCAAAAGCAAGACTGAAAACCAGCTGGGCAAAGTCCAAACTCTATAGCTCGATGTCTGATGTCAAAACTCTTCAGATCTCCAACCCTGTTCAGCTTTTTTCACTGCAACACATTTCTTCCACTCTTTTGTTATCAGCTTTCCTCAGCAGGTATCTCATGACTCTGTCATCCTTAACATTTTGGATTTTCCAAGGAAGGCAATCCAGGCTTCAACTTCACAGATTCATGCATGGCCTCTCTCTATTCTGTGACACTCCTGATACATATCTGGCCTCAGTGGCTTTATTCCCTAACTCCTTTCTTCTGTCCTTAACACTAAACCCAGAACCACATAGCTAAAGCTAAGTTCTGCTGCTTACCAGGGCTGGAAACTGACCCCTCATTCAATTACATCTTCACCCAGCTTTTTGTCTTTTACCATCTAAGCTTGGCTGTTCTGAAACTTGCTCTATAGACCAGGATGGCCTCAAACTCAAAGATCCACCAGTTCTAAGATGAAAGATGTGCCCTACCACATCTGGCTTTAAGCTTTTCTTCAGTTCCTTTTCACAAGTTGGAAACTTAGCTGGGTTGGATCTTGCCCTGTAATTACCAATCCCTTTATTCCATTTGTTAATCTGTGTATCTCCTTGAACAGAGGGTTTAGCTCCATTCTACTTTCTGTTGCCATTTTTGTTCTCAAATATTTTTCTTGCTCAGCTTGCTCCTTCTCATTATATATTTTTATTAGAGTTACCACTATTATCCATACAACAGAGTCTATACTAAGCTGTTTTAAAGATTTCTTCTGCCAACAAAATTAATCCAAAACTTCACTTTAGCCTCGGGCAGACACTTTGGATAAGGGAAATGGCAGACACTTCTTTCACCAAAATATCACAAGAATGATTCTTAGGCAACATACTAAAATTCTTCTCTGAAACATCTTAATCTAGCCTTGCACAGTTCATCAAATCATACTCAGCACCACTGTCTTCCATTCTCCTACTAGTAAGACTCATTAAGCAGTGCTTAAAGCATAACACTGATTTCCTAACCCAAAGTACCAAAATCCATATTACTCTAAACAATGTCATGGTCAAGCCTATTAAAGCAATACCCCAGTCTCTGGTACCAACTTCTGTCTTAATTAGATTTTTATTGCTGTGAAGAGACACTGTGACCACAGCAAATCTTATAAAGAAAAACATTTAATTGAAGTGGCTTACTTACAATTTTAGAGGTTCAGTCCATTATCATCATGGTAGAGAGTGTGATGGCATGCAGGCAGATGTGGTGCTGGACCTGAGAGTGCTACGTCTTGACTCAGAGGCAACAGGCAGTTGACTGAAAGTCACACTGAGAGAAGCTTGAGAGAAGGAGACCTCAAAGCTCACTCCCACAGTGGCACACTTAGTCCAACAAGGCCACACCTCCTAATAGAACTACTCCCATTGGGGGCCATTTTCTTTCAAACCACCACAATGGGAAATATTTGAGGATTACTTGCCACATATTTGGTCATCTTTAATGGAGATTCAAATCAGAATGAAGCTTTCCAGCACAAGTAAGAGTCAAAAAATGCAAGGTTTGACTTAGAAAACTTCTACAGCAAAGAGATTATATGAATTTAGGATTACTTGCAACACATACCAGCTGATTAGACTAGGAGAAAACAAATACACAGAGACAGACGTACACAGACACAGACATACACACAGACACACACACACATGCATGCACACAAACACTATGTACTATTTATACATGCATTGATAAAAATGAGAAACAGTTATGAAGGAAGAGATCCAGAGAATAAAATAGACCCATAATCTATTGTGGTTGTGACAATAAGACAATAAAGACCCTCAAGATTAATAATAGTTTCTTAGGTCCTTTATGCATTTTAGTCACATTGAAGAATGAAGAAAATGTTTATGAATGTCAAATAGACAAAAGAAAATGACATAATTTTGAAGAATTTTCATTATGAAAATAAATGAAACACGCCTGTTGATGTTTAAATGAGTGGAAATGTTGAGAAATTTTGAATGAGAATGAAAGAAAAAGATACAATAACAGCCATCAACCAAATGTTAGAGGATCACAGAGCAGCTGATTAGGTCAGCAAATCCACACATATTTCTGCTGTTCCTCTACGGTGGACTCCCCTAAGGGAGGCAGTCACAGCAGACTTTCATTGTATGTGTAACACATCCATTCAATGCATTCTGGAAAAGAATGCACTTTTATCTTGCTGAAGATGAAGTCAGTCCCCCATAACTGAAAGATCCTTGAAGGAAAACAACATTCTACTTGCATAAAACAATTGTGTGAGATAAAGCTAGAGATTCTAAGGAGAAGTAAGAACCCACCCACCCCTTCTGCAAAGAGTCTTAAGCATTGTAAAAATGTTTAATTTTCATCTTCTAAATAAAAGGAATCCACCAAGATGCTTTAGGCAGGGGAAACATGACTGAGTTGAAAATCTCTCTCTTGAAGCAGAATGACAACAGGTATAGGGTTCTGAAATATTCCAGAAACAAGTTGATAGTCCATGGTAATAGGGAAAATAATAGTGAAGATAGCTTCTGTAGCTCACATGCAGAGGAGAGCTAAGATGGCCTACCTCTTAGAATAGTAAGTATTCCCTGACCTTCAGATAAGATGGAGATGATGAGTTTAAAGGGGCTGATAATATGTCTGTCAATGGTTGTAAACTGTCCTAGGACATGAATTTGAAATTCAGCTTGTAGGTTTGGCCTAATGAATAGATGTGTTATAGAAAGAAAATCTTAGAAACACTGCTTACAGTTCTTCTCAAAATGACCCTAGAGCCCAAAAAATGACTAAGCAGTTGAGAGTATTTGCTGCTCTAACAGGACGAGAGTTTGGATGGCAGCATCCACAAGGGCAGTTGAGCTCCAAATGCCTGATACCCCCTTTGGGCTTCTGTGGGCACATGAAAGCAGACACACATACATAATAAAATGAACCTTTAAATAAGTGATTTAGCTTAGCTCCAGTGAGCTCCTATAAGTTTGTCCTGTTAGTCACCTGCTGAGAATTAGCTCCTGCTATTAAGAGAGCAATTGGAATATTCTCTAACCTAAAATAAATTTTTGAAGTTTTAGGTGAAATTATACCTGGACAAGTACGTATCTTGAACAGTGTTTCTTGTCATCTAACAAGAGTCTTTGTCATCCTTTGGGCCCAGCCACAAACATCTTACAACAAAACTATTGGTTAGTGATCCTAGAAGGTTCTTCCATTGTAACTAAATACTAAAAAATCAAAGCCACTCAACAAACATAATTACATGTATTTATTATATATAACAAGATAAGGAGCTATACATTTTTAAGGGATGATATGTGTATTTCGAGTCTAGTATAAAATGCGCATATTATAAACTCCCTAAAGGCAGGTCATGCTTTGGTTAATGTCAAAAACACTGGAAAACAGAAGCCTGGGTAGCTGATAGACAAGTGGAGTTTCTGCATAAGGAAGATGGGGCCTCCTATCCACTTCAGACACATATTAAAAGTCTTCCAGAAAATATTTTACTTCCTTTGATACCAACAAGCTATACCTATTCTTTCTAACCATAGAGATATCTGCATATTAACATCACGATCTGTGCACATCCCAAGCATGAAGATGAAGATTCTTGAAGCAAAAGCAGAGGTGAGGGGAATATACAGAGTTGGAGTCCTGGCTTAGAGCCTACACATGTAAGGTGAGATACCATGTTACATTATTATCCAAACCAAGCCAAGCTCACAAATTGTTATTTATAAGCCTGACTTAACTTTCCAAATAGCTCCACTTGCAATATCACACTAGTAGACATAGCTAACATTTTTAATACTTCAAGTGGCATTCAGTATCTGCAATATTATTCCTAAATTTTGCAAAGAATTTTCTAATATGGTGTAAGCTCTTAAAACCAAAATACTGAACTAAGTAAGACTAGAAATGTTAGAAGTCAATGTGTCATCATGCTTGCCTTTCACTATTGTTACACATGTGATTTGGGAAGACAGATGGAAAACTTGTCATATTCTGTCCTTCAGGGGTTACCAACAGATCATTAGCATATCATCATTATTACAAAAAAAAAAACTGTATCATGCACATTAGACAGATGATGTGGCTAAGTCCCTACATATCAAATTGTTACACAAACCCATTATATAGCTGACTTCTTCCTGGGTAGGATAATAACAATATTCATTTGCCCTGGCAACAGAGGCAAATTTTAGGATTGATAGATAACAAAATAACAGAAGGTTGGTAAGATCAATAACTATGTCACAAGTGTCTTTTTAAAATATTAATATGCATGTTCAGAAACTTACTCCCAGGACAGAGGTAGCATCAAAGTCAATAGTTGATATAACTATAGTATAACCCATGGGTATCAGTAGATGATAACAAGCATTCTGTGGTAGCCAGTATGAGGTAAATGGGAAGGTCATAGAAATCACTATGAGTGATAGATTCTGTTAATAGAACTAATGATTCATCTTTCTCTATATCCCTAATGTATAGTAGTACTTTACACTATGGTTTTGAGTGATTTGGGCAAATAGAAGAAGATAGAAATGATGATATGCAGCCTTGATCACAATTCTCCAGAAGATATTTTGACTTCTTGTCTATTTTCTTGTTCTTAAGTAACATGCTTGTGCTATCCAGCAGAAAAATGAGATCTGTAGGATAGATTTGAACATAGATAAGCTATCCTGGGTAATGTGCTACCAAGATATGTGAGCAAACATATCTCAAACTGATAGCCATCTTGGCAATCCATCTGTTTTAGGGGGGCAACGTTTGCCAGCATATGCTAA
This sequence comes from Onychomys torridus, assembly GCF_903995425.1. NCBI lineage: Eukaryota > Metazoa > Chordata > Mammalia > Rodentia > Cricetidae > Onychomys > Onychomys torridus. The sequence continues at coordinate 15,451,816 of NC_050456.1, forward strand.
GCCTATCCTAGAGTATCTGAGCTTTGGATTTCTGACCTACATAAATGAATATTTTTACTTGCCTGTAAGGATTTGATAGCTATTTACTCTATATGAATGATTATTGATCTTCTTTGTCAGTTTGACCTATCAGGATTCATCTGAGAGACATGTCCCTGAGAATATTTGTGAGGACCTTTTTAGAGAGGTTTAGCTGAGGAGGAAAGTCTGAATATGGGGCACCTATCATGGACTACGGTCTGAGACTGTATTAAAAGGAAAAAGCAATTTGAGCACCAGCATCCATCTCTCTGCTTTGTGACTGAGGATGTAACATGACCAGCATCCTCACACATGCTCCAGCTGCCTTGTATTCCTGATGCAATGGACTTCTTCTCTTTATGTTGTGCCAAAGTACAAACCTTACTTCCTTCATTTGCTCTTGTCTCACATTTTGGTACAACAATGAGAAAAGAGACTAATATAACATGATCTGACCATAACACTCTAGGCTTTCCCTTTCATGTGTGTTGTGCTAGCAAATATCTCAGCAATAGCCTATGGCTGACATTTTTAATGCAACACTCTTCTTCCCAGAAGTGGTGATTTCAGAGATCTCTCAAGTGCATCTTTCTATCATAAGAGTCCTTATCTTTGTTAATGTACTAGTTAGGAGGTTTTGACAGTTAACACACATTTTTATTCTGAAAACTTCATTGAACTGCATATGCCTTTCCAGCTATTTGACTATAGAAAAGACTTCTTTTTTTCTCTAACTTTTTATTTACTCTTTGTGGTTTTCACATCCTGCATCTTGGTCCCATTGATCTCCCTGTGTCTTCATATCTACCCTCTGCCCTTGCAATGCCCCCTAATAACATAAAATTTAAGAGACAAGAAAACAGTGAATGAAAAGGAAATGTTGTCATGGAAGCTGTAGTATCACACACTGAGTCACATAGTATATTCTTTATTCCATCCATGTATCTTTACTTGCAAGTATTCATTGCAAAGAGTCATAGATCTGGACCGAGGCCTCTAGTTTCTGCTACACTATCAATACTGGGCCCTTACTGGAATTCCTCTTGGATATCCTATTGTTTCTCTGTGTTATGGAGATCCTGCTGCTTTGGATCTGCAGGATCAGCTCCTTCACATGCTCCAGCAGATCATAGATGGTGTGGATGTTGAGCTGGGTCAACTCATGGCCCTGGTTCTGAGCCTGGATGGTTGCAGGGTTGGCCTGCCAATTAGCCTGCCTCACCACCAAGGGGAGCTCTCCAGAACTGACCTGGTTAGTTCACCCTATGCAGCAAGGAGCAAGGGGCAGGGGCAGTTATCCTGCTTTCACACTCTCAGGGACTGCTCACCCATATCTACACAACAGCATCAGCTCTACTATGCTTTCCCAGGCAAGGTGCAGGGTCCAGTTTCCTGAATGCTGCAACTAGTGATGCACAGTAATAATTCTCCCACTATCATGACCTTAGTGTCAGCTTTCTCATCCAGCACAGGTAACAAGGGTTAAGGAGGCAGGGAGGAGGTATAACTCTCCCTTGCCCACACCACTGGATGACAGCTGAGTGGTGGAGCCAGATCTCCCAGGCTCACACTCTCAGGGCCAGTTCACCTTCACCCCTGTTGGCAGGATCAGCCCTACTGTGCTGTCCAGGTGAGGCACCAGGCCCAATTAGAAAAGGCTCCTTTATTCAATATGTCCATACCAACCTCATAATTTTTTCAGTAAATTTCTCATATCTTTTCCCCCCAAGTCTTTGTCATCTGTACACGTTCTAAAGCCTGGAAGTAGATGACATCTTGAATGTGTTCCTCTTCTTCTCCTGCAAATGTCACCAATGCCAAAGTGCTATAGAATGAAAAATTCAAGAATCCATCTACTTTTTTTCATAATCAATGTACTACCCTAGTTCAAATAACTTCTCTCATTTGAGTACTTCCATAAGTTCATAACTTTTAAACTTAAGTACAAGTAATTCATTGGAAGGATAGGGTCCATCTCCCCAAATCAGATGGTGCTTCAGACATGGTGGAACCAGAACATTTCAGAAGCTCATGGAAGAAGGCACAGACTAGATTTCTTCCTGGATAGCACGATACCACCATTCACCTGCCCTGCCATTTTTCCACCTATAATCTGTTCAAGGTTTAAAGACAAAACAAAAGGTATGCTCCACTCTGCTTGGGTCACGTGCATGCACATCCTTCATCAGGCAATTGCAAAGTACCTCCTGATGATCTCATCATGCTAGTGTTCTACAACTGTCAGAAAACACATCAGACAAATTAACTCAAAAGAAGAAAAAAAAGTTTTACCTCATTATCTCAGAGATTTCAGTATATAGTTCCTTGGCTTGCTTGTTTCCAGACCTGTGGTAATGCCAAATATCATGGTAGAGAGCATGTTGGTAAACAGGAAGGCAAAAGATAGCAAGAGCCTATGGATAAGATACACTTCCCACAGGATATACCTTGAGGGGCTGCTACTTTACTTGATTCCACCTCCAAATTTCCATCGCCTATCAACAGCCCATCAAATTATGTAACCATCAGTGGATTAATCTACTGGTTAAGTCAGATATCCTCATGATCTTACCATTTTCCCAAATCCTAACCTCTGGTTGTTGTGTGAGACCAAAATGAGCCATCTTAGAAATAAGACCAAAATGCTTTCACCCTAAAACTAAGGCCCAAGATTTTTCCTTTTAGGTACAGGCCATGAGTTCCTGGAATAGGCCATGAGTTACTGAAACCAGTCAGTTCAGATTCCAGAAACCAGGAAGTGTAAAAGTATAGAGTCACAAGGTAGTCACAAGGTAATGACTGCCGGACTATGGAATGTCCTTTCCCTGGTTCTCAGGTAACTGTTTGACCAAAGAATGTTCCAACCCTTGTTTCCAGGGTACTGACCATAGAAATGTTGCCACCTGAGGGGACATTTCTTCAAAAAATGGTGCTGACATAACTGGATGTCAAAATATAGATGAATGCAAATAGATCCATATCTATCTCCATGCAGAAAACTCAAGTCCAAATGAATGAAAGACTTCAACATAAATCCAGTTAAACTGATCCTGACAGAAGAGAAAGTGGGAAGTGGCCTTGAACAGATTGGCACAGGAGATCACTTCCTAAATATAACACCAGTAGCACAGACCATGAGAGCAACAATTAATAAATGAGACCTCCTGAAACTGAGAAGCTTCTGTAAGATAAAGGACAAGGTCAATAAAAGTGGCCTACAGAATGGGAAAAGACCCCACATCTGAACAGAGGGCTGATCCCCAAAATATATAAATAACTCAAGAAACTAGACATCAAAATGCCAAATAATGCAATTAAAAAATGGGCTACAGATTTCTCAACAGAAGAATCTCAAATGGCCAACAGACATTTAAGAAATTGCTCAACATCCTTAACCATCAGGGAAACACAAATCAAAACAACTCTGAGATGATGGTATGATACCTTGGTCAACCTTGATGCAGTGGGGAGGGGCTTGGTCTTGTCCCAATTTGGTATGTCAGCCAAGCAAAGTCTTACCCCTTATAAAGAGTGTATGGGAGGTGGGGAGGGGAGAGTGGGAGAAAGGGATGAAGGAGGAACTGTGGTTGGTATGCAAAATGAAAATAATATATAAATAAAAAAAATCACACTGCTTTGAAAGTAAAGGAAAAGAAAATCTAGATCAGTGGTTCTCAACCTTCAATGCTATGACCCTTTAACACAGTTCTTCCTGTGTTGTTGCCATTTCACACATGTAATTTTGCTACAGTTGTGAATCATAATGTAAATGTCTGAATTTTCTGATGATCGTAGGAGACACCTTGTGGAAAGGTTGTTTGACCCCCAAAGGGGTCAAGGCCCTCTGGTTGGGAACCATTTATCTAGATGCTGTTAACAAAAGAACAATGGATTGAGTCATCGCAATATCAGTAGTGTTTTTTAACTAGATTGTTATATTTGGTTTTTCCCCAATTGTCATATTTCAATTGTATGAATCTCTGATAAATCTGTGTTTATTTAACTCTTTGTCATAGAAACCTGATGGTACAAATTGATGCTTCAATTGGACATTTTCCAAGATGATTTCTGACCTTCTCTTCAAGCGGCTTTAGCATGTTGGCTGAAGAAAGAAGTCTTTGCACACTAGATTACTTGAAAATGTGTCTTAATGCACATAAAACCAGGGGTTTTTTTAGGACAAAGACTGTTCATACCTATTTCCCATCCTCATGATTTACCTACTGAGCAGTTTTTCCTGTGCACATTGCAGATTACTAATTTTCTATCTGGAGTATGGGGAAGTATCACATACATCTGATAATTGTTTAGTTCTCAATATCCCCATACCTATATGGAACTCTATGGCATTTCTTTCTCTTATAAGCAAAGACAATGAAATTTAGAATGAGTTCAAACATACATGAAGCAGAGTAAATGAATGTGGATGTTAGAGCAAAAGAGGTTATTTTAATAACTGATAAATTTTTTTTTTCAAGGAAATACTGAGCAATTCCATCTGGATAGATGTTCTTCATGACAAACCTAGAGAGAGAGCAGCCTGGATTCCTAGGTCTTTTTTCTGTTTCACTGACACGTGTGTACCAGGCACATCCACTGACTGCATGTATTGTCAAAGAAAGGAGGAAGTTCTTAATGTCCTACCTCCATAATCAGTAAGAAAACTGAGGCTTGTTTAGGGATTTTGGTTTTTATTTTTATTTTGTACTCTTCTCTCCAGAATAATGGAATTTGCATATGGATGCTTCCAGCTGCCTTCTGCTGAGGGCTTCAGTCTAAAATAGTTACCTTTCAACATCTATGCTAGATATGGTAAAGTAGGAGTCTATAAGTTGTAAAAGAAAATTAATATATAACAATATAAATCATTGATTATTTTTCACCTCATAAATGGAGAATATCACACACACACACACACACACACACACACACACACACACACACACGAATTTCCTGAAGTTATATAAGTTAATGGAATATCTAGAATCTTCCCTTTAATGTTTTACAATATATACTTCTTACATTCCATGTAGGTGTATATAATTAGAGGTAAGTCCCCAAAGTGCTATATTGCTTATTTATTTGGAAGATTTCAAACATATATTTATTCTCTTTTTATAAATTTTTGCCAATTATCATGCCCACTTCCCATTCCCACACACATCTTTTCACAACAGAGATTATTATTTTTTAATTTATATGAATTTATCATTGAAAAACAATTTTTCAAGCAAATGTGTTTTCTGCTGCTTGGGGTATCACTACTACTCAATTATTTCTGTAGAACAAGATCTTTGTATGGAATGACTAAACACAAACCAGTGTTATGAGAAAATATTATTCAGTTTTACAATTGGCAAGCTTTTTTATTGATATGGATAGGCTTCTCACTACAAATAAATAGAAAATATGATTAAACATAATATTCAAACTCTTGTTTTTTTCTGTGTAACCAATGTAAAACAGATGCAATGCAAAGGAAATAAAATTTATAATTAGATCTGTTGTATATAGAATAATTAAGAACTGTGTCTGAAAATTTTAATTAAAAAAGTCCTACCTAGTACCTTGAATGACCAATGTAGCTTAGAAATTGCCTTAAACCATGAATGGAGAAAATATCCATCATAAAGTGGTAGATTATAGGTACATATTAATATAAGATCAAAATTCATAATATATGCTTTAGCTAGTTGTACAAAAAGCCTTATTTTTAATTAGACAATTCTCATGATCTTTGGACTAGGAACTTGTCCAGCAAATATTTTTTCTGATTATTTTATAGCAAGATATGTTCTTATGACTCATACTTATAAACTTGCCTGATAACTTATTACATGACAAGATCAAGATCATCATTTATAGTAAAATCTTTGGAAGGCTTCTGAAAGTATATAAATCCATTGTCCCCTCCCCATTTCTCCTGCTTCATTTATTGAGAAAGAATGTCATGATTTGATGCCTAATAACGAAATAAGGGAGAGTGTATATTAATGCCAGTAAAGTGGAAAAAAAAGAAGAAGTGAGTCAAAGCCTTGGAGGACTTCAACATGTAGAGCAACTATAGCTTGTTCACTTTGAATCTAACTTGATCCAAGACACCTCTACTGTGTGCCTTGGGTCCCTATAATAGTAGCAAAAAATCACTTCCTGACTAATTTATATTGGCTATCAAAGTGGAGAAATTTACATAATATTTTCCTAACAACTTTGTCAAAAGAACATATATATATACATATATATAATATGTACATATATTATGTATTATTAATATATAATACACACACACACAGGAAAGCATCCATCATTTTGGACCAAATGAATTTCACATATACACATGCACATGGAGATGAAAGTGACTTTAAAACTCTTACCTTCTACCCACCATGGAATAAAAGTCCAGTACGAGAGAGGACCAGTAAATAAAACAAACAGATACATACCTGAGCACAAGAGTAATGAAACAATAATAAAACCATGTCAATCTATAAACAAGAACATATACAGTATAGAGGGAGCTGTGATGGCAGAAAGAAGGGTATCGTGCAAACCAGAAGCTTTAGACACAAAAGACCTGTCAAGGTGATCATCTCTTCACTGAAACAAACACATAGACAAGTATTGACATTGGTGTGGGGAAAGGCATCAAATAGTAAATTAGCCAAAGCTAAAGTTAGGGCTAGGGTTACAGATCAGTTAGTAGAGTGCTTGCCTCACATGTATAATGATGTCCTATGTGGTTGTACATGCCTTTAACCTCAGCCTTATGGAGGTAGAGGCACAGAAGATCAAAATTTAATGTTGCACTAGGCTACATAGCAAGTTTCAGGTTTGTGATCAGTCGGCCTTCAAAGAAAGAAAGAAATGAACAAAGAAAAGCCACAAGCTAGATAGAGGAAGGAAAATTTGATATATAGTTCTGTATACATTATGTAGTGTATACAAATTATAGAAAATATATATCATTATCTAGTATGTATATTATAGTATATGTTTAGTGCTATATGTCAAATATATGTATATAGTGCTATATATTAAATATGTATTATGTGCCTCATATTCACCTAGTTTTGTTTACTCTCAACGTGACCAGACCCAGAATCATCTACGAGACAAGCTTTTGGACATGCCTGAGTAGGGATGGGGTATATAGGTTGGGTTAATTAAAGTTTATGTGTGTGTGTGTGTGTGTGTGTGTGTGTGTGTGTGTGTGTGTGAGAGAGAGAGAGAGAGAGAAAGAGAGAGAGAGAGAGAGAGAGAGAGAGAGAGAGAGAGAGAGAGAGATCTTATATAAAAATGAGAAAAGTTACTGCCAAGTATATTGACATGTGCTTGTAATCTCAGTATTCAAGAGGCAGACTCAGGAGGATTCTGAGTCCAAGGCCAGCTAGGCTACATAACAAGAGTCCATTTCTAAATAAATGAGTAAATAAATAAGCATGCATTCATTTAATTTTCAGAAAAACTATTAAAGAGTTACAGAAAAGCCACACTTGAATTATAGGCATTCATATAGAATTTACAGAACTAAATAAAGTCAAGAATGCTCAGAGAACAAATGCATGAATAAACAGCAGAAGCAAAATGCACCCTAGTTATGGATGAAATAGCAGTGCATCCAATACAAAGTCATAAAAGCACAAAGTAATGCCCACTTAATTAGAAAAATCTTAGAAGAATATCTTCAAGTGTTGAGGAAAATAACTTATGCAGAATCCATTACCTTTATAACTGCTGAAGATAATGGACTGATAAAATTGTTTCTATTTAAATAAAGACTGAAAGACTACTACTTACAAAATCCCCTGAAGTAACAAACTTAGGAAGGAAAGAGCAGAGAAAGATGTGGGGATACAGGGCAATGACAGATATGGCACAGAATGATGATCTCAGACCAAGACAAAGCAGAAGTCCTACAAGTTGTGAAGGAGGAAGGTAGGGGTAAAACATTTTGAACTTTTAATATAAGAATTAATTGCATATTCAAGAATGTCCTTAAGGAATAGAAGCATACACATTGTGAAATTGTTAAATCAGTTAATAAACAAGTGGGTTAACTCATGCAGTTATCCATTCTAAATTTTCCAAGAATAAAATCTACCTCATTATTTACTGTAGTCAATGTACTTTATCACTGGCATTTCAAATTTATTCCTGCTTTCAATTGTGACTATGTATCCTTTGTCCAAGGTCTCAATACTCACCGAAATCAAATTGTTTTATATACAATTTGATTGTATATTATCAAACATTTACAAGATAAAACATACCAGTTTTTGTCAATTTAAAAGCTAAGTAATTTTAGTGTCCAAAAATATAGAGCTATAATACCTAGTTTCTAAAGGAAGAAAGGAACGATGGGACATAAAATGACCTAATGAAGACAAAAGGAATACATAAAAATCAAAGTAAATTTAAAAGTATGAAAACATAAAAATCATAAAACAGGATGAAATGGTAGAAATGTTTCAAGTATGTCAGTCAATGTAGTAAATATTAATGTATGTTGTTTACCATCAGATTCTTAGGTTGAATAAAAATAATAGTCTTGGGGATTTAGTGGTAGAATACTTGATTAGTAAGCCCAAGACCCTGGGTTTGGTCTTCAGATCTGATAAAATAAAGAAAGAAAAGAATATGAATAATAAGTTTCTGCAACTGGAGAGGTAGCTCAATGGTTTAGAACATGTGTTGCTCTTCCCAAGTTTCTGAGTTCAGTTCCCACCATATACATTAAGCAGTTCACAACCATCTGTAACTCTAGCTGGCCTCTGTACCCACAGAGACAGCATGCACTTACACAAACAGATACATATAAATCTTTAAAATCACTAAGATGAATTAATTTTATAATAGACAAATAAAATAAATGAAGAAAACATGATTGATAGTAAAGAGCAAGAAAAGAGATGCACTAGAGAAATACTGTTCAGGAGAGAGAACATTGTGTCCAATAGTGGAGAAATCAAGTTTTAACATTGCTGCCTCAGTTTGCATTTCCATTGCTGTGATAAAACACCATGACCAAATGCAAGTTGCGGGGGGTGGGGGAAGGGTTTATTTAGTTTATACTGCCACATCACTATTAAGCACTGAAGAAAGTCAGGACAAAAACAAAATGGGCAGGAACCTGAAGGAAGGAGGAGTGCTGCTTGCTGGCTTCTCCTCAAGCCTTGCTCAGCCTGCTTTCTTACAGAATCCAAGACCCACAGCCCAGGGATGACTCCATGCACAATGGGCTAGGCCCTCCCCTGCTGTGTGATATTTTGTGTTTCGACAGATAAAGCTTGCCTGGAGATCAAAGTGTGAAGCTAGCTGCTAGTTAACCATAGAGGCCAGGCAGTGGCAGCACATACCTTTGATCTCAGAATTTGGGAGGCTCATGCTTTTGATCCCAGTACTTGGGACACTTGAGAGGCTCATGCCTTTAATCCTAGCACAATCAGAAGGTGGAGACAGGAATATAAGGCAGGTGGAGACAGGATCTTCCTCCCTACACACACACACACATTTGGTCAGAGGATTCTTAGAGGTAAGAAGTTCCTAGTAGCTGCTGCTCTGCTTCTCTGAAGCTTCAGCTCTCGCCCTCGATACATAACTCTAGGTTTTTATTGTGAAGACTAATTAGATCGCACTTCACTCCCCCATCAATCAATCAATCAATCAATCAATCAATCAGTCAGTCACTAATTAAGAATTCCCTTCAGTCCTGCCTATAGCCTGATCTTATGGAAGCATTTTAACAACTGAGTTTCCATGACTCTTGTTTGTGTCCTGTAATGTAAAACTAGTCAGAATAAAAGCTACTATTCTTAGGAGCAAAGTTGTTGTTATTTGACAGTTTTAATAGTAAATAACTTACCAGGTAGGTTCATTTATTAATCTGAACAGTATACAGTTTATCATGTAATTACACTATAGTTACAGATACACAAAACAGTGACAGAAATTTAAAAGTTATATTAGAAATTGACAACTATGGTTGGAGAAATCACTATGATAACTTAAAAATACAAAGGATTAATCAGAGCAGAGAAAATTCAAGAATTCAGAAAATTTGAATGGAAAGAAAATGTTCTTGTTAAAAATGGTGCTGGGTGTGGTGATGCATGCCTTTAACCCCTGAACTCAGCCAGGTGGATATCTATGAACTCAAAGTCAGCCTGGTCTACATAGTGAGTTCCAGGATATTAGGACCATGTAGAGAGACCTTGTCTCAAAAAACTAACTTATATCAACTTCTCTATATATCTAGATATCTATAGATGTTACACATTTCTTCTGTTTTTTGAGTGTATAGCTCCATCATTTCCCCTTTCCCATTACTCTCTCCTAATCTTCCCATAAACCTCTCTTTGCTCTCTTTCAATTGCCTCTTTTTTTTCATTGAGTATCTTAAATACTTTTCATGTGATATCTTTTGATTATATGCCTTCCTTTCCCAACTTTTCCCAGGCCCTTCCCACCTCTCTATTTACCCAACTGCATGTGTCCTCTTCCTCTCTCTAATGCCCTCAAAATAAACAACATCAAAAGGCAGAGGAAAGAGTTGGTCTTCTCAAGCACAGAGGAAACATTTACAACATGAAACAAACACATTTTACTTTATACATTTAATGTTTAAAAATAGGAAAAAAACAAGAAGTTTACTCTTTTGTATGTGTTCGGTAAGATTTTAAAACTCAGAGTAGAAAGATCTCTGTGAGCTCAAGACCAGCCTGATCTACATAGTGAATTCCAGAACAGCCAGGAACAATAGAGAAACTCTGTCTCAATGTGTGTATATATATGTGTGTATGTATATATCATTTATTTTATTTCCCCCTTTCCTTTCCTCCATCCATACCTTCTCATACAGTTCTCCTTGCTCTTTTTCAAATTGCCTATAAACATGATTCCAAACTTACTGAATGAGTTGAGTTATTAGCAAACTAAATTCAACAATATGCCAGTAAACAAATAAATGACAATTCTGTGATTGAATAAATTTGATTTCTGTAATACAATAATAGATTATTATTAGAAAAGGCAATAATGTAATTCACTGAATAATTATAGCAGAAGACATTGAGACATCTCAAAAAGTACAGAAAACAAAAATGTCAATATTCCCTATTAAAAAGAAGTAACAATAAGTGGAACAGTGAGGACAACAAAATATGTATTGCAAAGCAGCGTTCAATATGGTTGTCTTCCCTGACAACCAAGTTTAAGAAGAAACTTTGGGAACCAGTACCTTGAAAATAAGTTGCCTGCTCATCCTTTCCCATTTTTCTGAAACTCCCATATACTGACAATTTTTGCAAAAAGAAATGAAGTTTTCCAGATGACTAGAAAATATATCTGAAGTATACCCAAAGCCTTATAAAAGTTGAGAAAAAATTGGAGGATTCTGAGTATTTTAAAGTAGCATTTCTAGATATCAGAAACCACCAATTAGAAATTGTATGTAAATGGAAATATCATTCAAGAGTAAGCATTTGGAGGGAACTGAGAGTAAATCTAACAAAAAAAGCAGAAAACACATAAACATAAAATGGTAATCCATTACTGAATAAAAGTGGTCAAATGGGTATGGTGCTTTTATGGAAACTGATGTGCTGAGCCTGAAACATATATGGATGAATAAAAAAATCTGAGAATAATCAATTTGTTTTGAGAAAAAAAAAATCATGTGATGACTCCACTAATTCTAATAATTGTAGAAACCTTGATGATGAACCTCTTGGCTTTTACCTTTTACCGGCTGTGAGATCCGCTGAAGCTAACTAATTATTTCTCCAAGTTACCTGTACGATTGCCTTTTGTGGTATCTGGCAGTGCCAGCACACAGGATAGCCTGAAACAAAGGCCCACTCCTTCCTCCAGCCGGAACCTGCTGTGCAGTTTAATTTTCTGGGCTAGGGCTGGAAAGAAACCGCCCAGGCTACACAACGGTAGGGCTTCCGGCTCTGCCCCATCTGACTATTCCTATTTTCCATGAGCTTTTCCTGGAAGTCACTTTGTTCTTTTCTTTGGGGGACCTGAGCTAAGGCAGTGTCAGGAAACAAAGTCACAAGAAATTAGTTTGGAAAACTTTAGCTGGCATTTATTTGTGACTCTTACCCACAGAACTTCATTCTTGAAACTAAAAGGCTTTCCAATGACCCCAGCAGAGCCTGGTTGTCTGGATAGAGGTATATAGAGTGTGGTATTGCTTTTCCAGTAAGCATGAAGGGAGTAAGGGGTTAGATGTTGTCTCTCCTGATTTCTTGGAAGTTCAGATTAACCACTCAGTTTCCACTTAGTGATATGAAACTCCAGCATGGATGACTCCATCCTGGCCTGGTCTCTGAAACTGCTGCAAAGCTCAATCCAAACCAAAGGACTTCATACATTTATTTAACACAACAAAAGAGTGTGGTATTAGCATGAATAGATAACTCAACCAATGCAGCAAAATAAAACAGTGGGAAGGATATCAAAAGGCAAAATGTATACACAGAAATGTATTCAGCCTCACCTAACCATCAGATGATGAAAATTAAACAGCTTTCTGAGATTAACATGTGATATAAACAGCTGAAAAAAATCTGATATTATTGGTTGAACACTAAATTTATGACATATTTGCTTTATATAGTTAAAGGAAATGACTAGCCTGGGCTGGGACTGTTGCTCAGGAGAGTGTTTGCCTGGCATATATAAAGTCTGAGTTCAGTCCCCTACATTGCAAATACAAATACAAAGTAAGTAAATCGCAAATTTAGATGTGCTAATATTCATATGTTAAAATGGTTAGTGCCTTACAATATACTCAATAATGCAGTTGTTAAAAGAACAACTTTTATTAAATCATTTAAATATACCTGTCAAAATAAATTATTATATGGATGTTATATGCATAGGTCTCTTCATACATAACTGGGGTTGGTGATTTTAAAGAAAATGCCCCCCAAAGGGAGTGGCATTATTAAGAAAGATGACCTTTTTGGAGGAAGTGTGTCACTGTTGGGGTGGGTTTTAAGGTCTCTTTTTCTTAAGCTTTCCTTAATGTGACTTTCAGTGAACTTCCTGTTGACTACAAGCACCACATTTGCCTGCATGCCTCCATGATCCCCATCATGAGGATCATGGACTGAACCTCTGAAACTGTAAGTGAGCCCCCTCAATTAAATGTTTTTCTTTAGAAGAGTTGCCATGGAGATCCACAGCCAAACACCAGGCAGAGCTCCAGGAGTCCTGTCAATAAGAGAGAAGAAGGATTCTATGAGCAAGTGCATCAAGATCATGATGGGGAAACCTACAGAAACAACCAAACCAAACTAGTGAGAACTCATGAAATTTAGATCAATGGCTATGGAGCCTGCATGGGACTGGGCTAGATCCTCTGTATGGCTAGATAGTTGTGTACTTGATCTGCTATGTGGGTGCTGCCTGGTTGTAGGATCAGAATCCATCCCTGGTGCATGAGCAGGTTTTTTGGAACCCACTATCTAGGATGGGACACCTTGTGTAGCCTTGAGGCAGGGGGAGAGGCTTGGACTTGCCTCCACTAGATGTGCCTTCCCATGGGAGGCCTTACCTTCTTGCAGGGAGATTGGGAGGGGGAAGCTGGGGGGCAGAAGGAGGGAAGAGGGGGATCTTTGGTGAATAAATCTCTCTTTTCTAGCTACTAACTACTACCTATGCTTCTCAGTGTGGTCTGAAGACTGGTGATCATCCTCCCTATCTATGTTGAAATTTTGCCTGGCTGTGTTTAATAATGCCAGAAGGTACTATACAAGCCTTTGGGGAAGAAAAGACCTTAGTGATGTTTCAAAGTGCTGGACCCTCCATGCAGCAACATCAACTTGAGAAGCAAAATGTGTACTGGTGCAATAGTGATGTGGCTGTTATGGAGTAACTAACCAGTTAGGCCCCAGTTTTAATTTTGAACTTGGAAAAAAATTTTAGAAGTTGTATCAGGAAGATGGCTCAGCAGGTACAAGTACTAGGTTTACAAGCCTGACAATTGAGTGTAATTCCAAGAACACGTGTAAGATATTGGAGACAGTAAAACTCTTTGGTAGTAACCCTAGCCCTCCTAAGGAGAAATGAGAAGTGGAGACAAGAGATACAACCAGAAGTTCAGACTAAATTGTGCATCAATAGCAGGAGAGACCCTGACTTAACAAGATAGAAGGCAAAAACCAACTCCCAAAAGTTGTGCTATGACTACATACAAGCATGGGCCCATATTTACACACACACATGCACACACACACACACACACACACACACACACACACACACACACGCATACACACAGTAAAGTCAATAAGTAAAATAAAATTAAAAGGTTATAACATTTTAATTAAAAAAAAACTGATCAGAAGGAATAGAGAAAATGCTTAACAGTGCTGAATCTAGGATGAAATGTTTGGATATCCATCACATTGTTTCCTGTACTTTTCTAAATGTTTCAAGTATTTCATAATAGAAAACAAACAAAGCAGAAAATGTTATTCAGAATATGATACTCTAAATACTCTTGCCAATATAGCCATTACATTGACTTTTTATTTCTATTTTTAACTAATTTTGACAAATATATTCTATATTTTAAAAGACTTGACTATTCATCTTGATTTTTTTTCTTTTGCCTTCTGAGATAAGTAAGAGCATAAGTTGATGCTTTTGTTTAGAACATTTCAACTTCCCCTTACCTTTATTCCACTCCCCCTTCTTCTCTCCTTCATTCTTCTGCCTCCTCTGTCTTCATTTCCTGTTTTCCTTCCTTCTATACTTTTCCACAGCAATAACTCTAATCTCAACTTGTACCAATTTCCTATTTTTAAATACAAGATGCCCAGGTAAGTTTGAATTTAAGTTAATCACCAAATAGTATATATTGTATGGGACCTACTAAAATGTTGTTATTATTATTATTATTATTATTATTATTATTATTATTATTTTAATCTGAAATTTAAACCAAGAGCCTCATGTTTTTATTTTCTGATATGACAACTGTCTTAGTTAGGGTTTCTATTTCTGTGAAGAGACATCACAACTATGGTAATCCTTATAAAGGAAAACACTTAATTAGGGTGGCTTACAGTTTCAGACACTTAGTCCATTATCATCATGGCGGGACATAGTGGTGTGCAGGTAGACATGATGGTGGAAAAGGGGCTGAGAGTTCTACATCTTGATCTGAAGACAACAGGAAGTGAACTGAGACATTGGTTATAGCTTGAACACCAGAGACCTCAAAGCTAACCCTCACAAAGATACATTTCCTCCAACAAGGCCACACCTCCTAATAATGCTACTCCCTATGTGCTTATGGGGGTCCATTACATATGAACTACCACTGCAGCTATGTTAATTTTAATGTCTTATGATTGCAGTACATTGGCATATGTCATCTTTCTCATAACTACTTTAAATCTCATATGTACATACAGAATAATCCAATAGCCTTTCCATTGTAAAGTCTATGAACATGGCTGTCTATTAAGGACTGAGAAAATCAATCTTAAAAGGCACAGTATCTATTAATCCATTACAATACTGATTCCCAGTATTCTGGAGGCACAAGCTGGCTTTAGGTTCTGATACCTTTACAGAGAATTGTATAGAAACCTAAATTTTATTGCTTGGGCTTTACTAACTAGTTATTTACTTTCTTTCTGCATGGGCTTCAGTTTCCTCTCAAAGTACTTCTTCTTCATATGTTATATTAATCTTGGGCTGATTTTTTTTCTGTAAATAAAAATCTCACATGACCTTTGTACTGCATCATGGTTTCCTTTTATTTCAGTCATTTAAATTCCAGTATGAGCTTCCAACACTTCTTCCTTGGTTCATTATCTTGTCTTCCTAATCTAAAGTTTTCCTTCACCATTTATGTTAGCTTCATGTTCTTTGAGGATGGTGGAAAAGAATTATTACTGAATAAGAACAAGGGGATAGTTACTGGCTGGTTAACTCAACAAAGAAACAAATGATTCAAAGAATCAACATAATAATTGTCCTTGGAATTACTAAACCTTTGCGAAGAAAATGATAGCGATCCTGTAAGAAGAAAATATAGCAATGAGATTTTCTGTTTTCCTTTTAAGTACATTCCTTCAGAGACCTTCTGTAAATGTTTTCTCAAGGTCACCTTTCCTTGAAGTAGCATTTGCTTTTAAATGGCCTGAAATTTAAGAAAGACAAAAAAATAAGGACTTGTAGAGATGACTCACCCATGAAGAGAACTTCCTGCTCTTCAAGAGAACCCTAGTTCTTTCTCCAGTGCCCACATCCAGTGGTAACAACTCCCTGTACCTCCAGCTCCAGAGGATCCAATTCCCTTTTCTGGTCTTCAGCAGGGGCATATATATATATATATATGTTTCATACAAACATCCAAACATATACATGAATAAAAACAAATCTTTTAAAAGCTCCAAAAGGTAAAAATTACTTTGTAACTCAACAGGCTGTTTCTTTTATGCATCCTTAGCTCTGAAATATCTTTCCTTCATGTAACAAAGAATGTTACAGTCTGAATGTTTGCCCTGCCAGAGGTATATGTATGTTGACATCCTAACTTTAAGGCAATGATTTAAGAAGTGGTGATAATTGAGAGATGAGTAGGTAATGAAGATAGAGCATTTATAACCAAGAATAGTCATTAGAGAAAAAGATCCCCCAAATCTAATTAGGCCCCTCTACCAGTGTGAATTTCTGAAAACCAAAAAGGGTGAACCCAATGGCACTGGTTTTCTGGCACCTTGATCTTCACTTCTCAGACACTATAAATAGGTATCTATGTACCCAAATTTCTGTCACTCAGTTGGTGACATTCTGTTGGAGTAGTCCAAAGCAGCTAGTACACCAAATAAAATAACAGGCATGGCACCATCTTTTCCTTTCAAATTGAATTTTATTCATGAGGATGAATATTCTGAGATAAGGACCATGTGTCATTATCCCTTATGTTCTGTCCATTACTCTTTCTGCTTTTACAAGTTTTAATATCTTATTATAAAATCAGCTATATGTATTAATAAAAGAAAAGCAATCAACCATGTATACATTTATTACATAAATAAAATAAGCAATATTTATAAAGTCAAATACATACTGTTTGGAAATGTTCTCATATATGAGACACATTTTCCCTTCCTATTAAATATTCAATACGTTTTTCAATAGTTTCCCAGTACTGTATTATCTTTCAAAAATGAAAAGCTTGTCTTTTTATGAAAGTTTCTCATCTTTTGAAACTCTGAGCTTTTATCTATAAAATAGAGTTTGTGGAAAGAGAGGTAAGTCAGGCCAGGCTGTGATGGAGTGTCTATGCAAGAGTCTGCTCTTGTCTGTGTAACTAATTCTGCTGAGGACTGGAGGACAGGCACAATGTGGAACTGTGTTTTACAACTGCAGAGATGAAAACCAGTGAAAGGCAAGGTGAACAGGATGAAAGTCAACGTGGTGACACTGTTATAGATTTGCCTCTGTGTGCCTTTGTGGGTGAGAACTCACTCTGCTGCCTGAAAGAGGCAAAAAGTGGACTCATTTTATTGCACTCATCTGTCAGAGATAATACCCTGCATAAAAGGGGGGAAGAGTGGGGAACTTATAATCAGTCTGTATACACATACAATAGGAAGTCACTCTGGAAACACAGCAGGCCTGGGAAATGAGTGGCTGTCATCGAGAGGACAGTGACATGCCACTGAGATCAGTGGGCATGAAGTTCCAAAGAGAGGGGAAGGCCAACTTGATCTTTCTTTGTGTGCCCACATGTGGGAGTGCTACATGCACCTCTGGACTTGGTGGGGAGTCACAGTCAATCGCCAGACAAATGCAGCACACTCCACCACCAATAGGCAGAGCCAACCTTTTACAGCCCTTTGAAGGAGTCCATTGCCCTGTGCGAATGGTAGAGAAAGACTACCCTTGTCAACCAAAGGATATTTTTTGCAAAACTGCTGAAATCAATACCTTTGTGTCAGATGCAAGCATTCAAAACAAAGTTTGAGCAATTTGTGAAAAGATTAGTACTGCAGGTAATGCTTGTAGCATTTTGTTTTAACAAGAGTGAAAGGACCCAAATGTTTTCCATATGCATCTACCTTGTTTCATCAGAGTCTGGGGATTTTCTAGGCTTTGGAGAACTATAGACGTTTCCCTACTTTACCAGGGCTGTATATTGTGTACATATACTAACTTTTGCAACATACAGTTATAGTGGGAAGCTCAGATACGTGACAGTGCCATGTAAGAATATGCATGAATCTTCTGTTAAATGAAGTAGTACTATATCTTCAATCTTTGAATCTTTTCTTTCTCTTTAGATGGTTGACTTTCAGCATGTTTTTGTTGTTTGTTGGCTTGTTTCTTTGCTTTTTGTTTTGTTTTGCTTAGAAAAGGCGCCAAAAAGAACCTTAGGCAAGTAGACTAGTTATTTCTCTCACCACTTTGGTAAAATACTTGACAAAAGTGACTCAGAAGGGAAAGGTTTATTTTGGCTCAGTTTTAGGGTCCATTTCTTCATGGCAGGGCAGCCATGATGACAGGAACACGAGGCAGGTGTTCATTTGCAGGACACAGACAGTGATGCCTGCCATCCTCACCTCGCCTTCTCTCTATTCAATACGAGATTCCAGACCATAGCTGGGGCTTCCAACATTTAGAGTGGGTCTTCCTAATTTAGTTCATCTGCTGTATAAACTCTTACAGATACCTGCAACAAGAGACTTATCTCTCAGGCAACTCTACATCTCACCAAGCTGACAAGATGAACCACTACAGCTTAGTAATAGAAATTTATTGCTTACAGTACTGAAGGCCTGCATGTTCCACATGAAGATCCCAACTGATCCAGGATCTGGTAAGTTCCTGTTCCTCATAGATAGTGTCTTGTAACATCATCTTGGGACAAAAGGGGTGAATAAGCTCTTTCAAAAGGCCATGAATATCATTTATTTGAGTTCTGCCCCCATGACCTTTTGAAGGACCTCCTCATAGCACTATTGCTTTGGTGATCAGTTACTGACCTATGACTGTTGAGGAGAGCAATATTTCAGAGCCTTACATATTTCCTAATACATCACACAGCACTGTTCCCTAATGCTCCACTCTGCATAATTCTGACAAGCCAAGGCAGTATGATGGACTCTGGAGATCCTTTGCACTTGCTTCTTTCTTTGTAGAGTCCTTGCTAAGTGCATATAGACAAAGGTGAGTGTCTGATGTACTTTGAAGAAAGAACAGTCTAACACTGTTTTTTTTTTTTTTTTTCACTCCTTCACACTTTTGTGATGGGTAGAGATTCATTGTATCTCCCTGCAAAGGCATCTCCAGTGAATCTTAATATCCATCTCTGGGGCTGGGCAAGCATCATTTATCAATTATTCTGAAAAAAAAAAAAAAAACAGCTGACTTTGCAGAGCTGGACATTTTGTTTCATATGCTATTTTAATTGTCCTTGCCTATATCTCAACAGATGTAGTGATAGTTTTGTGCCCCAAGTGAGTTCTTGACCTTCATGTAGTACTCATAGAATCTCACTGCATCTGAATTCATACCATTTCAAACAAGATGACAGCTCACATACGATTTTCTTCTTTATTGTGTTTGATGAAAATGCTTAAAGTTTCCAGAGAAAAAGGTTTTGGCAATGTGGTGGTCAGAAGCACCAGAGGATACATTTATTCAACCCATCTTCAGGCAAGGACTCCTTAGAAAGGCTGATGTAGAGTCAACTTTTTGATAAGGGAATGCGTGACTTGTAGACATGAATTAGAAAGCTTCTTGGAGCATGAAGCAGTACCGTTCCTTGACAGGAAGAAGAGGAAAGAAATAAGAAGGTGGCAAGGGTGAGTGGTTTCTCTGACCCCTTGGAGCACTCACCGTCCAACTGACAAATTGTATCTATTGCATTTTCCAAAGCTTTTCTCCAGGCTTAGGAAAACAATTGCAATCAACTCATATCATTGTATCTGTCACAAGATGAGCCTCCCTTTTGCCCTCAGATTGCATGATGTAGTTTATGAAAAAGTTAATTGACTCGTTGGGGAACTTGTACATTTCATATTTTGTGCGTGCATTGTCCTTCTGAAGATGACATATGTTAAGTTGCATCCCATATAGGCCTCAAGACAAGCATGGCTTGTTTTCAATGTATTAAATTTATAGTTCCATTAATCCAGATAATACAAGCTTTGGCTGCTTATTTACTCTCTGTATGCCTCAGATTTCTTTTTTCTTTTCTTTTCTTTTTGGGTGTTGGGGGTAAAATTAGTTTTTGTTACAAATGTTGTGTGTACTACATACGGTACAAATATTTACTCAGTAGAGAAGCTCCAGTAGGAATTGCCAGTGCATAATGATGACCATAGTTTGAACACCATGATTGCCGAGAGGTTGTTAAAATTTGTGTTATGCTGAGACATTTTGCTCAGCCTTGGTGTAGGGAGGAGGGGACTGGACTTGCCTCAACTGAATCTACCAGGCCAAGCTGAATCCCAGGGAAGACATTGCCTTGGAGGACGTGGGAATAGGGGGAGGAATGGCGGGGAAGGCTGGGGACTGGGAGGAGGGAGGACAGGGGAATCCGTGGCTGATATGTAAAATTAAATTAATTATAAAATTTAAAAAATTGTGTTACTTCTGGAAAGGGGACAATATCAGAATCTACATAATGAACATGTACAAATGGGGACCAAAACAACAAATCTAGAATCTGTAGAAATACTGGGTTAATTGGCAATTCTGAATTTTACATCTCCAGTGTGTTCTTGGACAATTTTACTATTATAAACCAAGAACCAATATGTTAGCAGGCACTCACTGAACAATAGTGGTTTTGCTTCAAGATAGAGCATTTGGAGTAATGGCTATGATCTGATAAATGGACCTCTCCAGCTCCTGATCACAGGAGTTCATGGAAAATGGCAGATGCTGTCTTATTATTTGCCAGATGCCTTGGGATCAGCCCTTGACCAGGAAAAAGTTATTAATGCTTAGTGAAGATGGATTTGGAAAGAGTATTTGGACAGTGTGGGCTTCATTAACACAAGTTTGGTTTTTAAATCCCCAAGTATTGCTTTACAAGTCTTCAGATTAAAAATTAATTACAACAATTATCAACAAATATAAAAAGTCAAAAAATAATGAAAGCCCATCTGCCTGCTTGGCTTTGGAAAGCACAATGCAGTGCTCACAGCTCAACCCTGCCATCTTGTATGGTGAATTTTAAAAGTCATTCAATATGCAATCATTTCTACTTCCTTCATGTAAAATATATAAACTATGTTTTTTAAAAATCAATGTTCTTATCTCTTCAGCAGAGATTGATCAGGTGAGTCACAGAAATTAACTAGCACAAACATTTTTGAGATGGTGTATGTTATATAATTTTTAATACTTCATTAAAATGTTCTTATGTGCAAGTTAAAAGTTTCTCAAAGGGTAATTCTATTTCTATTAACTTGTAGGACATTTCAACTATATGTCCTGTTTCAGACATATATATGTGGCAGGAAGAATTTTGCTTCATGGCTAATTTGTATACTGTTAATTTCAATTGCATTTAAAGGGATTAGTTCTTGATGTAGAGTGATAATGTTGTTTCTAAATATGTTTTGTCTCTGGGTATCTTAGTAAGGGTTACTATTGATATGATGAAATACCAGGACAAAAAGAAACTTGGAGAGAAAAGGGATTATTTGGCTTACACTTCCATATCACACTTCATAATCAAAAGAAGTCAGGACAGGAACTCTAGCAAGGCATGAACTTGAAGTCAGAAGTTGATGTAGAAGCAATGGAGGGTTGCTGCTTACTGGCTTGTTCCTCGTGGCTTGCTCAGCTTACTTTCTTTTTTTAAATTATATTTGTGTTTTAATTTTACACATCAGCCATAGGTTCCCCTGTCCTCCCCCGTCCTGCCCCCACTCCCATCTTCCCCCCATCCCCTCCCCTCCATTCCCATCTCCTCCAGGGCCAAGACTCCCCTGGGGATTCATTTAAACCTGGTGGATTCAGTACAGGCAGGTCCAGTACCCTCCTTCCAGGCTGAGCAAAGTGTCCCTGTGTAATCCCAAGGTTCCAAACAGCTAGCTCACGCACTAAGGACAGGTCCCCATCCCACAGCCTTGATACCTCCCAAACAGTTCAAGCTATTCAATTGTCTCACTTATCCAGAGGGCCTGATCCAGCTGGGGGCTCTCCACAGCCTTTGGTTCATAATTCATGTGCTTCCATTAGTTTGGCTATTTGTCCCTGTGCCTCTCCAATCTTGGTCTCAACAATTCATGCTCTTACACACCCTCCTCTTTCTCAACAATTGGACTCCTGGAACTCCACCTGAGGCCTGGCTGAGGATCTCTGCATCCACTTCCACCAGTTATTGGATGAGAGTTCCAAGACGACTGTTAGGGTGTTTGGCCATCTGATCACCAGACTAGATCAGATCAGGCTTTCTCCCAACCATTGCCAGCAGTCTACAGAGGATGTATAATTGTGGATTTCTGGGGACTTCTCCAGTACTCTGTCTATTCCTGTTCTCATGTGGTCATCATTTATCATGGTCTGTTATTCCTTGTTCTCCCTTTCTGTTCTTAATCAATCTAGGATTTCCTGCTCCCCTAAGCTTTCTTTCCCTCAAACTTTGCCCTTCATTACTCCCACTGTTGTCCAAGATGTTCATGTAGATCTCATCCATTTCTCTGTCTTTGGGTGATCCCTGTGTCTTTCCTAGGGTCTCATTTTCTAGGTAGCCTCCCTGGAGTTGTGTGGCAGTCTTGTCATCTTTGTTTTATAACTAGTATCCTACTATGATTCAATACAATCCCCATCAAATTACCAACATAATTCTTCACAGATCTGGAAAGAATAATATTCAACTTCATATGGAAAAACAAAAAACCCAGGATAGCCAAAAGAATCCTGTACAATAAAACAACCTCTGGAGGCATCACAATCCCTGACCTCAAGCTCTACTATAGAAATACCATAATAAAAATAGCTTGGTACTGGCATAAAAACCGACATGTGGACCAATGGAATCAAATTGAAGACCCTGACATTAACCCGCACACCTATGAACATATAATTTTTGACAAAGAAGCCAAAAATGTACAATGGAAAAAAGAAAGCATCTTCAACAAATGTTGCTGGCATAACTGGATGTCAATGTGTAGAAGGCTGCAAATAGATCCATATCTGTCAACATGCACAAAACTTAAGTCCAAGTGGATCAAAGACCTCAACATAAATCCAGTTACTCTGAACCTGATAGAAGAGAATGTAGGAAGTAGTCTTGAACACATTGGTACCGGAGATCACTTTCTAATATAACACCAGTAGCACAGACACTGAGAGAAACAATCAATCAATGGGACCTGTGTAAATTGAGAAGCTTTTGTAGAGCAAAGGACATGGTCAACAAGACAAAGCAACAGCCTCCAGAATGGGAAAAGATCCTCACCAACCCCACATCTGACAGAGGGCTGATATCCAGAATATATAAAGAACTCAAGAAATTAGACATAAAATGCCCAAGAGTCCAATTAAGAAATGGGCTATAGAACTAAACAGAGAATTCTCAACAGAGGAAGTTCAAATGGCTGAAAGACATTTAAGGAATTGCTCAACATCCCTAATTATCCAGGAAATGCAAATCAAAACGACTCTGACATACCACCTTACACCTGTCAGAATGGCTAAGATCAAAAACACAGAAGACAGCTTATGCTGGAGAGGATGTGGAGCAAGGGGAACTCTCCTCCACTGCTGGAGGGAATGCAAGCTTGTACAGCTACTTTGGAAATCAATATGGCGCTTCCTTAGAAAATTGGGAATCCATCTCCCCCAAGACCCAGCTGTAGCACTCTTGGGCATATACCCAAGGAATGCTCAATCATACCATAAGGGCATTTGCTCAGCTATGTTAATATCAGCATTTTTTGTAATAGCCAGAACCTGGAAACAACATAGATGCCCTTCAACTGAAGAATGGATAAAGAAAATATGGTACATATACACAATGGAGTACTACTCAGCAGAGAAAAACAATGACATCATGAGGTTTGCAGGCAAATGGATGGATCTAGAAAAAAATCATCCTGAGTGAGGTAACCCAGACTCAGCTTGCTTTCTTATAGAACTCAGAAACACATTCCTAGGGGTAGCACTACCTGCAATCAGCTGGGCACTCCCCATCAATCTCTAATTAATAAATGCGCTATAGGATTTCCTATATAGCCCAGTCTTATGGAAACAATTTCTTAATTGAGATGTTAAGATCACTTTAGCTTGTGTCAAGTTGTCATAAACCTATCTAGAAAAGTATCATATTCACATATTTATCAAATATGTAAAACTTATAAGGCCTAGAAATATAACTCAGGGGTTTTTTGTTGTTGTTGTTGTTTGTTTTTTGAGACAGGGTTTCTGTGTGTAGCTTTACTCCTTTCTTAGATCTCACTCTGTAGCCCAGGCTGGGCTTGAACTGCCTCTGCCTCCTGAGTGCTGGAATTAAAGGCGTGCACCACCACCACCCGGCTTAACTCAGTTTTAAAGTGCTTACCTAGCATGTGTGAAGCTCTGGGTTCAATTCTCAGCACCATAATATATGCATACATACATATATGTGTATAAATGGTTTAATTAAATAAAACACACTACAAAGAAACAAGTGGAAAATTATTCGTTTTGGTCAGAGAAAAGTTAAAACTTAAGTCGTTTATTAAAATGGATTTTGTGTTTATTTTCTAGTTACATTCTCACCTCAAAGGAATTTTCTCAATAGTAAATATAATTTTAATAAAAAGAAAGCTAAACATATATTGATATAATTTTCTATTCATGTGTATGTATTTTATGCTCTTACTAGAATATCAATTAATCTTCAAAATCAATTTAAATTCCAATAATACTAAAAAATAATTATTTTCATAAAATAAAAATATATTATTGGTCACTATTTCTCTTAATTTTTTTAAGACAAGGTCTCACCATGTAGCCCTGGCTGGACTGGAACTCAGGGAGATCCTCCTGTCTTTGCCTCTCTCCAATTGCTCAGAATAAAGACATGCATCAGTATATCCAGACTCTATCCATTATGTAGAAATATTTTTTACTTAACTTCTTTCTGTAATTTAAATATTGAATGATGTAACCAAGTTTACAAGTTAGCTTAACTGTCAACATGACACAGCCTAGAATCACCTGAAAAGAGAGTCCTAATTGAGTTATTGCCCAGATCTGATTGGCCTGTGCTTATATATGTAGAGAATGTACTGATTGTTACTGATGTAGGATGCACCAGCCCACTATGGGCAGCACAGTCACAGGTGGTCCCAAGCTGCATGAAAAAGTGATCTAAGCATATGTCTGTGAGCAAGAGCAAGAGAATAAGCCAACAAGCAGTCTTCTAACAGATTTCTAATTCAAGTTCCTGCATAAGACCCTCTATTGACTCCCCTCAGTGACAGACTGTAATCTGGAAGTATAAACCAAATCCACTTTTTTTCTTTCCTCAGGTGTTTTTGGCCAGATTTGCTTTTTCACAGCACCAGAATAAAATCAGAAAACTCACTATGAAGGTTGGAGCGCAGTGATGAACATCTTTAATCTCAGCACTCAAGAGACAGAGGCAGAAAATCTCTGTGAGTTTGGAGCCAGCCTGATCTACAGAGTGAGTTCCAGGCTACAAAATAAGACCCTGTCTCCAAAAGAAAAAAAAAAGCAAAAAAGAACACTAACTATGACATAATTTGTATGTCAAATGTATACTTCTGAATTTCTAATTGAATTACCAAGACTGTTGCCTTTCATTTTTGAAAATTAAAGGGCTAAAATCAAAGAACCAATATAAAATTGAAGGCAGACTCTCAGAAGGTGAATTAGCTACTCAGAAATTTCCAACAGCTAAGGTGTAACCAGTGTTAAGGGATATTTGTTTACACTGTGTGAAGATGTATCACTGTGATTGGTTTAATAAAGAGCTGAATGGTCAATGGTCAGGCAGGAGAGACTAGGGGGAACTTCTGGGGACAGAGAGAAACTTAAAATTAATCTAGGTGCACAGGAGATGCCAGCAAGACACACAGGGAGTTGGATATACAAAATAGAGAAGAGGTAAAGAGCCACATGGCAGAACATAGACTAAAAGAAACAGGTTAATTTAAGTTATAAGAGCTAGTTGTAAAGACACTTAAGCTAAAGGCCAAGCTTTCATAATTAATAAGAAGTCTCTGTGTCATTATTTGGGAGCTGGAGGTCTAAAGAAAGTCCAACAAAAAATTCTGACTACAAGCCAGAGCTTAGATAAATTAAAATAAATGTAAATATTAATAAATTTCTAAATTTGTTAAACATAAAATAAATGTAGCAAATAAGAAAGAGTAGCTAACTGAAACTACAGTGAAAAATCAGTAAACAATAGAGATAAATGTATCAGCAATTGTAAGGGAAATTTGACTTGAGGCTAAAGTCTTCATCAGCTCTACCATCCACGCGCCCCAGGTGAGATAATGACAAATTTCATGCTGCTGCATTAATCATAAAAGCATCAAAGAGAGCCTAGTGTTTTGTTACCTTACATTTTTAAATGAAGTGTATATGCACAATACTTTAAACAAGAGTTGAAGCATGTATACAATATGTGGTAACAAAAACAACCTTAAGTTTGTGCCAATATACAAAAACTCTTTAGACAAGAGTAGAAACACACACACACACACACACACACACACACATATATATATATGTGTGTGTGTGTGTGTATGTGTGTGTGCTAACAAAAAT
Organism: Onychomys torridus; assembly: GCF_903995425.1. NCBI lineage: Eukaryota > Metazoa > Chordata > Mammalia > Rodentia > Cricetidae > Onychomys > Onychomys torridus. Next base: position 15,478,612 of record NC_050456.1, read on the forward strand.
TCCTTAAATTTGTGTCAATATACAAAAATCCTTACAAATACAAAATACTTGAGATCAGGAGTTGTACCTTAGTTTATAGTAGATTCAATAATCTTCCCTACTATTTAAAGTAGTTTCAACAATCTATCCTTTTTATCTTATCATTTATATATTGCTCTAACTACAACAAACATCCATGACCTACCAAATAACCAAAGACCACTCACACCCCCTAACTCTTAGGAATGTGGGTGTAATTTTCTCCATACTGCTTCCTGCCGTCTGGGAGTGAAGATCTCTTTAAGGTCCTAGAGAGAAAAATTTGAGATAATGGCCAAGTCCTGAGAAGACCAGCTATACTCTTTCTTGGTACATATCACCTGTCAAGATTCAGGAGGTCGCCCTTGATCACACCTGATCAACATCATTCCTGAAGGAATTCATAGCCTCTCCTCTCCTGTAGGACCAAAACTCAAAACCATTTCTGATTTCCATTTGAAGAACATATTTTTGACTTCTATTTTGAAGTTAAGACATTCCTAAAGTATCTAGAATGGGTTCAATTTAGCAGTCCAGTTCACAATCCCATGTCTCCTAGCAACTGTTGTTTGCTTCTCAACAATCAAAAAATTCAAAATCCCTGTGCATTTCCCATCTTATGTGGCTTTTTTCTTTTACTCTTTCTTTAAAGACTTTATTTTACTTTTAAACTATTCATTTTTTCTATGACTATACCATTTTTCTTTTCTTAAGCCTGCACACATTGTTAAACATACTGTAACCTGTTTAGAGATTTTTCTGTATGGACCTCTTTTACCATGAATCTCTAGTCTTTTTTTGACAACATGAACAAACTTTTAATCTGCTAACCTACACCTGGATTCTCTGAGCAGCTCTTGGCTGGCTCTGCCTACTTCTTGGGTAGCAAAAACCAAACTTAAAACCCACATGACCAAGGACTGCATTCAACCTTCCTAGAGCTCTAGAATGCTGATACTTGTACTTTGGCAGGTATTTTTTTACTTAGTTTTTTGTTTGTTTCTATTTAGCATGAAAAATGCTGTTTTGCTCTGCTATACAGCAGGGTTACTTAAAGGAGCCTTATCCTTCTTGCCCAATCCCTCACTTACTCTTTCATCAAGCTCAATATTATTACCTGAAGTCATGTATGCAGAGCTAGTATGGTTTTTTCTCAAATTCAGGGAGGTGGTATTTGTTTCCAAAGGTTAGACTTAAAAATAGAAATATTTATTGATCAAAGTTTTGGCACTTCTTGTGTGTTTTCTGGAGTTTCCATGAGTTCTATATGCTTTTCATTTTCTGATATTTTTTTTTAAATGTGTTTATTCAGAATAGAATTACATCATTTACCCACTCTTCCTTGCTCCTGGCCCTCCCAGCTAACCTCTTGAAAACTCCTCCCATGTCCCCTCATGTTGATAGCCTCTTGTTTTTATTATTATTGTTGCACACATATATTTGAATATCTGAATTAGTACAACTACTGAGTCTGTTCTTGTTGTTTGTGAGTTCATGATCCCAAAGCTGACTATTCTGCATTCAACAAGCAATAAAGAGACTTACCTTGGGAAAAGTTAAATCTCCTTCTCTCAATTTTCATTAGTAGCTAGTAGCTCTTTGTTTAGGAGTGGGGCTCTATGAAATTTTCTCCCTTCCATGTTAACATGTCCATTGATATTGACATTGTTCAAGTTTTATTTATCTAACCATAGACAAACAAAAACACATACCAGTCATGAGAAACCTCCTTTTGATTAGTTGCTCATTGCAGTCCCAGTAACTCATAAATGTTATAGATTATCAATATAGCCTCTGATTGTTTCCCATAGGTTAAAGGTAGGCCCCCATTGCTGAAAACACTGCTTACTTAGAACACAAGACTCAGATGATCTGAGCCTGATCTGACCAGAAAGCCTCCATGATTTCTGAAAATACTATACAAGCTGCCAAGGGAGGAAAGCAATTGAACAGGCCCATCCCCCTGCAGCATCTGCAAACCACAACAGCATCTGCGAACCACATCAGTAGACAGCATGGCAAGATATTCCTAAAGGTGCAGTGAGTGGAGCACACATGGTGGTGGCAACCAACAGCTATCTAATTACACGAGAGGACCTGCTCAACTGGAGTGAAATCACGGCTGGTACTGGAAATCCAACCATACTCAAGATTACTGAGATCGTGGACCTTAGAAAAGAATCTACTACTGCCAGTTTACTAAATCACCATAATTTTTTACTGCATTTCAAATCTGCTTCTCATACCCTAAGTGTAACTACCACTCCTAATCAGAGAAGCCCATCTTTACAGCAAATGGACAGCATCACAGAAAACTACAACTGGACATAGTGCAGAGATCAATGGACTAAGAAGAGCCCAGCCCTAGTGGCTCCATCTACATCAGAACTCCTGCATCAATGACTCAAGGAACTTGATGAACAAAGGGGCTGAATTACCATCAGAACCAGAATACCAGGATTCCTACTGGAAAACATTTCCCTCTATTTTTTATTACAAGAGAAAGAGAACAAAGCAAGCAGGACTAAGTAGTGACTTCTTGTATCTTTGATCAGCTAGTGCACTGGAGCAACTTCTCTTCTGAGCCTTCATCTGTTGTTTTCTGTTCCCTTCCATCCTTTTAAATTTAAACTTCATACAGGTGTATACATTACATTGAACACGTTTCCCCCGTATCTCCTCCCCTTCCCAGTTGTCCTCTTTGTTCCCCTAGACAGATTCATTTTTTACTTTCGTTATATGTATGCATATGTGATCTCATGAATTAACTAAATGAAATCTAGGAACTATGAATGAGAGGAAATACATATTATTGTCTTTCTGAGAATTACTTACTGTACTTAGTATAATTCCCACAAATTGCATCCAGCTTCATGAAAACAGCACAACTTCATGCTTTATGGCAGAAAAAAATTCCATTGTGAACATATAACACATTGTAAATCCATTTGTCTGTTGTTGGATACCTAGGTTGGTTCAATAAGTTATTTATTGTAAATAACACTAGAATGAACTTTGATATCCTGGTATCTCTGTGATATGTTGGCTTGGTGTACTTTGAATAAATACTGGCAGTAGTATGTCTGGATCTCGTGAAAAAAAAATCTAATTTCAGTTTTCTAGAAAGCTCCATACTGACTTACATAGTCTCTAGACTACTTTACATTCCCCCATCAGTGTGTAAGGGTTCTCTTTTGTCCACACTTTCACCAGCATTATGTTACTTGTTTTCTTGGTGAATAACTTTCTTATTGTAATATAGGACAATAAATAAGATAGGCATTAAGTACTGCATTTGTTTTATGACATCCACTAACAGCTAGTAGTTACACTGTTTTATACTTGAGGTCAGTTCATTGTATTAAAATAAGATACATATAAAATCGCTCAAAATCATAAATATCTTAGGAGTTAAATAGGTGAAAATAAAACAGCCTAAAGACTATGTAAGAAGTATACTGCTCATGGAAGGTACCTAAGGATAGTATTTTGTGGCTAATTCAATATCAGTTGTGTAGCTACAATAGTAAATATTACATATTTGTCTTCTAAATACTTGATAAGAATTAAACCAAAAATTTTTCAACATAATGTTAGGAGGCAAGTACTATTTTTTTGTTTGTTTGTTTGTTTTGTTTTTTGTTTTTTGAGGCAGAGTTTCTCTGTGTAGCTTTGCGCCTTTCTTGGATCTTGCTCTGTAGACCAGGCTGGCCTCAAACTCAGAGATCCACCTGCCTCTGCCTCCTGAGTGCTGGGATTACAGGCGTGCGCCACAACTGCCCGGCTAGGCAAGTACTATTAATAACTTTCTTTATATATAAGGAAAGTGAACACCAAACTGTTAAATGATCTACCCCATATCCCATGGCTTATGAAAATCTGCATTGGATTCCAACACAGATAGGCTGATGTTAATCAGTAAACCATTAGGCCACATGCCTTTCTGTGTATTTTTCCTACTGTAAGTTAGGCTCATCTGGATGTTATACACATAGAATAATCATACTTTTGGTAGTCTTAAACTAGAGGGAGTAGATCTAAAAATAGAGCTTTTGCTTATGTTATGTTATTCTGTGACAGAATCCACAACAATCTACCTACATTTCTGTTTCAATTTCTAGCAAATGCCACATTTAATAAACATAAAGCATATGCTATATGCCTGTTGGCATGTGAAGTTGGGAGGTTCCCCAGACAGTTGATGATAAAGAATAAAACAGGACGCCAGATACCTGGTAGTAGGAACAGATGTTCTGGAGAGAAATGAAAGCATAAGTGCTTCCCCAAGTTTCCATGAGACACGGAAAATTCCCAAGAGGCTCCAATAAAGATCATACTAACTTTGAATTGCAAGCCTACAGGAGAAGTTTTAATTTCACGATGAAACATCAGCAGATCCATTTACGGATTCTGGAGTTTGAAGAAGTTGGGGTTATAAAGAGGTTTTCCCACCAATTCCACTTGGTAAAATTGAAGGTGGTGTTGAGCAGAAAGATGGGCTGTTGGGCTCATTAAAAAGGAATGTAATGCCCACTCAATGCCCTGTGCCATACATACAGAATTAGGGAATTCCAGATTAATTGTCATGTGTTTTCTACACATAGTCTAGAAAACTTCTTTTCTTACATACTTCCTTCCATTGATCAACACACAGAAATTTACATATATGAAGATAAGAAAGGGAAAATACTTACCACCAGAATGTTCTTCAAATGAAGCTCTGATCTGAAATTCAAACCCAAATGTCTCTTACTTAATTTCTAGTATAAGGTCAGCTAATGTTTAACGGCCTCAGTTTATACAACAGAAAATGGGAAATATGTTTTACTGCTCTTTGATTCTTTTCTTACTGCAGTTGGATTGCAACAGAATGCTTGTGGCTACTCTTGTCAACCTGCTTGAATCAACAGAAGCCTAGGACTGAACTAAGGTGAAACTCCATGTATTTCTGTAAAAGCATTTCCATAAACAACTGAAACTTGTGGGTGCAACTGGGTCTCTGGGGGATGCCTTTGAAGGTATACTTGGACCTGCCTTCCTGTTACTGTTGCTTCATTCATGGTTTCCATGAGGTGAACATCCTCAGACACAGAATCTACCACAATAATATTCTGCCTCACCTTAGGCCCAAATCTCTGAGTCCAATTGACCTTGTACTAAAATCTCTAAAACTTTCTAATATTTAAGAGTTTGAAATTAATTAAGTTCCTTTAAAGTCTTTGAGGAACTATCTCCTGAAAATAAGTAAAAGCATATTCGTTGCTGAACATGATAGGTGGATTTCTGTAAGTTGGAAACCAGTCTGGACTACATAGTAAATACCAGGTCCAACAGGCCTACAGAATAAGACCCTGTCTTAAAAAATAAAACAAACAAACCAAAATCATACCAGCTTTGCCTTCATAGTTTCAAGTTGAGTTTGGTGATTTGTTGAGGAACTGGGGAGGTTACTAGTAGGAAAGACTCTAGAAAAAGTAATGCAGTATTGAACCCATTTTGCACAAAGGGGCAATGAAACAAGAGTTGAAGGAGTAAGAAAGAGTCCCGCGTCCAGGCACTGCGATACATTCAGCAGGGCAGAGATTACAAGAGTGGGATTGTGCTGAGCTTCACAGTAAGTCAAGGCCAGCCTGGGATACACAGGAAGATGTCTCAAAACAAGAAACAAAGAAAAATGGGGAGTAGGATTTAATATATATATTTATTTATATATATAAATATATGTCAATAAGGCATATAGCATATGCTTTGTGTTTATTAAACGTGGCATTTGCAAGAAATTGAAACAGAAATGTAGGTAGATTGTTGTGGATTCTGTCACAGAATAACATGACATAAGCAAAAGCTCTATTTTTAGATCTACTCCCTCCAGTTTAAGGCTACCAAAGGTATGATTATTCTATGTGTATAACATTCAGATGATATATATATCTATATATAATATAGATATTTATAATATATTTATATTTAATACATATACACACACACACACACATATATATATATATATATATATATATATATATATATATCTCACCCTCCCTCCTCCTCCTCCTTCTTCTTCTTCTACTTCTTTCTTTCTTTCTTTCTCTCTCTCTCTCTCTCTCTCTCTCTCTCTCTCACTCACTAAGACAAAAAAATCAGTATTTTGCTAACTCTTTGTCACTGTACCATACACCTGAGTACAGAATAATCTAAAATGAAGAAAAATTAATTTCAACTCATCATTTCAGTCTAAGGACTCAAGCAGACTATCATGGCAGTGGACCCTGTGTAAGAAGATGGACCCTGTGTAAGAAGCTGCTTATCTCATGGAAGTCATGAATCAAACAGCAGTAACATGGAGGAACAGGCTGAAATATACCCTCCAAAGGCACTCCCCAAAAGACAATTCCACCCCCAAGGCTTCAATTGTCTCTGGAAATGCTCTCACAGAAATACCCAGAGTGTACTTTCCTAATGTCCTAGAGTTCTCATCAATCAATGAAGTAGCCACAAGTGTCCAGTGAGGTTTTATTCTACTACTGTCCTGCATGAAACTGTTCACAGAATATCTAGTCTGGACTCTGGTTCCCATAGCACCCTCACAGGCCCTGTGCCAGTAGACAGAGCCGAATATGTGAAGAACAGCACACAGATTGCCCTTACTATTATTTGAGCACATCAACTCTTCCAAACAAAGGCATTTGCTTCTCTGGCTTTCTCAGGATGAGACAACAAAGCCACTGTTGTTTTTTATGGGCAAAATAACTTGACACCTAGATTCCCTCTTCGCATCAGCCATCTGATAAAGCTGCCCAAAAGTAATACAAACTAGCTTTGATCAAAGTCACCTTTCTGATGGGCCACTGCACAAGAAGGCAAGAAAACTTATAAATGAACTTTGACCCATTTTTCACAAAAACACAATAACTTGGTAGTTTTTATCATTTAGAACCATCATTAAGAATGAGAAACTTGTGTAAGCCCAAGGTTACAAACAGCCAGCTCATGCACTAAGGACAGGTCCCAGTCCCACAGCCTGGATGCCTCTCAAGCAGTTCAAGCTATTCAATTGTCTCACTTATCCAGAGGGCCTGATCCAGCTGGGGGCTCCACAGCCTTTGGTTCATAATTCATGTGCTGCCATTCATTTGGCTATTTGTCCCTGTGCTTTTTCCAATCTTGGTCTCAACAATTCATGCTCTTACACTCCCTCCTCTTTCTCAACAATTGGACACCTGGAGCTCCACCTGGGGTCTGGCTGAGGATCTCTGCATCCACTTCCATCAGTTATTGGATGAGAGTTCCAAGACAACTGTTAGGGTGTTCGGCCATCTGATCACCAGCCTAGGTCAAATCAGGCTTTCTCCCAACCATTGCCAGCAGTCTACAGAGGATGTATCATTGTGGATTTCTGGGGACCTCTCCAGCACTCTGCCTATTCCTGTTCTCATGTGGTCTTCATTTATCATGGTCTGTTATTTCTTGTTTTCCTTTTCTGTTCTTGATCCAGCTGGGATCTCTTGCTCCCCTAAGCTTTCTTTCCCTCAAACCTTGCCCTTCATTACTCCCACTGTCATCCAGGTTGTTCATGAAGATCTTTGCTCAGCCTGGAAGGAGGGGACTGGACCTGCCTGTACTGAATCCACCAGGTTTAAATGAATCCCCAGGGGAGTCTTGGCCCCAGAGGAGATGGGAATGGAGGGGAGGGGATGGGGGAAGATGGGGATGGGTGCAGGAGGGAGGAGGACAGGGGAACTCATGGCTGATGTGTAAAATTAAAACACAAATATAATAATAATAATAATAATAATAATAATAATAATAATAAAAGGGTATAAAGCAAAAAAAATGAGAAAATTGGGCTGGAGAGATGGCTCAGAGGTTAAGAGCACTGACTGCTCTTCCAGAGGTCCTGAGTTCAATTCCCAGCAACCACATGGTGGCTCACAACCATCTGAGATGAGATCTGGCACCCTCTTCTGTATACAGAATAAATAAATAAATCTTTAAAAAAAAATGAGAAACTCGTGTTTGCTAACAGTATTGGGTTGGGAGATTAGTGGTAAAACCACACTGTCCTCCTTCTCTAAAGATTCCAAATGAACAACAGGTATTAATCCTCCTTTAGTACACCTGTGTTGTGGCTCGTGGAACATAGCTGTTCAATGGACTGGAGAGAAGAGAAGCTGTGTTTTAGGAAACAGAAACTCAGGTAGTGCCTTGTTTATATGACATTTTTCAGTTCAAACATCTTTGGATTCACAGTTGGGTTATAATGTCATGCTAAATATCTCTGAATAAGCTAAATTATATTACAGTAAGTTAAATTAAAGCAAAATAAAACCCAACAGAACAATCCGTCCTTGGACAATTGACCAATTGATAGCATAATGATAATCTTAGGAGAGCAGGATGGTCAGTCATTGTCTGTAGTATGGTTAGTCCTGTTCATTTTAAGCTGTATTTATAATATAGGGTATGCAAAGAGAATTGAACAATTATCCATCTGATTTGATTGTTTTTGACAGCCAAACCAGCTAATTCAGCAGGGAGATAAAGCTAAGACTAGCTACATTGATCAAATAAATAAATAAATAACAAATCACCCTTCACTTTATGCCGAGTAGATGCTACTTTGAAGAAATGGCTTAGATCCAAAGGCTCTGACTGTTTGAAGACCCCCAAAAGTCTGTTTGTTGGAACAGTTTGGACAGCTAAAAATGTCTCACACAACATAAATTCAGCAACTTTAAAATGCTGGAATATATGCTCATAATAAATAAAAACAAAAAAAACCTGAAAAAAAATTCTTAAAGCCAGGCAGTGGTAGCACACACTTTTAATCCCAGCACTCGGGAGGCAGAGGCAGGCAGATCTCTGTGAGTTTGAGGCCAGCCAGGGCTACCAAGTGAGTTCCAGGAAAGGCGCAAAGTTATACAGGGAAACACTGTCTTGAAAATAAATAAATAAGTAAGTAAGTAAATAAATAAATAAAAACTATAGTAACCCAACTTTTCTATTAAACAAAAGTAAAAACAAACTTGTAGTTATAGTTAAGATTCTGAGTTACAATTTAATCTCTCAAAGCAGCTAAGAAATGTGGGTGAAAGTATTTCAATTCAACCTAGAATCAGCTGAGTCCTTCCAGGGTCAAGTACACTACAACAGTCAGCCCCAAGGTCTGTCAATGGCAACAGTCAACAGGAGAGTTGGTACCATGGTCTAATTATATCCATTAAACTTTAATTTATATTAATATATATGAATTAATTAATATATTATCATGGATGCAGCTAATTTTACTTCCTAAAAGTTATCACTTTCATAAAATAATAAGATGGAGCTAACAGATAATTTTGAAGAAAAGATGTTCAGGGTCAATGAAAGTAACAAACAAAATCTAATATTATAGCTCAAGGACCGGACTATTTGTCTTGGTTTATTATTAAGAGTGGCTCATTTTAATGTAAAACAAAGATATTAATCAAGATAAGTTAAACTTGTATAGATATGGATGGTTAAACACACACACACACACACACACACACACACATACACACACACACACACACACACACACACACACAATCTGCTATCGTATTTTATGTCCTTAATTCTTTCCAAAAGATTTCTTGGGAAAGGGGGTAATTAATTTTGATATAAGCTTTTCCTTATGATTGCTAATGTGCTAACAGAGATTCCCACTTATGAAGTTTGAATCACACTATTCTACACAATCTTTTGAAGGCTCATTCTGCTCTTTGATGCCCAGAAAAGTTAGATCTTTCCATTGCCTTTGATGAACCAGTGAAATAAAAGAACTGGAAGTCTTTATTCATTGCAGCCTTGTTGATTATCTTCAGGGGGATGTTGGACTAAGTTGACTTCATCAAGAATCTGAAAGTAGTTTGTAGTTATTGGCAGAGTCCTTGCTGTCAAAAGAAGTAGAAGTAGCAAGTGGAATTGAGAAGTCATGCCAATGAAAGGAGGTTAAAAGAGGAGTGTGGGAGAAAAAAAGAAGGGAAAAGAAAACCTCCAGAGAACAGTCTCTTCCTGGGAGTGAATACTTTATCCTTTCATTTCACTTAATGCTTATTGATTGTTCATTAAAAGCCAGCATTAAGGATGTGAACATGCAAAAATAGAAAAGTACAACTCCTACTTGCCTGGGTAGAACTCAGTAGCTGAAGCATTTCATTCATTAGCACAGCATTCCAATGGATTGACCAATATCACTGTTACCATTTCTTAAATGAGAAATACTCAGATCATGGATGTGAAAATATTTGTTTAACAAAGTTGCTTGTCAAAGTGGAAAAATATATCTGTACTTCTTAGAATCTTCACAAAGACTGAATCAGAAAAGCAACTAATGAATCTGTCACTTGGAAATGTGCTGTTATGAATGAATCATGAGTATTTAACAATAAGCTTACAGAGATAGGAAAGATCAAGAAAGGTGGACAAGAAAAATAAAATGGCTGGGAATTGAATATTTGATGAATAGTATGGGGATATTTCAGTAAAGGGGAAATATTTTGAATCAGTGATTCTCAACTAATGGATTGTGACCCTTTTGGTAAACCTCTATGTTCAAAAATATTTACATTATTATTCATAACAGTAGCAAAATTACAGTTACAAAGTAGCAGTAAAAATGGCTGAGGTCACTACAACATGAGAAACTGCATTAAAGAGTCATAGCATTAGGAAATGTCGAGAACTACTGCTTTGAATAGAAGTATGAGCAATTTAAAATTTGAGGGCTTGCAAAAGTTTCCTGGGAGCAGACTGTAAAAGGAGTGATGGGTGAAGGATTCTGTGCTTATATGTCTAGGTGACAGAGACTGACAAGCTGGCCTACAGAATGGTCATGAATAAAATCCAGTCACATGTAATGATTAAAGAAAAAGCAAGTAGAAATCGGGGGATTTCTTAAGAGACTGCTGGGACATGTAGAACTTCCTGTCCCCTCCTGCAAAGCAGAAATTTCTCTCTCTCTCTCTCTCTCTCTCTCTCTCTCTCTCTCTCTCTCCCTCCCTCCCTCCCTCCTTCTGTGTGTGTGTGAAATGTGAATTAAGATGATTCAAATATTTCAAAGTCACAGAATAATTATAAAATTAGAAGTCCACAGAATGAGAATGCTCTATCTAGTATGCAATCAAACAAAATTCTCAAAGGAAGAAAAAGCTAATAAACACTTAAAAAGTACTCAACACCCTTAGCCACTAGGGATATGCACATTAAAACCACTTGGAAATTCATCTTAGCTCCATCAGTATATTGATTATCAAGTATACCAATAACAGCAAATGCTAGCTTGGATAGGAATGTTAGCTATGTTAAAATAAATGCAGTAAAAAGTACAGGATACTTCAGAACTGCTAATCTTAAAGAGACATCTTGGAATCATTCTGGAGGCTCCTCCAAAAGTTACATTAAAAATAACATGCAACCCAGCTAAATCATTCCTAAGCATATCTTCAAATAACTCTATACCCTACAAGAGGGATATATGTGCAAGCATGGTAAGTGTTGCACTATTCACTTTAGCTTGGAAATGCAAGCAGCCCAGATACCCAACTGCTGATGAACAGACAATGAAAATGTGGTACACAATGAACTACTATTCATCCATAAAAAATAATAAAACTATGAAATTTACATGGAAATATGTGGGATTAGAAAACCATTATTTTGTGTGGAATAATCACAGGCCCCAAAGAACAAATGCTACATATTATCTCTCATATGAGGATAATAGCTTTGACTCAGTGATTCATTGTTTCTAACCTGGAGTGTCTCAGGAAAGCAGGATAAAAGGAGAGGAATGGAAAGGTTAACTTAACACAGGAATCGTTAGTAGAGCATAGGTTTTAAAAAAGTAAAGAATGGAAATACTGTTGGTGGAAAAGTTTATCTAGGGAGGAAGGAAAAGGAGTTGGGGAGATGAGAGTATGGGATGGGGAGATTAACTGTGAAGGTAATGTAAAGAAACCATATGGAAAGCAAGCTATGCCTATCTATAAAATAGCAGCTTCTTTGCTGTGAGAGTAATTAACTGCCCACTGGTTGTATTTGAAGATACACCATGGTAGAAGTATATTCAGAGTAGTGCGTGGTACTATAAGCCTAGCAAACAAGCCAGGTCTGAGGAGGTAGTATGCTCATGTGAGCAGTATATTTCTGATGGTTAATCAAACAGGCATAGTAACAAAAAGCCTTCCTCCAAGGACTTACGCTTATACCCATAGACAAAAGCAGCCCAAGCCTAAATCATAGAAGTGTCTCCTTAGGATGAATGGTGGTGAATGCAGAGTCATGGTGGCCAAAGATGCAGAGAGTAAGTAATGGTGTGAATCCATCTTTAAATAAGTTACTTACATACCCTTCAGCCCTAGTTTGGTTTCTGTTGCTGTGATCAAAAAAAACTTAGGGAAGAAAGAGTCTATTTGACCTATGTTTTCATGTCATAGTCCATTGTGAAGGGAAGCAAGGGCAGAAATGCCAGACGGGAACCTGGAGACAGGAACTGAAGCAAAGTCCATTGTGGAGGCCCACAAAGGTTTCTTAGTGAGATCTGAGCTTGCTTTACCCATTAGGGCTACATTTAGAGGATTGCTTGACCATATGCATATTCACTAGGTGATTGAAAGAGTCTACACTTGGCTAAGCTAGGGGGAGGTCTTTTACTCCACCCCTTGGCATTCCTATCCATAGCCCATTAGAAGAGACTGAAGGGGCCAGTGGATAATGATCCAGGCCCTCTTGAGGCTATTCTGTGTTTCTGTTTCTCCCCCCTCTATCTTTCTACCTAATATATCTTATCTCTCTCTCTCTCTCTCCTCAAGAGTACCCTGGGGAAAAAGTGGGGGTGTGTTCCCCCACAGATGGTGCCTGAACAGGGATAGAGGACTTGGCAAAAGGAGAGAGGGGGAGTCACAGCTGAAAGGGGACATACCCAATAAAGAATTAAAAATAAAGGCAATGGTATTTTATTCTCAGGAGTGAAAGCAAAGTGCCTAAAAGAAATACCAAAGTAAAAAGTGAGGCTGCAGTGAATCTCTCTTTATTTATATTTCTTTCTTTTTTGTTCTCTCCCTTAACTTCTATCAATAAAAATTAAGGAAAAAATATAAGGTAGAATATAGGAATATAGTATAGAAAAAACTTAGGGTAAGAAAAGCAACAAGACAGAGGAACTATGTCCTTGATTTTCCAACTATGGGACAATGAACACAAACTTCTGGGGAAAAACCAGAGAAATAAAAAAATAGTCTGAAAAAAATGGGCAGAAAAAGATTCCAGTGGAAGCGTTTATCCTGTGAATAGCCAAGCTTTAAGCCCTGAGTGGCAGACAAAGAATTTTCTCTGATATGGATGTGGATAAAATAAAACTTCACTCCACTGACATTGCCACTGTATGAAAACATGGCACCATCAGAATTAGTTTCCTTGGCCATGAAGCCAAGTTTAGAGAACTAAAGTCTTAGGAAAAACTTAGTAATCTCTCTCTCTTAAAAACTGGAAGCTTTTCAGATCTCTCCTTCTCAGATTTTTTTTCATTCTATAAGAGCAAAATTAGATTCACCTGGGAATAACCTCTATCAGAATGGGAAAATCACCTGTAATAGCCCCAGGAGGAAACAAACCTTGAAACATGGCAAATTTTCTCTGCTAGTCCTATCTCCCCTTCAAAATGGTATTACATTTGACCATACAGAACTGGGGACATAAGCCTCTACCCATAGGGCTGGAGCAATAGCCAAGGCATCAGGGACTCTGCATCTTGGGGAAAGAGACAAGCAGGGAAAAGTAGGACATCTATCAGAGTAAAAATCTTTCTAAAAAGGCTTTTTAAAAAAAGTACTCTATTTTTCACTGACCCGTAAGGCAGGGGGCAAAAGGTTACCAAACACCTGGCTGAGTGTGCCCGGGTGAATGGAGATAACCAGCTCTGGAAACAGTGTCAGGTGAAGAATTTGACTAGAGAGGTATACCTGTCAAATAGTAATACAGGCATCCTAATGCAAGCTTTGGGAAGACAAAAATTCTCCCACAATAAAAGCAGAAGTTTGATTTTGTCTTCAGCATGAATACAGACCCTGTGAACATCAGTTTTTTCCTGGACATAGAAAAGCAACATGGGAAATGTAGTATTTGTAATAGCATGATGATATAGAGGCAGCTTGGGAAATACAGTCTGTAACAGAGATGCAGGTGCTGCACTGACCAAATAAATTCTGCTTTTTTCAGCTCAAAACATCGATTTTTCCAAAGCACTGCTAGAAAGCTTAGCTTTACTTCCTGAGAATGAGAAACAGTTGATGTCTGTCAGGAGACAAGTAAAATGCTAATGATGCTTTTCAAATCATTTTGAAACCCTTGACAAATGAAGATAATCAAAGAAGTTCTTTGCCTTTTGAACAGCAGCCTGTAGTGAGTGATTCCTTTGCAAATCTAATGGAGAACAAGGAAGCATGTATTCAGAAAGGAGTGACTTTGTAGATGTGGACCAAGCTCCAGAAAATCTAGTTATCCTGCAAAATAGAGTCACTTCACTTTAAAATTCCCTACAAAAAAACAACACTAAATTAGAATGCTTGCTTGATGAATGCAGTGATGTTTGTGAGAATAGGAAAAATATGCCAAGTACTGAAGGTTGAAAAGTTACAACTATACTCTGAGCTGAATAACTCTTGATCAAAGTGTATGACAGCTACTAGTAAAATGGTATCAGGGGTTGAGAAGTTAGTGAATGAAGCAAAAATGCTAAATCATGAAGATGTTCTTCCTCAGAGCAAGCTAATAAAAAAAGTAAGAAAAAATTCATGATAAATAAAACAACTCATTTTTGTTCTTGACTCCTTTGAACAGTAGCAGTTTCTGTGAACAAAGAACCTTATCAGAAATATTGGGCTAATAAAATCTATCAAACAGAAAGCATCATTGAAAGAGCTCCTGGCATCTAAAAAAGCAGCTTTAAAAGTTTAAGAAAAAGGAATTTTACTCTCAGTCAACCTTAGAGCCACTGATTAATTAGGCTCTGACTTCAAACTCTCAAGAAAACTTTCAGAATGATATCAAAGCTGAGTATAAATTCCAAACTTTAGAAATTATTTGTGTACTTCCTATCTTGTTAAAGGAAAATATAATAGTTATTTTAAGATATCTCTTCTAGATATGTACTAAAGTTTGTAAAATAGTTCTATAGCATTTCCTTTTTAATGTAAGTTTGTAAAAAGTGTAAGTATAGTTAGATGTAAAAAAATGTATAGTCATGTTAAATGATTCTTCTAGATAAGTTTGTAAAGTTCTATATCATTTCCTTTTGAATATAAATTTATAAAAAGTGTAAGTAAATGTTGAATATGTTTGTAAAAAGTATAAATATTGAATGTAAGTGTAAATTTGAATGTGAGTCTGTACAGTGATTCATATTAGAATTGTTTTTATTATTCCATCAACATATGTCTAGTCTGCAGAAATTAGGTAACATTAATTTTTAAAGGATAAACCACATCAATCACATTAGCAGCATCTTTAAATTGTTATTACTTTTCTACCCTCAGATGTATTTGAACACTTTTTATGACAACTCAAAACATAATTTTATGGTCTTAATGGCCCTGGAAAACTTAAGGTGTCATAATTAGGGGAGCTTTTCTGTCTTCTTGCTAGAAGTTTCCACTCCTTTTGTTTCTGTTTAGAAAGGGGAAGGCCCCCCCAAAGGGGTAGGCCTTCAGTCGAGATAGCTTGTACAGAAATTCTACTGCTGTGGTAGGAACACATGTATATATGAGCTTCTTAAACAGCTAAAAGTGTTTTTATAATTAGGATGGGGTTTTGTTTACTTGAGTGGATACTTTGAAGTGTTTTGAGATGACTGTTTTCTTCTGGGAATCAAAATAACCTCTTGAAAATTTTATTGAACATCTGTTAGGAGAGAATTTTGATTTAGAAAATGGCTTGGTGCAGCTAAGACTGCTGTAGTCATCTTAGACCCACTCCAAAAAGGATATTTCAACTTTATTATCTCCTACTCCTTTACTGGGAGATATGGCAGCTGTGAAGATCATTGTAACTATTTTCAAGCTCATAGTAGGAACCTGAGTCAGAGCTGAGGTAAGCCCTATACTCCCTCCTGCCAGAGGCTAGCAGTCAAAGATGGGCAACTTTCTACTTGTTTGTTTCCAACCTAAGGAAGAGTATGCTTGAAGGAAAGTGTATCGCCATGAGGGGTAAGGAAGATTATTCAAGAAGGATGACCTAAGACAGGTACAGTCTATCTGAGGGGCCTAGGGGGTGGGTATTATATCAAGAAGAGGGAAATGTGTAGGCCCACAAAGGTTTCCTAGTTTGATCTGTGCTTGTTTTACCCATCAGAACTGCATTTAGAGAGTTGCTTGACCATGTGCATATTTACTACACTTGGCTAAGCTAGTGGTAGGTATTTTGATCCATCCCTTGGCATTCCTATAAATATCATTTAGAAGAGACAAAGGGGGCTGGTGAATATTGATCCAGACCCTCTTGAGACTATTCTGTGTTTCTATCTATTTCTCCCCCCTCTATTGGTGAAATTATTAAGGCCACTCCACATAGTGAAAAGGGAGGTTTATTTTGTGGGGTAACTTACAAATGAAGGGATAGGTTGTAGGGTCTGGCAAAGGTATGGCGCAATCTGGTGGTGTTCTCTGGAGAACTCTGCTTGGTCTACCTCCTACATTCAGCATCCCAGAACCAGGAGAGAGCCCTCCTCTCGATCCTGGGTCTTCTGCTTGCTCCTCCACCCCACCTTGTGGGTGTTACCATTACCGAAGCCTCAATGGGGGTTGGAACTTCCAGGCCAATGCTGGGATGGCTATTTACTACATCTCCCCCTTTTGTCTAAATAAGAAAGTTCTAAACTAATACAAGACTATATACAAAGAGATGGTTGCCAAATATTGTCCAGGAGTAATGAGGGATAATGACCTAGATAAGTTGGAATTACAATAAGTGCAAACAATATCAAGCAAAAAACACATAGTAAAATCCAGGGAAGTCTATAGCATGGGTAGGTGGCATGTAACAAAGATCATTCTAAAAGGTGTCCTATCCTAAAGAACCTGAGTCTAATACTTACTATATTCTATCTAAGATATTATATATGTATATATACTAAGTTGTAACTATAACTGATAATCTTCAATCTCATCAAAGACCTGAGAAGGAATATAATAATACCTGAGAAATGGGAGAAGGATGCAAGCAACTTTCGGGAGTCTTGCAAGAGTAGACAGAGACAGCTGGCAGCCTGGACAGTCACCTAATGTTTCTCAGCATCGTTGGTGCATTCAAATTGGCTACAGGCCTAGAGTATCTGACAGACCATTTTCAGAAGCAGGAATTCTGAAAGACCATCTTACCCTGTCTTGGCAAAGTATAGTGGTCACTTTCCTTGTGTCCCGCTTGTCCAGAAAGGACAGCATTTGTACTGTCAGCAGTTGAGGCAAGGGCAGTTCTTTGCCCAGTAGGCCATTTTGTGCCAAGAAGACAAACTTCCAAATGGAAATATCTTAGAAGCCCAACATTCTCTCGGGATCAAATTGGTGCTGCTAGGAGCAATTGTGTCTCACATCAACAGAATTCTAAGGTATTTAAAGGCCATATTCTCTAGGTCCATGAAGTATGTAAGATTACCTGTCCATCTGACCTATGTATTTATAAATCTGGATAACCTAACTAACATAATTATAGAGATGACAAGCATAGGTGACAATAACTCTGTTAAGTCTTATCCACCTAAACAACCTAAGGACTAAGGCTTCCTATAAATAAGGCAAACAGTCTGTAAGCCAATGTACAGTAAAAGGACAATGACTTTAAATTGCGACAATACACAAAATATCTTTAACAAAGGTAGGAATGTATAGTACAACATGCCATATGATAATAATCCTAAATATATATATATATATATATCAGTATACAGAATATCTTAAACAGAAGTAGAACATACATACACTATGACAGATATAAATTCACATTTGTATCAATATAAAAATGTTTCAAATAAGAGTAAAAATATGTGTACAATATAACAAACATAGTTCTGTATTTGTATCAATATACAAATTATCTTAAATAGGAATATAAAAAGTTTATATTTGTATCAGCATATAAGAATTCATAACAGTGCAAAGGCTGCTATATTACTAAATTTGTTTACTAATGTATATGATAGTCTACCATAATATCTTATACCTATCCATTCCATTTCTTCTTTTCACTTTTCTTTTTTTTTTTGAGACATATATTCTTTCCTTAAGGAGAGTAATGAGTTTAACAGTTTCTTCCACCCCCAACCCTAGAACCATTATCCATAACCCTGAGAAATATAAAACCTTAGGGATAAGGGGTGTAGTTTTCTTAGAATTGCTTCCTGATGTTTAGGGGGCCATGGTATCTCTGTTGGGTATTGTGAGAAAACTCAGATAGTTAAATCTCAGTTAGACTAACTGTAGATTCTGCAGCAACTCTCTGAGTAAGGAGTAAGACTGTCTGAAATTCTGGCAAGAAGTGTAGTATGATGATGATTACCATGGCATCATTCTGGATAGGGTAGAGTTGTTGTTGTTGGGGCCCCATCTTCCTTCTGGAAACTTCAGAGATTGCTATTGGAAAAAACTTATTTTTTTTTTATCAGAATGGAAGGTTTGGATTTAAAGATGTCATGACATGTAAGAAAGGATTCCAAGAAATCAAGAGTAAGCATGGAGAGAATTAGAATCTTGAAGATAATGGTCCCTTATAGTTGGTTTCCTTCTGTCTCACACCAGAGGGCTCTTCTGATATGGGACTGAAGAATCTCTCAACCTTTTCTTTTATCAATATGCTTGGGTATAGAGAAGGAGTGAGCCAATTCCATCTCCAAAGCCAGCTTGGTTTATAATTAAATTGGAACCACAACTATTCTAGATTGATAGAGATATAGATGTTAGACAGTGATATCTTACCCTGTGTAGATTGGTACCAATAGAGTCTTTCTTTCTGCTGTAAACATCTGGATATCCAAGGCCTTATAATTTCTGGAAGATGGGTATTTCCATTATCCTGGAAAGACAAAAACAGAACCCTACCCCAACCTTTGATTGTTAAATTTTTCTTACAACCTGAAGAGATGTCACATTGGTGGATGATCTTTTACTTCTCCTCATCAAGGGGCTTCTCCTGTTCAAAACAAATTTTTATTAATTTTGTTGGTATCCATAGCTTTTCTTCTCCTGTGGAAACAAAAGCAAAACCCCTTCCCCAGCGTAGGACATATCCAGATTTCCATTCTTAGGTCAACACATCTTTGAAATAAACCAGTTGGTTTAGCTCAGGAGTTTTGTCTGTCATCCAATGTTTCTCCGCAGCTGTTGTTCCTTTCTCTTCAGCATTGAGAAAATTCAAGGTTAATAAAGCACTATGCAATCTATTTCTAGGAGTCATTGTTACCTGTTGCTGTTTATTTAGCATATCCTTTAAAGTTCAATTGGATCTTTCTATGACTGCTTGGCCTGTGGGATTGTGTGGTATACCTGTAACATGCTTTATATTGTAATAAGCAAAGAACTGTCTCATTTTATTGGAGACATATGCTGGGGCATTATCTGTCTTAATTTGTACAGGTATTCCCATGATGGCCATAACTTCTAATAGGTGTGTAATCACAGAATCAGCCTTTTCAGAACTCATAGGAGTTGCCCACTGAAATCCTGAATAGGTGTCAATGGTATGGTGTACATACTTTAATCTTCCAAATTCTGCAAAATGAAACACATCCATCTGCCAAATTTCATTTCTTTGTATACCTTTTGGATTGCTCCCTGCAGATAATGGAGTTTGGTTATAGAAGGAACAAGTAAGACATTTTTCACAATATCCTTAGCTTGTTGCCAAGTAATGGAGAAATCCTTCTTCAAACCTTTGCTATTTACATGGTGTTTCTTATGAAATTCTGAGGCTCCTAGCACATTACCTATTAGTAACTGATCAATCTCATCATTACCTTGTGCTAGAGGTCCTGGCACACCTGTATGGGATCTGATATGTGATATATATATATATATATATATATATATATATATATATATATATATATATATGTGTGTGTGTGTGATGTTCCCTTTTTCTGATGATTTCCTGCAATTGTATGAATAATGAAGTTAATTCTATATTATCAGGAATAAATTCAGCAGTTTCAATGTGTAAAACAGCTCTCTCTGCATTTTGAGAGTCAGTGACTATATTGAGGGGTTCTGTGAAGTCCATCAGTACCATAAGAACTGCAAATAGTTCTGCCTTTTGTACAGAGCTGTATGGACTTTGTACCACTTTACTTAAGTCTCCTGATTTGTATCCTGCTTTCCCTGATTTATTTGCATCAGTATAGAATGTGAAGACTCCAGAAATTGGCTTGTGTCGTACAATGTGAGGAAGGACGCATTCAGTCTTCTTTATGAATTCTATCCTCTTGCTTTTGGGATCATGGTTGTTAATCTCTCCCTAAAAGTTACTGCAGGCTCTCTGCCAATATTCATTATCTTTCCATAGTGATGAAATTTCCTCATTAGTTAAAGGTACTACAATTTCTGCTGGGTCCATTCCTGTCAACTGACGAAGTCTTAATTTACCTTTTTGAATCAAATCAGAGATCTTTTCTATATAAGTCTTTAATTTCTTATTTGGTTTACGTGGTAGGAATGTCCAGTCCAATATGATATCTTCCCTCTGCATCAAAATACCTGTGGGGGAATGTCTGGAGGGGAATATGACAAGAATGCATTTAAGTTCTGGATCCACACGATCCACATGTGCTTCTCGAATTGTCTTTTCTACTAGAGCCAATTCCTTCTCATCTTCGGCTGATAATTCTCTTGGACTATTTAATTCTTTGTCCCCTTCTAGAATATTAGCCAAATTATGTAGTCCATCTTTGGGTGTTCCTATGATACCCAATAAGTTGGAAATACTTCCTAACAACTTTTGAAAATCATTAAGAGTCTTTAATCGATCTCTCCTCAGTTGTACCTTTTGGGATCTAATTTTTTGTAACTCTATCTTATATCCTAAGTAATTAATAGAATCTCCTCTTTGTATTTTTTCAGGAGCAATTTGCAGTCCCCAGCGAGGTAAAACTTTTTTTTTACTTCTTCAAACATGCTTTCTAATATGTCTAACTTTGGAACAGCTAATAGGATATCATGCATATAGTGATAAATTATGGATTGTGGAAACTTTACATGAATTATCTCCAATGGTTTTTGAACAAAGCATTGGCATAAGGTAGGACTGTTTAACATTCCCTATGGGAGGACCTTCCATTGATATCTATCTCTTGACTGGCTGAGAATTGTTATAATTAGGAACTGTGAAGGCAAATTTTTCTCTATCATTTTCTTGTAAGGGTATGGTAAAGAAACAGTCTTTTAAGTCAATAACTATTAGAGTCCATTCTTTGGGTAGCAGAGAGGGCAAGGGCATCCCAGTCTGTAGGGAGCCCATTGGCTGAATTACTTTATTAATAGCTCTCAGATCTGTCAGCATTATCCAATTTCCAGACTTTTTTTAAAATAACAAATACAGGAGAATTCCAAGGGCTGGTAGATTCTTCAATGTGCTGAGCATTTAACTGCTCTTGAACCAGCTGTTCTAAAGCTTGTAGCTTCTCTTTTGTCAAAGGCCACTGTCCAACCCAGACAGGTTTATTAGTTAGCCATTTTAAAGGTAAGGCAGTTGGTATTTCTGAGAGTTCAACAGCAGTTGTACTCTGTTTGTGTAGAGCAAGAATGGTTGGTGACTATTTTTTATAGCATGTTATGATATTATTCCTAGAAACATGCATTGGCCTGTATTCCTTTTCTGAGAGTGTAGGAATTTTAATCTGTGTATTCCACTGTTGTAACAGATCTCGGCCCCATAGATTTACTGCTATATTGGCTACATATGGCTTCAGCCTTCCTCTTTGTCCTTCTGGCCCTATGCATTCAACCCATCTCAAACTCTGTTTTATCTGAGATAGGGTGTCAATTCCTAAAAGTTGGACATCTACCTCTTGAAGAGGCCAATTTGGATGCCATGATTTTGGTGTAATAACAGTCACATCCGCACCTATGTCTACCAGGCCCTCCAGAACCAAGCCATTAATTCGAATTCTAAGCTTTGGTCTTTGTTCATTTATGGAAGTCTGCCAAAATATTTGTTTTATTGTGTTCTTTGTAAACTGTGATTCTTCTATCAGAGCTGTTTTATCATCCATTGTAGTATCAGTTTTTACATTAGGCATTGTTTTATTCAGTTGTCCTGGAGACGAATGTCTTCCACAGTGGCTGTGAATGTTCTTACCACATTTGATTTGGGGGCCTGCAAGAGGACCCCTGAGGCATTTCCCACCAGTAAAGGGTTGCCTCGTATATCTATTTTTGATCTGCACTCACTGGTCCAATGTCGGCCTTTGCCACATCTTCTACATAATCCAGGAGGGTTGGGGTCTCCTGTTTAGGCTATTCCTAGAAGGAGTATTACTTCTAGGATTACCCCATGTACAGTTTTTACTTATATGACCTGATGTACCACATTTAAAACATTTGGTACCACAGGGCCTTCTTTCACCTCTGGGATTTGTCTCTCCTATCCAAGCCTCATTACTGTAGTTAAGAGATTCAACACCATTAGTATACTGAATCCATTCTTCCAAAGGAGCTGATCTGATCTTTAATAGTATAAGTATTCTTTTGCATTCTGCATTAGCATTGTCAAATGCCAAGGACTCTGTTAATACTTTTCTTAATTCTTTTTCTGATACAGCTTTTGTTATAGCTGTGTTTAGCTTTTGTAAAAAATCAGTGAAGGGTTTGTGCGGTTCCTGAAATATCTTTGTGTATACCTCAGTTGCTTTTCCAGGTTCTGAAATTTTTTTCCTAAGCATTTAGAGCTGCTGTACGGCATAGGGATATTGTATGCTCATCATAAATTGCTTGTACATTCCTGTCAGCGAAACATCCTTCACCAAGTATTTGATCTTGGGAGATCTCAAAACCTCTGAGTTTACCATGTTGTTCTAAATTTCTTGCCTCTTCTCTCAACCAGCTTTTCCACTGTAACTGCTGGCTATATTCTAGAACAGCTGAAATTAACTGATGCCAGTCATCTGGAATGATTCTATGTGAGGTAGACCACGAATTTAACCTCTGTTTTACATATGTGGAGTGTATCCCATATGTAACTACTGTTTCCTTTATATTTTTAAAGTCCCTTGTTGAAATTGGTTGTAATGTATATGTTGTATATGGCTTGGGTTGTGTGTCATCTGCTGGCTTCTCATGGATGATAACAGGATAAACCATTTTATGAGAGCCATTTGGAGATGTTACAACCTGTATGGTCTTTCCCTTCTGTTTATTAGGTCCCTTGTCATGTTTATTGAGAGTTTCCTCCAGGGTTTGTAAACAAGTACCTAGGATCTGTTCCAGGGAGTAAATCTCCTCTCTTGTAAGGGATTCCAGATTTTTCATGGAATCATGGAAGTTTTTATGTTCTTCTGAAACACATGATTCCATGGACCTTATCTTATCAAGTAATGATAATTTTTCTTCCTTATATAGTGTCCGAGTAGCTATAACTTCACTCTAGAGAGTTAGTGTTCCGTCCATTAAATACTCATATTTATTATCAATAAAAGCAATTTTGGGTACAAGCTTGTTTTGTAAATTCTGGTTAGCATATTCCAGAGAGAGAATATTTTTATGTAAGTCCTGGTCAGCAGATTCCAGAGAAAGAATCTCTTTCTGTAAGCCTTCATTGCTACCTTTTAAAGCCTGTCAATCCTGCTTAGCAGATTCCAGAAAGAGAATCTTCTTCTGTAAGCCTTCATTGCTATCTTTTAAAACCTGTATCAGTCCCAATAATGACTCATCTTTGTTCTTATTATTAAACCAGTGTTTGAACACTGTGTGAATTATTACAATGAATGTCAAAATGGTACAGGCCAGATATGTCTTAGGGAGGTCGTATATTTCCAGGAAAATGTCATTCATCATACAGGCAAAAAGGTTTTTAAATTCTTGTGAGATAATGTTGTCAGCCATTTTATAAGGATTACTCAAAATTTGTTAGTCAGTTTTAAGGTGTAAAATTATCAAGTACTTTTACTTGAAATAAGCTTACCTTTCCATGGTTTTGGGGGATGCAGTAGCACTTTTCAGCCAGCAGGAGGCGTTGATATAGCTCCAAAGTAGGGCTTGCTGGCGCCCTTGGCTGGTGGCAGCTGAAGGCAGGAGCCAAGATGGCAGGGAGCCGGCACTAGGGAGGAGTGGGAATGCCTCACTCACAGTGGTTTTCACTGGTCTAGGGGCTAAGCTAGGGAACTGAGACCGGAGTAGCTCTTCCCTTTTTCAAGAATGGAACCATGTAGACATCCCCTGGTTAAATGGAACTTTGCAGGCGGGTTTAGGCAGCCAGGGAGGAGGCTGAGGGAGGGAGCCACCTAGGCCTTTGGAATTTGCCCCATGTGAGCACCAGATATTGGTGAAATTATTAAGGCCACTCCATGTAGTTAAAAGGCAGGTTTATTTTGTGGGGTAACTTACAAATGAAAGGATAGGTTGTAGGGTCTGGCAAAGGTATGGCACAATCTGGCGATGTTCTCTGAAGAACTCTGCTCAGTCTACCTGTGTCCAGCATCCCAGAACCAAGAGAGAGCCCTCCTCTCGATCCTGGGTCTTCTGCTTCCTTCTCCACCCTGCCTTGTGCGTGTGACCATTACCGAAGCCTCAATGGGGGTTGGAACTTCTAGGCCAATGCTGGGATGGCTATCCACTGCACCCCTCTATCTTTCTACCTAATATCTCTTATCTCTCTCTCCTCAAGAGTACCCTAGGGAGAAAGTGGGAGCAGGTTTCCCCACAGTCCATGAAAAAACTCTGCTTACTGGCTAGCTCTTGGGCTCTTGTGTTCAACTACCTTTCTCATATAGCCCAGGTCCACCTGCCCAAGGGTGGCACAACCCACAGTAGACTGGGCTTACTCACATCAATCAACAATCAAGAAAATGCCCTACAGACATACTCACATGACAATTTCACAGAGACGATACTTCATTTGATCTTTCTTCTTCCCATTTGTGTCAAGTTGACAATGAATATTACTTACCACATCCTCTAAGTCTCAGGGAACATTAAAGAAGAGGTTTGTGAAGTATGTAGAAGCCAGAAGAAAGGATGAAGACTGTGAAGTACCATTCTTTAGACTCACTGCCACCAGTGTCATCATTAACTCACAACTATAATTACCAGTGCTGGTCCAAAGAAAAACCAGCCATATCAACAATCATTCAAGGAAGGAGTAAATTCAGAAACTCACAATGAGTCAAAATTAAAAGAATAGATGTCTATAGAGTACTCAGCCATAAATGGGGTATCTACATCATATCACTTCCTCCTCAAGGTTCAGTGACCATTGCAGAAGAGGGCCCTGAAAGACATTAATGCCTAAAGGTCTGGAAGGACTAGACAGGAACAGTGTCTTCTGGATATGATAGGACTGTCATATCCCTCTGCCTCTGAACTATTGGGTATTGATAGGTCCTGGCAGGAGGAATCACTCCTTTAGTGTGTAATCACTGCTGAGATCACCAGGCAACAACAGCAGTTCAAAAATTACATAATTATATTAATTTTTGTTATTAATAATAATTATTATTAACATTATTAAACAAACATCATATTCAGAAAAGCTCTAAAAATTTAGAGAATTGTAGCAGAACATAGATCATCAGCAAAGTGTATGGGTAAGTGCAGAATAAAAACCCAAAACATACATAACCACATAAATGACAGAGAGGGACAGCAAGATCTTGAATGCAAAGCCCATAGAAGAATGATATCCTTTCACCAAATGAATTAACAGACAGAGATAATATAATGAGAGGCAGACGCAGAGGAGGATGTTTTCTGACACATAGGAAAATGAAGTGGGCTTTCAAGAGAAGCCTTGAGAATTGTGTCAGTCAAGACATACCTGTAAGGTGAGCTTGTTCAAGAAATATGCCTGCTGTGAGAAGGCCTATACTTTCAGGACAGAACAGGAAAGTCAAAGGATCATTTATATCTCTAATATGTGTTTCCACACTAGTTAAGTGAAAAATAAAAATAGTAATGACTTTGCTGATTTCATATTTATTAATTCTTTGGGGATTGTATATACCCATACACAGTATTTTGAGCATGTGCATCCTTACTACTCTATGTAATTGCTCCCAGATCATTTCCAGTCCTCCATAAGCCCCTCCCAGCTTTATGTTCTGTTCTGCTTGTTTGTTTTAATAATCAATAGAGTTCAATTTCTTCTTCCTGTATACATATTAGTATGGTGGAATGGAACAAGGTAAAGCATAGGAGAGGCTATATCCCTAAAGGCAACTCATCCTTCCCTCAGTAGCCATCAACTGTTAATACTTCCTCAGCGAGGAGTGGGGGTAGTAAGGTCTTCTCCTCTCCATGCTGTAATGTTGACTAGCTTGATCTTGTACAGGTCTCGTGCAGGCAACTATAGCTGCTATGAGTTCATAAATGCAACACTCCTATAATATCCAGAAGACACTGTTCCTGTCTAGTCCTTCCAGACCTCTAGACCTTACTGTTGTTCAAACCCCTCATCTGCGATCATCACTGAACCTTGAGGAGGAAGTGGTATGCTATAGATACCCCATTTATGGCCGAGTACTCCATAGAAATCTGTTCTTTTCATTTTGACTCATTGTGAGTTTCTGCATTAACCACTTGACAGCATGCTTATATCTCCTAGCAAAAGGAGTGCTCCCAGAAACAGGTAATTGTTTTCCCAGTACCTGTATTACCAGTTAAATTCATTCAACTCCCTCTCTCTCTCTCTCTCTCTCTCTCTCTCTCTCTCTCTCTCTCTCCTCACATGCACAAACTCTCATGCATTCTTCTTTGCCAGGAACCATCAGATAGTTATTTTCCACATTATCAGCTTTTCCCATGCTCATAGACACTATAGTAGTTTTTCACAAGTTAAGTCTTAGGCTTGAAGAGGTACGAGGATTCTCCTTCCTATTAAGTAAATTGTGATTAGTATATTGCCATCTGCATTGGAATTCTTCTTGCAAGATTTTTGCAATAGGATTATTAACATATGCACAATGCATATCACAACTCTCACATAATGTATCAATAGAAGTCTGTTATGAAGTTTCTAGCATTATTCTTCTGAGGAGTTCAGTTGTCACTCTCTAATTAGCTTTTTTACTTATTGTATTTTTATATTAAATCAATGCCATCAAAGCTAGCCAACAAATCCATCCCATTAGCTTCTTTAGCTCTCACTGCTTTGTTTTGCTTATTATGGAACTCGGATCTTTTACTCATTCTCCCTTTGGTACCCCTCCACTACCATGAATACCATTATTTACCAGCTTCATTTCTCAGCATTTTTTTTTGACTTTTCAACTTAATGTTCTTTAATGTGACCATTTCTATTTTTCTGGTTTCTGTAGTGATCATACTATTATATCTGTTTCTTTGAGTTCCAGATCTCCTTTCTATGCAATTTACTGAACATATCAATGTGGATTTCATGAAGGGAACCACTCATTATAGTGAATCAGTGAAGAATTTAGACCATATTATGGACATTTTTTAGGGTAATTTCATTAGGTTCCTAAAGTATGAATGCTGGGTGTAGTTTAGACTTCTCTTTGTCTTTCAATTTTATGGTCTAATCAGTCAACAAATCTTATGAATTCTGAACCATGTGTTTTCTGAATTTGTCCTTATTATACTCTTACTTCATGCTTGTCTGCATTGATACCTTTGTTTTTTGACAATAAAATGTATGCTATAAGGTAATAAGATGTGACTCAGAGGCACTGTTAATGTTGCTGAGGTGTTCTCCTTGGGGAGCTCTAATAAAGCCATGTTATACCCACATTAACAGAGCTATAAAATCTTGCTGTAAAAATCTTCATTTTTTTTTTTTTTTTTTTTTTTTTTTTTTTTTTTTTTTTACCCCAAGAGCTAGAAACATTGAGTGTGATAAAGCCAGGTTTATTTCATTTGATAGCCCTTACTTCACCCACTGCTCTGAAATGATCACAGCCACAATTTTCACTGTGTCATTCCACAATCAATCAAGATCAGGAAGCATATGTTAACCAGCAGCTGTTTCCTGTGAACAAAGCAATAAAGCACTTTTATTCATACAGCAATATCCTCCATTCCTGCTGGTGTAGTGCTTCTGTATCATAGCCCCCGAAGATTGTGTAATGGCACAAAATGCATTCTCATGTGCAAACAGAAGTCATTGAGCACAGTTTCTTGCCTGTTACATACGTATGCAAGAAAATAACTCTGAATATCACAGCATACCCACCAACAAAGCTACCCCAGGGACACTTAAAGGAAAACTCAGACAATGAGAGGGACATATGAACTCAAAGTCCAATGCATAAGTAACGCAAAGACTTTGAATAAGCAGGAAAGAGGTCACGGGCCCGGATACTATTCCATGGAATGAGGGATAAGACATAGATTTAGGGAAGAAGACAAAGACTCTTAGGCCACTTTGTCAATGGTAGAGATGTAGCATTTCTAAGTAATGTATACCAAGGATGTGATGTTGCACAATTCACATTTTAAAAAGGCTCCTCTGTCCGCATTGGAAATGGACTATTATGGATAACAGAGGGTAGATTGAGAAATAATAATCTAAAAGAGTGATATGAGGACTAGTTTGTGATAAAACTAAGAGAGATCATGAGAAATTTTTAGATTCAGAACACTTTTTAAAAATGGCATCACATTTGATAAGTTGTGTGTTTGTTTGGGGAAGAAGCTATATCAAGAAAATTTCTTAGGCTCTAATCTCATACCCAGATATTTCACAAACTCAAAATGCCAGTGTCTGAACAATAAGCTACTATGTTTCTCCTACATGTTCCTCCTGCTACATTAATCTCCAGATATTGGTCAATCTAAGGTTCCATCTACTCCAACTACAGAGTTGAGATACATATTTGACACATTGATTATCCTGGATATTAGTCTCCAAAATGCAATCAACTATTAAACCCTGTCAACCCAATTTCTAAAATGTCTTGACTGACACCATCTCATATTTCTACTAATAACATTCTGGACTAAATTTCAAGTATCACTCTTCTCAGAAATTTATACCAAATAATTTATGTGCATCTTCATGTAGATTAACTAGTACTCAGAAAGTCTTATTAAAAGTTAAATTTAATTTCAAATAAAATCTTTCAATAATATACTCATTTTTTTGGATAATATCCGAATACTTTTAAATTTTCAGGCTCTGTCTACTATCTATCTCACCAGTAGTACATAGAATTATCTATCAAATTCCAATATTGCAGCCACAAGGACCTTACTTCAGTGATTGAAGAGACCTTCTTCCATCCTGCCTCAGCACCTATCTGTCTTAACACTTCACTGCTCTGATTCTCCCACAAGAACCCAGGTTTAATATTATTTCTACAAGGAAAAAAAACTGTTATCATTTTCTCTAATTCACATTAGATGCCTGTCTTGTCTTATTATACCCCAAATGATTGTGATTATTTTTGTGACTATCTGTTGATTACTATTGCATCTTGAACATTTTAAGCCTTTTGAGGACAGGAGTGCCTATGGTTAATTTTCTCCTTCTTTATAAGAGCATGATGACAATACTCAATTTTACATAAAATTAAAGACATTGGATATTTTAAACTAGGGAATAATGTAATCTGATGTGTTTGTTTTGTCTGTGTTTAGATACAGAATTCTCCAGATGCTCTATGGAGAACAAGATAAAGCAGCAGAAATATGATGATAGAGAAATTAGAGGTTTGAGGTATCCAAAGGAAAGAACTTAGGTAGATACAAGTAGAAACAAGTGAATTCATAAAAGAAAGGGAGATGTAGAGGAAACAGTGGGCAGACCTGAGATTTTTTTTTGCTAACAATCTCACTTCTTTTCACTAGAGCACTGCCACTAATATAAGTAGTTAAAAAAAAAATACAGTATTAAAGGTGACTGTAAAAATGTAAGTTATTAGACAGTACTTTCTGACATTTTAGGGATAAGTTATATAGAAAGAAAGATTGTCAAAGCAAGGGCCCAAAAGTGTAGTATAGAAAGCAAGTACCTAAAAGAAGTCAGAAAAGATAAAAACCAGATGCCAGTAAGATGGATTTTTAAAGGAGTGAGCAGAGCAAGCTTTCATCACTAGGAGTAAGAGGATGATGGTTTACATTGACAGCTACATTTTAGTGATAGAGAAGTCATTTTTATTTGATGGCTTCTAATTTCTCAATTAAATATAACTTGAAATCACCAAGTGGAAATGAGAAGTTATATGGGGTATGGGAGCTTTGAAGAAACATAGAAATATATAATACTAAAAGTGGGACAGTAAACTTACTAGAGATATTTAATTGGAATTCAGGAAGAGTTAAATGACTGAGGACTATAACAAATTTGAAATGAAACTACTTAATAAATAGTTTTCTTTCTAGCAAGAATTTACTGTTTGGGAACAAGTAGAATGACTGTTAATTACACCCAGTAGGTTAGAAATTGAGACCAGGGATGGGAGATGGAGAACTGGGCATACAAGAAAAGTCTGCATAGTCCTAGTAGAATTTGTCTGGAGGGTCAAATGTAGTGGGTAGCTGTTGCAGGTTTGACCTGGAAGTATTACCCTCAGTGA
The DNA here is from genome assembly GCF_903995425.1 of Onychomys torridus. Taxonomy (NCBI): domain Eukaryota; kingdom Metazoa; phylum Chordata; class Mammalia; order Rodentia; family Cricetidae; genus Onychomys; species Onychomys torridus. Next base: position 15,509,378 of record NC_050456.1, read on the forward strand.
GGCTTCCAGTAACTGTCACACCTACCTATGACTGGCCCCTGAGGAGGGGCTGAGAAGGGAGCCTTTAAGACCTGAGATCCAGAACTCTATTAGTTCCTGGTGATCCTAGAATCCTGGATGCTGGATGGTAGACTGTGCAGAGTGCTCTAGAGAACCCGGCTGGACAGCACCTCACCTCTCCTGGATCCTGTAATCAACCCCTTTACTAGCTGTAAGTTATCGCCCAAAATAAACCTCCTTTTTAACTATGTGGAGTTGCCTTAATAAATCTTCCAATAGTCAAACTGAAAGAAGTCAAGGACCCTTGTAGTAGTAGGAGATCTTGAGAAGGTAAACAGAAAGAGAAGGTAGGATCAGAATTCACAGTTTCATATTAATAACTGAAATTTGGAGATGGCTTAATGTTTCCATCTTGACAAGATGTATAACAAGTGAGAGGATGACTGAGATGTGGTAGATAAAAGGTGAGTGGAAAGTGTAGAGACAGGGTGCTGAATGGTTGTAATTTGCCTGTTGTAATTAGGACAGCAATGGCTAGAACTGGAAGCATGTTGAGAGTGATCTAGAATCAGTTTCAAGTAAACATAGAAATATCCCAAGTCTGACACAGCAAAGGTGACAGAGAAAAGAACATGGTCATACAGCATGCATGTCAGAAAAAGAAATAAATTCTTTTTGTTTTGATCTTGTTTTGCTGGAGAGTGGACCTTAGAGTTGGTATGAGCTAGAACTGAGGGGAACAAATATATAAGCAAAATAGTCACAGAGTTCTGTATAGCATAGAGAATGGTGAAGGGAAAACACCAACCAAATAATTACTATAAGGGACAAGTACTATGAAGATATAGTAAGAGCAGGAGAAACTGACTCATCACTGAACCAGAAGCCCTGGGGATATGATGTTGAGCAGAAATCCTAAGAGTAAGTTGATAGATGAGAGGGTGTGATGGATATTCTTTGTTTCTTAACTTCTTTATTTTATATATATATGGTTTTTCAACACAGGGTTTCTCTGTGTAGCTTTGCACCTTTCCTGGAACTCACTTGGTAGCCCAGGCTGGCCTTGAACTCACAGATATCCACCTGGTTCTGCCTCCCAAGTGCTGGGATTAAAGGCGTGCACCACCACTACCCATCTATATTATTTTTTTATTCTTCTCTCATACTGCATTCTCTCATTCTGACTGCAATTCGCCCTCCCTCCATTCCTCCCAGGCTCTCCATCTACCCTACCCCCCACCCCGGATCTACTCCTTTTCCATTTTCCTTATAAAAACAAAAACAAACAAACAAACAAAAACAAAAAACAAAAAAGTAAACACGAGAGCAAGCCTCTCAGGGATATCCACCAAATATAACAAGATCCAATAAGGCTAGTCATAAACCCTCATATCAAGGATGGACAAGGCAACTCAGCAGGAGGAAAACTGTACCAATTGCAGGCAAAGAGTCAGAGACAGCCCCCACTCCCACTTTTCCCACTTGGCATCCCACAAGATCACCAACTCCAAAATCATAAGGTATATGCAAAGGTCCCAGCTCAGACCCATACCAAGTCAGTGTTTGTCCCTTCAGTCTGGGTGAACCTTCATGAGACTTGCTTAGTTGATTCTGTAGGCTGTGTTCTCTGGCTACTATAATCCCTCCTCTTTCTTTTCTGTGTAGTTCTTCTGGCTCTGCTTAGTGATTAGCTCCGCTTAATGTTTCCCTGTGGGTCTCTGCTCCTGTCAGTTGCTGGATGACACCTCTCTGATAAAAATGGGGCTAGGCACTGATCTATGAGTACAGCAGAATATCTTAGGAATCACTGCATTGACTTTTTTTTTTCCATTCATGTTTGGATCTATATCGGTCTCTAGGCCATCTTGCCTCTGGTTCATGACCAGCCAGGTAGTGTCAGGCATGGGCCTCAAGTTAGACTACTCATTGGTTGGCCACCCCAAGTTCTGCACTACCATTACACCAGCAGATCTTGCGGTCAGGACAGATTACAGGTTGAAGGTTTGTGGTTGGGTTGATGTCCTAGTCCCTCTGATAGGAGACTTACCTGGATATAGAAGATGGTCAGTTCTGGCTCCATATCCTCCATTATAAGGAGACTTCTCTAGGGTCACTTGCATAGGTTCCAGGGAGTTTCCATTGCACTACACTTCTATATTGCCCCCACACTCCCCCCAATTCCAGTCATCTCTTCCAGTACTCTCTCACTCCATCCCTCCCACCCCTATCCCTCCAATTCCTATACCCACCCACACCCAGTTCATGTGCAAACTCTGTTCTATTTCTTCTTCCTAAGGAGATCCATGCATCCTCCCAGAGTCTTCCTTGTTACTTAGCCTCTCTGGGTCTTTGCATTGTAGCATAATTACCATTTACTTAATAGCTTATAAGTGAGTAAACACCATGTTTGTCTTTCTTGGTCTGGGTTACCTCAATCAGGATGATCTTTTCTAGCTCTACCCATTTGCCTGCAAATTTCATGATGTCATTGTTATTAATAGGTGTGTAATATTCCATTCTGTAAATGTATCACATTTTCTTTTTCCATTCTTCAGTTGAAGGACACCTAAGTTGTTTCCAGTTTCTGGCCCTTATGAGTAAAGCAGCACTGAACATGGTGGATCAAGTGTCCTTGTGGTAGGATAGAGAGTACTTTGGGTATATGCCCAAGAAGAGTGTAGCTGGGTCTTGAGGTAGATTGATTTCCAATTTTCTGAGGAACTGCCATAATGACTTCCATAGTAACTGTACTAGATTGCACTCTCACCAGCAATAGAGGAGTGTTCTCCTTTCTCTACATCTTCACCAACATGAGCTGTCACTTGTGTTCTTGATCTTAGCCATTTTGACAGTTGTAAGGTAGAATATCAAAGTAGTTTTGATTTTCATTTCCCTGATGGCTAATGATGTTGAATATTTCTTTGAGTGTTTCTGAGCCCTTTGGGATTCCTCTATTCAGAATTCTCTATTTGGAACTATACCCCATTTTTAAATTGGATTATTTGGTTTTTTGATGTCTAGTTTCTTGAGTTCTTTATATATTTTGGATATTAGCTCTTTATTGGATGTTGGGTTAATGAAAAACTTTTCCTATTCCATAGGCTGCTGTTTTTTTCCTATTGATGGCATCCTTTGCCTTACAGAAGATTTTCAGTTTCATGAGATCCATTTATTGATTGTTGTTCTTAGAGCCCATGCTACTGGTGTTCTGCTCGGAAAGTTGTCTGCTGTATCAATGCTTTCAAGGATATTCTATACTTTCTCTTCTATCAGGTTCAGTGGATCTGAATTTATGTTGAGATCTTTGATCCACTTGGACTTGAGTTTTGTATAGGGATGATAAATCTGAATCAATTTAAATTCTTCTACATGCAGACATCCAGTTACACCAGCACCATTTGTTGAGGATGCATTCTTTTTTCCATTGTTTTATTTCTGGCTTCTTTATTAGAAATCAGGTGTCCATAGGTATAATTTTTTACATTCAGGTCTTAAATCAATTCTATTGATCAAATTGTCTGTTGTTATTCCAATATGATACAGTTTTTCTTACTATACCTCTGCAGTATAGCTTAAAATCAGGAATGGTGATACTTCTGGATGTTCTCTTATTATACAGGATTGTTTTAGCTATCCTGATTTTTTTGTTTGTTTGTTTTTCTGTATGAATTTCAGTACTGTCCTTTCAAGGTTTTCAAATAATTTTATTGGAATTTTCAAGGGGATTGTGTTGAATCTGTAGATTGCTTTTAGTATAATGGCCATTATTACTATGTTAATCCTACCAATCCTTGAGCATGGGAGATCTTTCCATCTTCTGATATCTTCTCCAAATTGTTTCTTCAAGGACTTGAAGATTTTGTGATATAGGTCTTTCATTTGCTTGGTTATAGTTACCCCCAGATATTTTATATTATTTGTGGCTATTGTATAGGGTCTTATTTCCCTGATTTCTTTCTCAGCCCTTTTGTCATTTGTGTTTAAGAGATCTACTGATTTTTTGTTTTTTTAGTTAATCTTGTATCCAATGATGGCTATTGTCTGTTTTCAATTTGACTACATCTGTAATAAACTAAAATCCCCAAATGGCTGGGCACATCTGTGAAGGATTTTTCTACAATGTGGATCTTTGTGGTGGTATGATGCAACTTTAATCTGGACCAAACCTTATGTAGGCCATCTATATAAGTGACATTGAAGAAGGAAGCTTGCTCTCTCTTTGCTGCTTACTCTCACTCTCCCTACCAATTCCAAACTACTTTTTCAGGATTGCAGTGTATACAGAAGATCAACCAAGACACACATTCTTGCAGACTGAACAAGTGGATTCTTGGACCTTCTTTCAGAAGAAACAGTCATTGTTGGTCTAGTTGGACCACAGCCTGTAAACCATTCTTATAAATCCATATATATTCATTTTATAATTTCTGTTCCTCTAAAGAACCCTAATAAAGGGGATAATTGATGATGGGAGAAAATATGGCCATAGAGAAATGTTTAGAGTGATCTAGATAAGAAAAGAAAATGTCTTGTTAATTAAAGGAAATTTTGAGGGCACTGATAATTACAGATGTGGTGGATCAAAGATAGAGCTGTCACAAGAAAATGAGTTAGTCTGAAGACTAAGGGAGAGGTTGCATTGGAAGTCAGGGTGTCAGAAGTGACAGGATTATTGGAGATGAGATGGTATTAAGAGTAGAATAATACTTACTGGAAATGCAACAGAGGTCTTCATAAAAACCATGGCCTTGTACATACAAGTGGTTGTAAAAATGAAGTAATTAGACAGATCAAACTATGTGTATTAATGTTAGGGTGAAGTATGAAACTTAATGATAGTAGTCCAGGGCCAAAGTCTTTTGTAAGCTCGAGGATATTGATAGGAATTCAAGGCAAAAAGGAGGGAGCAAGAGAATCCCATTGTTTGCGGGTGATATGATGTAAACTGAGTAAATTATATAAACATATGAGTTGTGGCTTTCAGTTTAATGATATTTTAAGTGAAAAAAACAAACTCCATGTTGAACAGTTTTCAGAAAATAAGTGTAATATGAAATTTCTAGCAGAATACCCAATACATAATGAAAACAAAGGTATTAATTATCACTAGTACTCATTAGCCTAATAGTTTAGTAGTTGCTGGATATATCATTGATCAATTACAGATTTTTCCTTTATGTAAAAAGCCTTGTGAATAAAGAATTACTATACATGCAAGTATATGAAGAAGAAAATGAGCATGGGAATAGTATGTAACCTGTAAACAATCATCAGTTTCTAAGGATATAGGTTATTGAAGACTAATACTCCAACAGAGAGGGTCAGGCAGGTATAACTTAGGAAAGGGAGTGGTCATGCTCCTCTGAAAAGCACATTTTCTAGTCAAGGAGTCTAAAGCACAAAGAGGTTTCAAAGAAAGTCACCAATAAAGACCAGACACCCATGGTCCTAGCTGCCCACTTCATTGCTGTGTGCACTGTACCATACTTCTGCCTTCTTCTGTTTAGCCATTGGATATGACTTCACTTGTGCTCATAGCCTGAGTAGGTGAAATTGTTGTTGTTCCTTGGTCAAGACTGAGCAAATATTATGTATCCTGGGGTTCTTTCCCATAACATTCAACGTTTGTGAGTTAAGTGAAAGATTGCAACCATGGTAAAATAGTGCTCAAGAAGCATTTCTGATGTGCTGAAATCAGACTTCACTTATCCCTGGCTCCCCTACCTGTGACCATGAAAGTCCCATGGGAATTTCAGCATATATCAGTCATGGTGACAAACCCCTGTCTCTCACAGGGACCATTAGGAACCATGAATCATAGCTAGCCTGTAAGATAGCACTCTTCCTCTTTCAGGGAATCTCACTTAAGTCTGAGAAGAGTGGCACTCTGAAGGCAGTGTGCACTGCTCCTGTCTGTGATATCCTTAGCTATTATCACAGTGAGCGGTGCACTTAGGGGGTAGCCCACTGATAGAGTCGAACTTGACTCTAAAATGTACAGTAATGAAGTACAGCAGCTACAGTGTGCTAATCAAAGGCTCCTAGCACGGCACGGGATGGGAAGGCTAGTGCAGCCTCTCTGTGAGATTCTTTGCCAGGCAGCCTGTCTGCTACCTTAGAAGTAAAATCCTATTATACCTGGGAAACCCCACTGTGAGGGGCAGAGTCAGACAACCATCACAAAGTAACTTGGGCAAATTCCTGGGACGCCACACCACTAAGCAGGACTTTCAAGGGACAGCAATGGTCTCATTTGCTGAATCTCTTGAAAAACACTGAAGAAGTTGAGGTCAGGGCTGAAGCCCTGGGAGGGCACCACCACTCTCTTGGATAGCCCTGAGCTTCAATCAGAACTGCAAAGCCAGGCGCTACACAGCAAAGTCTAGCTTCCAGCTTAGCTAAAGCAATATATAGATTGGAAAACAATTTTTTGGACGACTCAAGAAGATTTTTGGAAATGGCTGAGAATTCTCCTGAGTTTGTAACACAATCCCTGAGGAGTAATGAAGAGAGGAAATTTAGAATGGTAGCAAAAGAGAGAAAGTAAAATTACTATTATTGACACTCAGGGAGCCCTGACTGTATTAATACAAACTCATTTTAAATGTTCCTAAATTATTTATGTAGCTGGGGAACTTGGAAGCTCCTCTGTCCTCCGAAGAGCATCTCCTCATTAGGGTTGTTAATTTATGAATTGATAATGAAGAAGAGAAGCATCCCATTGGGGAGGGTGACTCGGAGAACATTGGATTTATAAATTTCATACTACTTTTTCTATGATGTCCCTTTGGAATGGGCAGTGTTCTGGAGCACAGTAGGATGAGGACACCAGGACTGAGCTGGATTTGTCAGCTGTCTGTCGCCAGGCAGGAGGTCAGGATGAAGGGATCACTCTGCAGACTGCTCACAGCAATCATGTTCCACACAGAATGAGGGTTGTGAAATTATTTCACAGAAGTGTTACTTTCTTAAGGACTGAAATAATCTCACCTGGAGTGTTGTAGAGAGAGCAGGACATACCTCACTTCTCAGTAGTGTTATATTCTCTCTATTTCTTTCCTTCCTTCTTGGGCTTAAAAACCCTGGAAATAATTGGTTCCTATATCTACAGGTGGAAATTACCAATTAAAAGTATGATTTATGTCCTATTACCACCTTAAAAACTGGGTAGGGTGTGTGTTTCCTGACTCTCCTACCCTTATTACAGGCATGATGTTGTGATAAAGTTCATGGAATGAGCAAGCTGGTGCCACAATGTCTCCAGGAACAAGCTAACCACTGAACCATATATTACTTGAAACAAAAGCTTCATTTAAAAATACCAGACCCAGTTCAGGCATGGTGGTGCATGTTCTGTTATCTCAAAAGTACCAAAGTGAATCCAAAAACATCCAGGTTATGAGATCCAGTTATGGCCTATAGTATCCAGGGCAACCTGGATTCCCTGAGGAAACATCTCTGAGTTATCTTCTCATAGCCAGTCTGCCATCTGACTAAACTGAATTCACATTTCTAAACCATCTTTGGTGTAATACCCTTGCCAAGTAAATGTTAAGCCTGCTTATCATCGTTTTTATTTTAGCTTAACAATCAATTATTTAGTTCATCTCATCATATTATATTTCTTAGTACATTGTATTATTCAAAGATATGTTATTTTCCATATCTAGATGTACAAAGCCATCATGCCATGCTTCTATAATGTCCAATATAATATATTTGAGTTGTTCAAATAATACATTCTTTGTATGTTGACTACAGTGAAATGATGCCTTTTAAAAAAAAAAGTAATGTCAGAAGGAAAACTTTGGAGAATTCACATCCTATTATTTCTTTGTTATTGGGTTTGCATAGTTCTCAAGCTGATAAAATGAGAAAGGTTAATTTTCTTCTTGAGCAATAGACTGAAAAACAGCATTCTTATAAATTGTTATCTTGGTTATATACTATCAGAAATTTAAAATATAATCAGTCTTTATGCTGAGAAAGTGGGTCACTCTAATTTTAAGTATATCATAATTTCCTCTGGAAGAACATTTGAGTAGTCCAATGTAAATCATTACCACTGAGCACCCTCCAAGATTCATGATGGGCTAAAAACAATTTCCACCCAGACAATGGTACACTAATTGGAAGGACTCTGTGACTCAGCTATCCATCTCATGGGCCAGTGGCCTAACCCAATAACTAGTCTCCAAGATTATAGTTGATAATGTCAAAAACCAAACAAAACTTAAATTAAAAAAATTACAAACATGGGCTTAGCACATTCTAATTGTTAAACAACTAAAATAATGTAAAAAGATATAAATCAAGTGTTCTGGCTCTCACCCTTTCCCAATGGTCTCCTGTCTCTCTCATTTGCTTTTTCCTGGTCAATGTGGTCACTGTTTTTGGAATACCTTTCCTGTGCTTTCTGAAACCAATATAATCAGATATGTTTCAGGCACACATACACAATAGCATACTATGAATAATAATAAAAAAAGCCTTTGCTTTTTCAGTTGATAATATGTTCTGGGGAATTTTCAGTTTGGAATATTGGGGAATCTTCATTCCTTGAATAGTGACCAGTCCATCCAGTTACATGGCACCAGTTACAGGAAAGGCAGATTTGGTTCAGGAGGTTCCAACCTGGAGTCTCAGTCACTGTTCAAAAGGATACCCTTAATTCCTGTTAGCTAAGATGTTTACAGAAATGGCACTTCTTTTCAGGCAAAGAAATTAAAAAGTGTGTTGTGCAAAAATTGCTATTTGAGGCATAGGAAATATTTCTTTTATCTTAGCTCACAGAAAGGTCAGCTTCAGGAAGGTAATCTAGAAACTTCAAAGGGGATGAACTGATGTTAGTTCCTTTAGTTGTTTTTAAGGAGACATTTTTTTTTTTCTCACTGGTCTCTTCATGGTTCACAACAGCAGGAAGACAAGCTAAATGCACTTTTCCCCATACTTGTTAATTTGCACATATTATAGGGAAGTGTGATGGGTAAGTGGTGGTGTGGGTGGTGACAGTTCCTACAAAGAATCAAGGACACTGTGGTTCTTTATTCCCCCACAAAGCAGCTGGCATGTTGAAGTTATCAGACCATATCGGGCTTAAGGGACATTAAATGTCAGGAGAGCAGACCTGCTATAGAAAGCTGATGGGAGCTGCGGGAACCTTTAGTATCAAATGTTCTCCTGTATAATAATAGACAGCAGCATCAATCTCGGGAATGCTGCTACAAATGTCAAAGAAAGCCTTCCCTATACAGATTAAAGTTGCAGATAGAAACAGAGGACCAAATCAAAGCCCTAGCGTTCCTCTTTTGAAACCACCCTGCCAAAAATGCAATTTCAGAGTTATCAAAAAATGGAATCTCTCAAACAGCATTCATAAAGTCTCACATTTTGGTGTTATCACAGAGGCTTATATTGAGAAAATGCTATTTCTTCCTTCCCTCCCCTTCAAGGTTGAAGCAGCATCCTATCTTTTCTAACAAACAGTGTTTGCTTCAGGACCGCAAGCTGGGAGACAAAGAGTACTGTGTCTGCTGAGCCAGAGTGCCACATGCCAACACACAGTGGCCATTTCCTAGGAAACCCCTCTTTTCAAAGGGACCCAGAAAATAAAATTTTCAAGTGACCTTAAGAAGCCAACATTGGTGACTTCTGAAGCAAATTTCATTTGGAGGAGCAATTTAGACATCACAAATACAGTGGAGTATCCGTTGAGAAATCTTAGTGCAAAAATTGAGTTTGCGTTCAGAAGACTTCTTTACAGTGTGACAGTCAAACATTTAGTGTTAGGAATTTGATCTAGAAGAGAGGTAGTCAGGAGGGATCTTTTTTTTTTTTTTACTGTGGGCAAGAAACGGTATTGCAAATAAATAAATAAATACATAGATTCCATCATCATTGCTTCAGGCATATGCATATCCACCCTTATGCATACACACATGTTTAAGCAGCTGCTGCATCACTGGGAACCTATGGAATTTTTTTGCAATTTTATTCAGATTCCAGAGAGAAGGAATTCTGGGAATGTCAGTGACTCTATTCCTTTTATTCATTTACCAGCTTAAAATGACATGAATGTGCTTTTCTGATACCCTTCCACATTATATCAACCCCCATCCCCCTTTGTCACTTTCAAGAATGTCTTCCTGAAACAGGCATGTTTTTATGATTTTAGTACTTGGAAAGTCAAGTCAGGAAAATTGGGAGTTTGAGATTGCCTTTGACTATGCAGCAAGCATCAGGTCAGCCTATTCCACATGAGACCCTATCCCCCCAAACTAAATAAATACACAGTGGTACATTATGACCCAGCTGTGAAAGGACAGCATCATCTGAACAATGGGATAGCCTAAAATGCTTACTGTAGAAAACACAGTTTCAGTTAGTGAAGTAGATAAGACATTACATTTTGAGGTTTGTATTTGACTTTCTTATGTTTCCCTAAGCTATGCTATATTTATGAAGAACAAAAGTATATTTAATGAAATATTTGAAAAACTGGAGTTTCCAATTAGGGGGAGGATAGAGATTAACACAGAAGAATCAGGGGGAGGTAAAATAACATCTACAAAACAACTCCTGTAACCTAAGGCTCAGGGAAAATTGCTGAAGAGGGGTCAGAAAGATTACCAGAGCAAGTGAGTTTGCTGTGATATTGTGTCTTCTAGGAATGTTAACAAATACACCTATAAACTCTCACCAACATGATTACCTAAATATGACCTGAATAAGGATGATAACAACAGACAAGCCAAAGTACACAAGCAGCCTCAACCCTACACAAAGAACTATAGTCAACTACTGACAGGGGGAACTAGTCTTCCCCAGGCAAGAACACACCAACTGGTTACCCAATACCACACCGTCAGCCCTGAAAACACACATACAAGTAACAATATAACTATTGAGCAGGTTATACTTAGGAATATAATATATATGTATAGGTGTATATATAACATATTTATTATATATACTTGCAATAATAATTAATGGAAAAAAGGCCTTTAATTTTAAAGAGAGCAAGCAGGGGCATATGGGACAATTTGGAGGGAAGAAAGGGAAGGGGAGTGATGCAATTGTGTTATAATCTCAAAAAATAGATAATAAAAACATTGTGTGAAACACTGACAAGAAGAAAGTGAGAGAATGTCCCAATACTGACCTACACTAGTCACCATTTTTTAAAATCTGTACGTTTCGTAAAAATAAACTACTGAAATCATTGAGATGGCTCAGTGGGAATAAGGACTTGTTGCCAAGCTAGAGTTCATTTCCCAGAACCCACATTAATAGAAGGATAGGACCAAGTCTTGAAAGTTGTCCTCAACCTCTTCTCCAAGCACATGAAAACATATGCTCACTAAAGTAAGAAAGAAAAAGAAAATTGTTGAAATCTGTGTCCTGCATTAGCTGCATGTTCTACCTAATGCTCAGTGGAATCTCACAGAATTTAATTAAATAGTCTCCAGTAAATACAAGACAGGTGTGTCACACAGCTTTCGAGAAAGATTTATTGTGACTCATGGATTCAGAGATTTTGGAGCACAGGGGCAAGGCCCTGCCTGCTTGGGCTTGTGGCAAAACTGAACATCATGCCAACAGGAACACTGTGGAATAAAGCTGCTCATGTCAGGGTAGCTAAGAAGACACAGGCTCAGCGGCCTTGTGGTGACAGGGTCCTCGTATTTTCTTTGAAGTCACATCCTAGATGACCAACTTCCTTCAACTAGGCCCCAATTCTTACATTCTATCATCTCCTCTCCAGATATTGCAAACAGCTGGATACCAAACATTCAACACATGAACTTTTAGTCAACATTTAAGAGCCAAATGATAACAATGTGTCCCCAAGACAGGTAGAATAGAATAGTCTATATCACACTCATCAGAGTGTTATAAACTAAATTTGTACAGTTTTTTTTTTTAAGTATAGAAGTGGTTTCTTTCTACAAAGCTAGCTCTGCTGTAGATATTTATTGCTTATAGAGACCCAAATATACATAAACATTTGAAAATAATCAAAGATTAGAGTCAGCTCAAATATCAAACTCAGGCAAATGTCAATTCCCTTCTCCTTTATTTCAACTGAAAATCAAAAAGGACCAATTTAACAGGTATCAAGAACATTCCCCGTCCTCGATAACCCCATGTGACCAAGGGCAAATCAAATGCAGTATTTGCTTTTACATCAAAAACAAAGTGAACTTTTATAAATCAGATTTTATGCAGTCTATAGTGTAAAGAACCAGTGAGAGATTTATCTCAAAATCCATAAATTGAACACAAACTCACAAAATAAATTAAATCAACTATGAAAGAAAATCAACATCTAGGTTTATGGAACAATAAATATGTAAAAAGGTTGAAGAATAACCCAGCAGGGCAATCGAAAGCTAAGGCACAAAGGGTAGCGAAGGGGAGGTCATGCAGAGAAAAACAAAGAAATAAGAAAGAAGGATGCTCAAACAATTTCCACCGAGAGCTCAGCAGCCTGATGCAGCTGGTAATACTGCACTAGGGGTGATTTTTTCTGAGCAGTGACATTGTTTCTATTGATATATGGCAGGTACTCCTGCTGCCCTTAGCAAAAGAAGCTTGCTAGGACTAATTTCATGACTAATTATCTCAAAAGTATATTTACCAAAATGCTACTGTTAAAAAACAAGGAAGCCTTTCAACAGGAAGTAAGTGATTCTGTTGGCAGGGCACGTATTACCAAAGTTGTGAATTGTCATGCTGTCGACTTGACAGACTCAAGTGAAGCATGTCTCCTCATTCATGGAAAAATTGTCATTGTCTCCTGAATTACTTTAATGTGGTAAATTTAAAGGGATATAGGTTGGTCATGGTGCTGCAGAGGAGGTGGATAGTATTAAAGACAAAGGAATGTGGATTTTAGTTTTCATAATATGTGGATTAGGACAGGAGGACAAAGATAAATTTGAGCAGTCTTAGGTATGGTAGTGCCTCTATACTCTTTTCATTATGCCATTTCAAATTAAGAGTACTAGTTTGGTATTCCTAAATACTGTTAGTTCAGAGACCCACATCAACATTCACCAAATGCTTCAGCACCTGATGTAACACGGGTAAGTATTTATGAACATTTTCATACCTGATTCTCAAAGCAAAACCACAAGGTACGTCTATGGATGAAGAAGTTAAGTCAGCTGTTGATTGTCAATACTCACACAACTAATAAGTAGAAGATTCATATTTTTAAATCTCTATTTTACCACTCTAATATACTAGACTAATATTCTTATATATTTTTGTAAGAAGAGGCTTATATTCATCCACATAAATAATAAACTCTTTCAATACAATAGTTGAGTATTGTATTAGCTTTATGTTCTCATTTGTTTAAAGAAATATTTTTTAAAAGATTATACTTGTGTGCAAACTGTCAGACCCACCATGCTGTTGTACTGTGAAATGCAGTTTGGAGAGCATTGGAGACCTGACATCAACAAATCAGGTACTCAATCAAGCAGCTTTCAAAGGCAATTCTATTAATTAACAGCTAGATACTCATTTAAGGGGAAGAATGTCATACTGTCAACAACTATTGAAGAATAAATAACTAATAAACTTGCATGTTTACCATAGGTGACTCCAATTCAGTCATAAATGAATAAAACAATAGTTTTTGAGATAACTCTCTCAATTCTTCTAATTGTAGTCATTTTTAATATGATTATATTTGTAGCATGAATCTTAAAAGACTTATTAATTAAAACAAACGCAGAGCCAGGTATTGGGTGAATGCTGGAAGATCAGAGAAGCAAAATAAGCCACAGCCACCTTAACTTGCCAGTTCCTCAGCTGATCCTGTTTTCTCAGACTGGAAGCCTCTGAGTCCTTATGTAGATGGATCTCAGCTGAACTGCTTCTGGAAAGCCTAAAAGCTTAACCAGCCTAGTTCCTGATTTTCATGCCTTATATACCTTTCTGCTTTCTGCCAATACTTCCTGGGATTAAATGCTCACTTCCTGGGATTAAAGGCATGAGTCACCATGCCTGGCTGTTTCCAGTGTGGCTTTAAACTCCCAGAGATCCGGATGTATCTCTGCCTCCCAAGTCATAGGATTAAAGGCGTGTGTGTCACCATTTTCTAGCCTCTATATCTAGTGGCTGTTCTGTTCTCTGACCCCAGGTAAGTTTATTAGGGTATTTATTATATATTTTGGGGAGCACAATATCACCACATATATTTATTCCTCATCTCAGAGTCTAACTTAATCTCTTCAGCTTCTCATAAACATGCCCATTCCCATTGAACCTTTTAAAAAAAGAAACAGCTCACAATGATTAGTGTATTTTGAAGTGCTTCATTCTGAGTATACTGAATTATAAGCCTTCTGTACTCTGAGCTATTATTTCAAGTTGACCCCAGATACCAACATTAGGTATTTCTGTTTATATTTTATTTCCCTAATGAGTGACATCTGAAGAGGATCTGCCAAATATCTTTAAATTGCATATTTTATTAAGTGTATAAACTTTCTTATAAAAACTTTCAGATAAATATAAAAGTTACACATGAAAATCAACCAGACCCCCAATCTATACAACTCAATGGAATTGTATACAGTTAGAAAAGAATACAGAATGGAAGTTGTGAAGATTGGAATTAAGCTTGACATTAAGTCATGCACTTTCACATGACATAATGTTTTGAAAACATTTAAGAATGAGTTGGGGTTTAGATATTTTACCCAATATTATTATAGTGCATTAATGAAAACTATTCTGAACTCCACATCATTGGATGTAGGAAAAAATAAGACTAAAAATGTCAGTTAATTCTAAATAGTTATTTAAAATTCCTGCCTACTTAAACTTAATCAAATAAATATGTAGTAAATTCAAAATGGCACAGTTTCCCTTGTGACCAAACAACACAAAGAAAGAATAAATATTTAGAACAAAATTCTAAAATAAATAATTTAGACAGAAGTAATTATATATACAAGCTTATGGAAGAAGTACCAGACTCAATTATTCCTTCTGGGGGCAGGGAACGAGCCTCAGTACACACATCCAGGTAACATGGGTCTGGAGAGTCACACAAGTTTCACCACTGTGGGGAGCAGATGAAGTCTTGAGTTAATGCCTAGTGTTAACATGGGCACAGCACAGCCATTTCAGGACTTCAATACCTGAATTCACAGAAATGGCACGTCTTACCCAGATGGGCCTCAGAGAAATGGCAAAACCTGATCCAAGCTAAATATATAACTAAATAACTGTTTATATTTGTATGGATGCACAGATCATAATGTAATAATTTACCATTTGTGAAGTTCAATTATGAATCTTGCATGATAATTACTGAGATGTCTGAGCAAGTAGGACATTTGAGAGTAGGTTTTCATATCTAGCAGGAGAGGCAGAAGTGAGACACTGCTACATTCCTGAGGAAGCCTGGTCAGATCAGTGAAGACTGTGCACATTTGATTGTTAGAAATTACCACAAAGTCTTTTACAAATGTGACCAGGATCTAGAGGGAAAGTGTTCTGGTCAATTTTTGTTGTTGTTGTTGTTGATTTGTTTGTTGGGGTTTTGTTTTTGTTTGTTTGTTTGTTTGTTTGTTTTGTCAACTTGACACAAACTCGCGCCGACTGTTAGGCGAGAACAATTGAAGAACTGCCTCCATCAGATTGGCTTGTTGGCATATCTGTGACATTTTCCTGAGTTTTGATTGGTTTGGGATGGCTCTGCCCACTATGGTCAGTTCCACTCTTGGGTAAGTGGCCCTGGGAGGTAAAAGAAAGTTAGCGCTGAGCATGATCTAGAAAAAGCAAGCCAGTAAGCAGTACTTAGTTGTGCCCCCCTCCCCTTTGGAAGTTGTCTAGCAACTAGACAACTACATTCATCTGCATATGGTAAATGAACAGCCCAGCTTCCTCCAGATCTCTCTTTTTTATTAATTAATTTTTTCCAGCCTTATCACAGTTTCCAATCCCTTCTTCTTCTCCTCCTCAGTACCTCCCCCAACTTCCAGCCCCATTCCCTCCTCCTCCTTCCTCTTCAGAAAAGGGCAGGCCCCTGTGTCTATCAGCCAGCCACGGTACATCAAGTTGGAGTAACACTAGGTACCTCCTTTCCTATTAAGGATGGATGAGGCAACTTAGTAGAAGGAAGGGTCCCGAAAGCAGGTAACAGAGTCAGAGACAGCTTCTGCTCCTACTGTTAGGAGTCCCATGAGAAGATGAAGCCACACAACTGTGACATATGTGCAGAGAGCCTGGGTCTCTGATTGGCAGTTCAGTCTCTGTGAGGCCCTATGAGCCCAGGTTAGTTGGGTCTGTGGGTTTTCTTTTGGTGTCCTTGACTTCTTTGGCTCCCACAGTCCTTCCTCCCCATCTCCCACCTGATTCCCTGAGCTCTGCCTCATGCTTGACTCTGGGTCTCTGCATCTGTTTCCATCAGTTTCTGGGTGAAGCCTCTCTGATGATAATTGGGGCTAGGCAACAATCTATGAGTATAGCAGAATATCATTAGGAATCATTTTGTTCACTTTTTAAATTTTCAGTTCCTGTTTGGTTCTTTCCTAGGTCTCTGAGCTGTCCAGCCTCTGGCTCCTGGCCCTGCAGGCAGTGTCACAGGTGGGCTTCCTTTCATTGTATGGGTCTCAAGCTGGATCAGTCATTGATTAGTCACTTCTGTAATTTTTGCAGCTACCTTTCCCTCAGCACATCTCATAGGCAGGGCAAATTGTAGGTCACAGATTATGTGGCTGGGTTGGGGTTCCAATCCTTCCAACGTAAGTCCTGCCTGGTTACAGGAGATGGATGGTTCAGGCTCCATATCCCTCATTGCTAAGAGTCTTAGCTAGGATCACCTTCATAGATTCCTGGGAGTTTTCATTGTACTAGGTTTCTAGCTCACGCTAAAGATCCCCTGTGATTCCAGTTTTCTCTCCCAGTATTTACTCCATCCATCCTCTCCTGACCTGACCCCTCCTGTTCCCATGCCCAGGTCCCTGTATCCAAACTTTTTGTGCCTGTCCACCTGTAACGACTATTCTCTGTCCCTTTCACAGTGAAATTCAAGTGTTCCACTCTGGAGTCTTCCTTGTCACTTAGCTTCTTTGGGTCTGTGGATTGTAGTATGGTTATCGTTTACTTTATGGCTAATAACAAATCCCAAAGAAGAGAAACACACACACACACACACACACACACACACACACACACACACACACACATCACACACACAAGAAAAAAACCAATAACAACAACAACAAAAAAAAACCACTACCACTACCACCTAATGGGATTATATCACCAGCAATCCAAAAAGCCTCCTTAATGATCAAAAGAATTTATTTAGGGGTTAACTCACAAAACAGAATAAATGAATTTGTCCCAGAATACTGGAAGAGTGAGGCATGGTCCAATGCAGTTCTCTGGCAAGTTCTGCCCTGGTCCATACCAGCTTTCAAAATCATGAGGTAGGGAAGAGAGAGAGAGAGAGAGAGAGAGAGAGAGAGAGAGAGAGAGAGAGAGAGAGAGAGAGAGAATACATGCATGCTAGATCTTAAGGGTCCCCAGCAGCCAGGGGCAGGTACCTCAAGGTCATAGGCAAGTGTAACAGCTATCTGCTACGTCACTAGGGGCAGTGCTTCAGAGCTCAAACAGCCACCTACTACTACCAACACCACAAAATAACATGAATTAACAATTACTGGTTATTAATATCTCTCAATATCCTTGGACCCAATTCACCAATAAAAAGACATAGGCTAACAGAATGGATAGGAAAACAGGCTCCATCTTCTGCTTCATACAAGAAAAATAACTCAACACCAAAGATAGAGTAATGAGTTTGGGAAAATATTTCCAAGCAATGAACCTAGGAACTAAGGTGGTATATCTATTCTAATATCTAAAGAAATAGACTTCAAACCAAAATTAATCAAAAATGATGGAGAAGGACATTTCATACTCATCAAAAGAAAAATCACCAAGAGGACATTGCAATTCTTAAGACCTGTGCCCCTAATGCAAGGCCCCTAATGTAAAAGAAACATTACTAGATCTTAAATCACACATAAAACCCCACACATTAATAGTAGGAGATTTCAATACCCCACTCTCCCCAAATGGACAGGTCTGTCAGACGGAGACAGAAATTAGGAAACTCACAGATGTTATGGCTCAAATGGACTTATCAGACATCTATAGAACATTTCAGCCAAACATAAAAGAATATACCTTCTTCTCAGCACCTCATGGAACCTTTTCTAAAATTGACCACATACTTGGTGACAAAGCCAGTCTCAACAGATACAAGAAAATTGTTAAAAACTCCCTCTACTTTGTCAGACCATCACGGACTAAAGCTGGATTTTAACAACAGAAGCAACAAAAAAACCTACAATCTCGTGGAAACTGAACAACTTCCTATTGAATCACCACTGAGTCAAATAAAGAAATAAGAAAGAAATTGAAAACTTCCTAGAATTCAATGAAAATGAACGCACAACATACGCAAACTTAAAGGAAACAGTGAAAGTTGTGCTAAGAGCAACATTCATAAAGAAATTTTCTCATACTCTCTACTTAACAGCACAGCTGAAAGCTCAGAGCAAAAGGAAGCAAAGTCACCCATGAGGAGTAGATGACAGGAAATAATCAAACCGAGGGCTAAAATGAGTAAAATAGAAACAAAGAGAACAGCACAAAGAGTCAATGAAACAAAGAGTTGGTTCTTTGAGAAAATCAACAAGATAGACAAACTCCTATCCAAACTAACTAAAAGGCAGAGAGAGAATATCCAAATTAACAAAATCAGAATGAAAGGAGATATAACAACAGACACTGAGAAAATTCAGAGAATCACTGGGTCATACTTCAAAAACCTGTACTCCACAAAATTGGAAAATCTAAAGAAATGGACAATTTTCTCGATAGATACCACTTACCAAGTTAAATCAAAATCAGATCTCTCAGTAATAAAGAATGCTGATATATTTCAAGACTCAAAGAAATCAGAGAAGCATTTGTTGGAGTTGAACTCTGCAAAGCAAACAGCAGGACTGACACACAGTTGCCTTGAAATCTTCTCCTCACTTTTCAAAGTCCTTTGATTCTTTCAAGAAAATGAAGAAAGTAGTAATTAATAATAAGTTAGGAGGTAGCAGGTCAAAGACCCGGTAAATCTTTTCAGATTTTCAACTTGACCTACAACAGATTTTGTGTTACGTTTTCACAGAGCCACTTCATTTCCTGAGTCCTTAACTCCAGGGAGCCCACTCCCTAAACAATTTTCTTAGAAATATGCCGATATTCTGAAAGGAAGTCTTCTGGGATGAAAGTTAAGAAAATAAAAGAGAAAGCAGGAATCAAAAGCTTTAAAAGGGCATAAGAGAATCAAAAAATAAAAAGAGATTCAAACAAGTAAAACAACTGAAGTCTAGAAACCAGGAAAGCCCAAGCTGGAAGTGCTCTTTGCCAATTTGAAATGAAACCCCCAAGGCTGGTTCCAGGACTCAGACATGAGTATTACATTGGAGGCAAGGAATGCAGCATTATTAAAATTTTAATATTCTAACACAATTTCTCTCTTCTTGCAGAATGCCTAATTCCCATTACCCTTATTATCTGCATTTGAGAAATGTGTTTTTTCTAAGTCAATTTACATTTTTATAAAAATTATATAAAATACCTTTCTTTAAATATTTATAAGAAAGAAGTTTCAGAGAAGGAGTTTTGAGGTAGAAAATTGTTATTATACTAAATCACAATTTCCTTTCCAAATGAATAGATAATGTGCTAGGGTATCTGCTAGCCTTCAATCATAATAGTTAAAATGATGAGAGAGACTTTAAAGAAAGATGGCACGTTTGATTTTTCTACTTATTAGGTACATGACCCCAGATCCTCCTAATATTTCGGTTTGCTGTTTCTGTAAGTTGGAATAATAATAGAACACTCTCATTTTCAGGTTTAAATGAAGTAATAATTGCATGGTACCTGCTAAGTAATAAGTTCACAGTAAGTGCTAGATATTAATATGGTTATTTCTATTATTTTATGATTAGTATTATTGATATAGTAAAATAGACTTTCCCATAAAAAGCCATAATAAGTTATCATTTGCTCTGATTCCCTGTGTTCATCAGTTCACCACTGTTTCCACTTCAGAGACCACAGTCAGAATGACAAAACTTGGTATCAGAATGAGGAAACCAATTTGTCCAGCAAATGTTCTACTAATTCAAGAAGTCTAAATTTATTTTTATTTTACATGTAGGACAAAGCCACTGAGATTGAGAATATTTTAAAATATTAAATAAGTTAATGTTGTTTAACATTAGGAAACTTCTACAGAGTGAGACATGCCTGCAATGAATCATCCCCCATTAAAAGATTTCTATCACTCTACTACTACAACATTGATTTAAAAAAAAAAAAAAAAGCACCAAATCCCCAGTGCTGAACATTTTAAATATCACACTTAGGATATTCTCAAAAGAGATGTTTCACCTGGCAAAGTGAGAACTACTACATGGGCCTCTAACGGAATAACCCCTTTGCTCACATTTGCCTATAAAACTGGTATTTTGAATTTGGGTGCTTTATAGTCTATAGGTGTCTATGCCTGAACTCTTCTAAATAGAGTTAAAAACTAATAAAGGTTATATAGAGAGCTACAAAATTAAAATAAAAGAAGAAGATAGCTTATTTGAGAATAAAGGGAAAAAAGCAAAATATGGTTTTATAAAAAGAGTCCAATGAGAATAAAGACTGAAGTTAGAAGTGTAGAAGGATGATTAATTTAGCCGTGGGTGGCACGGGGCTAAGGTAAGAGTTCTAAGCCCTTCTGTAGGCATATCACAAATGTGGTAAAGGAAAATTTTAAATCCTACAACTCTAACACACATAAGTACTATGCTCAAGCACGTAGTTTCAGATGCAAGATACATTTCCAGAAATATCTTTTCCTGAACAAGGCAACTACTAAGAGCTTTCCACTTTTATACCTTCTTTTAAGTTTCTCATTTCTTTTTAAGAATGTGGGTTAAGAAGACAGCTAGATGAGAACAGCTGTATGAATCCAGTCCTTGTAGTGATGTACATTTTTCTTCCAACCATCATAGTTCTTAGTATTATGTGGGATGAAAGGAAAATAAAAAGAATAAGAAAGCACAGGACGTATTTGATGAAGAAATTCATCAAAACAGACTACATTTCTGTGTTCTGCTTTTTTTTTCTTTCTTTTTTTTTGTGTGTGTGTGTGCTTTTAAGAAAATTTGGCTTTTTTTTTTTTCAGAAAATAATACGAAGTGGAAGCAGAGTGGGTAGGAGGAGGATACCTGGGAGGAGTTGGGTCTCATTCTTTATTCCTTTTTATAATTAAAATGAACTGAGAACAGTTCTAATGAGTCATCAAACTTCAGCCATTTTACAATCTGCAGTTCCACACATTGAGAACCATGAAAACAACAAATGAAGAATGGAAGGGACTCGTAAATGGGAAAAAGTTGCACATCTCAAAGATCATTTAACAAAGTATTGACTGAAAAATGCTTAAAATGCTCCTTCTCAGCACCATGGCCAAGTTCCTTTCTAATGCAGAAGTTCCCTGCCAGCAATGTTCTGAACTCGACTGTTCCTCTAAAATCCATGTGTTGAGTCTTTGCCACCAGTCAATTCTGACTGTTATTCTCTTGCAGATAGAGTGTCACAGACATAACTAAGAAAACAGTCATTAGCGGAGTATTCTAACACAACATACATGAAGTCCTTATAGCAAGAAGTGTTTAGCAGAGACATTTTCAGAGGGGAAGCCCTTATAATACTTATGAGAAAAAAGTTACCTATAAGCTAGAAACAGAGAATTCAAGAAAATTTATCTGCAGATGCTCAGACCTGACCTCAGAGCACTAACCTCTAAAACTTTGAGAAATAATTTCTGCTATTCCTGCCTTCCCATTTATAGTCCTTTGCCAGTGTAGCCCTAGTAGACTAGTAACATCACAAAAAATTAGAGCAATAGGTTCCTGATTTCTTAAGAGCCAGTAGTTCAGAGGTTATCCATCTTCTTCATCTTCCCATATCTATTTTTCATTAATATCATCTTCAGAGTTAATGGGACTTAGAAGAAAACTATGTTTGGTGTGAGACTCTTGAGTCAGACATGATTTAAGCAAGATAGCTCTGTGTTTTGTCTTCTTGAATCTTCCCAGAGAAAGTTCAATTTTGTCTGTGGCCATTCTATAAAACTTAGATTGTTAAACTACTGTTCTTTTCTAATTGTGGATACTTTAAAAAAGAAAGGTATTCTTGTTTTGTATATCTGTAGATTCTCTCACAGTATACAGGACTGAAGGTCTCCAGAGCCTCATGCAGCACTCACATACACCAGGCACCTAGAAAGTGTGATAGCCACCCAGAGGAACAATTTGTGAGCCAACAATTGTGACAGTTAGCTTTTCTTGATTTTTTTTACTGAGAGTGAAACCAGTTTAAGTGATTTTTTTCTGAGATTACATTAATTTGTCTTTGAAAGGGCTCCCTAAAAGCCAGATGCTCTCTTTCTGAGCACCAAGCTATTAAAAGACACAAATGATTCTGAAAATAGAAACCAGAACCTCATTTTTCACATGAAGGCAACATGGAAGAGCAAGACAAGAGTGTCTACAAACTCAAGGCTTCCCAGCATAGAATGCTAAAATTAGAGAGTTGTTCCTGGCCAGTCACAGTCAGCATCAGAGTATCTGGATGCCACAATACACATTATGAATTATGGTTGGGAAAGGACAGAGCAGCCTCAAAACACATGGTTTAGGCAGGGTTCTGTATATAACATGTACTTTGGTGAGAAGAGAGCCACTGGTCTAGTGAAGTTCCCTCTGTGGGGAAGGAAACACCAGGAGCTTGGAGTAAATCTGCCCAGGCAGACTTTCCAGGGACTCTGGCTCTCAGACTCATGTCTTCTCACACCTCCCTTGGCTGTTTTCTTCTTAGAAAGACTTAGCAAAGCCATAGATTAAAGAAAGAGCCACATAACCTGAGCTTCAGTGTAAGGTAGAATTGTGCCTCAGTGGCCACTAGTCCTTAACAAACTGTGCAGCAGCTCCCACATGAGGCTCATACTAGAAACACCACATATGGTAAATGGGGATTTCATATAATTCAAAACAAAAAGCTGAAAGCTATGAGTTGGAGAGATGGCATAGTGGTTAAGAAGACCCAAGTTTGATCCCCAGCACTCACAAGACGTTTCACAACCATCTGTGACTCCAATTGCAAAGGAGTTCATGATGTCTTCTGGCTCCTGCAGGAGCTACACAGATATGCATGCAGAAAAATCACCTATACACATAAACTAAAATTGATGTAATTTAATTTAATTTTTAAAGAAGATCCTTGAAGATTGGCTTAGATTGGAAAGATAAAAAAAATTGTAAAATTAGGGTTGACTGTAGATGGAACAGAAAAGGAAAACTTCTTTCAGGTGGGTTTGTGCAACTGCTTACTGTTTTCAGGGACAAAATGCACAAAGATTTGGTTCTTGGAGCTGTCAACTAATCCTTCCTATTAGTCTCCAACATAACATTAAGCAGATATGCCTACTACTCAGGAGCACAGTTGTCATCTGGGATAGAAGAGTCCATGGTCAATAGAATTTGGTATAAATACACAAATGACTAATAACCACCCTTTGTAAGTTACCACCCTCTGTAAGTCCCTACAGTCATCAGCTCTGGAAGGTCAGTATGGGATGTCCATAATACTGACAACAAGCAATGCCTGGAGCTGAGCGCTCCATTGAATGTTCTAGTTTGTAGAGAAGAAGGAAGGGTAAGACAATGTGGAGTCCACCAAGTTCCCCAGACAGATGTAGACCTCTGTATTTGTTTGGATAATGGACTGACTGAATTTTGAGTGTTGAGGTTAAGGACAAGATTTGGGGTTATACTGGAAGCAATTTTACTTTTTTCTGTTATGTTTTATTTTCAGACATTTGAAATAGGGAAACAGCTTTCAAACAAAACAGGAGCTACAGCGACACAGAATCTAGCTCTGCCCACCCTCTGCCTAATCCTAGTGACTAAGATCTTAATTATGATTTACCAACAATGCATATGATTGTGGATACTAAGAAAAGTGTGACAAAACTGCCCCTGTAATGAGTAGAAATAATATACTTCACATATTCACCAACCACATCCAGAGTTGTAAAATTAGTCATTTATATTTAATGCATATAAAGTGAGTAAATATAAAAGGGCTCATACATACACACAGAGAAACTATTTTAATACTGCTTGTTTGAGCTCTAATTAAGGTAATTGTGGATCTCTTTGTGGGTACACAGTGATTTTTCTTAGGCTTTGAGTAATTAATTAGATGCTGCCAATGTCTGTCTGTGTCTGAGTACAATAGAGATGGCCAGAAATAAATTAAGATTGGGAAACCTCAGATACTGAAAAAGACCGCACATGCTGTTAAGGATTGAGCAGGAGGAGGAACCAGAATAAAAATGTTTTAGCATTTATGAGCACTTGTTTATTAGGATACTTTTAGTTAAAATTTCCTTTGTGCTGCCAACCAGCTCCCAAATAAAGATACGGAGACTTATTATGAGTGCTCAGCCTTAACTTAGGCTTGTCCCACTAGCTCTTTTAACTTCATTAACCTGTTTCTCTTCATCTACGCTTTGCCTCTGGGCTTTTACCTTTCTTTCATTCTGCATGTCCTGCTTTCCTGCTTTATCCCTGGCTGGTCCCGGCATCTCCCTGTTGTTTCCTTTTCTTTCTTCCCCTAGCCTAAATTCCTCCTTCTACTTACTCTCCCTGCCTGCAAGTCCCACCTATACCTCCTCCATCACTATTGGTCATTCAGCTTTTTATTAGACCAATCAAGCACCTTAGGCTGGCAAGGTAAAACAGCAACATGTCTTTACATAGTAAGATAAATGTAACACATCTTTAGTAGTTAAACAAATATTCCACAACATAAACAAATGCAACACATCCTTTCATAGTTAAATATTCTGCAACAGATATTATTACTGTACTTGAAAAGATGGGAAAGAATACACACATCAGGTGAGGTGAGAAATGCTTTCCTGGAAAGTGAAAATTTTGTTCTTTTTTTTCCCCCTCTCCTTCTCTCTTCCTTCCTTCTCCTCTTCTCTGTTCTTCTCCCCCTATCTTCTTTTAGCTTAGAATATGCTCAATGAGGTTCCCTTTCTTTGGGTATCCTTAAATTTAGCCTTCATTACATAGTCTTATGCCATAAGATTTATGGTATCATTCTATTCATGGAAGTGTCTGCCTAACATCAATTTATTGCATATATCCTTTACAAGATGAACTCATCAGAGATCTTGTGTATCATCAGGATTTCTTTAGTAATCTGTGTCAGAATATTTTAAAAGAGTATTTTCACATACTCACAAAGACATGCCTCTACCTTGGCTTACAATAGCTGTAGCAAGTAATACATTCTGATTCTTGTTACTACTTTGCAATTTGATAGTAATAATTATATTTTAATGTGATAATTGTGATTTTTTAAAAAGTATGAAAATTTTGGGTATCACTATGTAAATGTGTCAGGACCATAGCAATAGCTCAACACTTACAAATGTTCAACCTGCTCAATATGTTAAGATCTGTATTTCTAATGCCTAGCAGAGTTAGCATATAACTATGTTAAATATATGATGTAATAACCCACTAGGAGTCTATTTGAAAAACTCCAACAACCTTTTAAAGCATGTCAGTTATGACACCATAGGGTAGCAAAAGAGAAGGAGGTCTGAGTGTCCTGGAAAGGTTCTGCTTCTTTTGGGTGAGATTTGCTGAGGTGACTGGACTCAAGCCCTGTGTCTCATAGGCTCTTGCTCTATCACTGAGCTATATCCTCAGCTCACTTGGGAAGTTTGAAGAGAGAAATCCTGCCTACTTAACTGTCACTCAGGGCACCAGCACTGTCCAGAATTTCAATGCTGCTGGTTGTTTTCTCAATCCTCCCAAGAAAGAACAAATTACTCACTAAATAAAGCAAAATTTTATCTAGTGTTTTGCTTGTAATAGAATGGAGCTTCTGTTAAAGCTTCAGTATTGAATTCTTTCCACAATTGCTAATATTTTGCATTATGATAGAATCGTGTAATTGACTCAAATATTTTTCTGCATTTTATTAGTTCTTTGAGAATTTTGTATAATGCATTTTAATCAAATTCACCTTCCTGCTCTATACCTCCAAGATCCATTCACCGTCCACACCCACCCAACTTTTTTGTCCTTTGGGGGGTGATATAGATGTTCCATTTATGGATGAGCATTCTATAGTCTCTTGTTCTTTGCACCTTGATCAGTTGTGGATATCTGTATTAATCTGCATCTACTTCAAAAAGGGGTTTCTCTGATGAGGACTGACATATGCACTAATCTATGAGTATAAAGATAAGTCATTAGGAGCTGGTTTAATGCTGTCTATTTAACAGAGTGATAGTAGTAGGTTCTTTCCCTAAGGCCAGGTATGAGTTTCAATTTGTGGAATGGACCTAACTTAAATCTAATAAAAAAAAAAAAAAAGTGATTGGTTGCTTCCAAGGCATTCATGCCACTATTGCACTGATGGGAATGTCTTGCCAGGCTAGCCAATGGAATCACTCCCTAATGAAACAGCAATCCACCTTCTAGACACCAATGGATAAGAAAACAAAAAACCCAGTACTAGGAATGGGTTACTTCTCTTGGGGTTGTTTGCAAAAATGAGGTTCCCACAGACTCCAAAGACTTCAGGCTATTGATATTTCTCTTTATTGGCTTCCAGAACTGGATAGTAAGTGTTACTGCAGATACTATATACTTGAGTCATATAGAACATGGAGAAATCAAGCTGATATTCACCTAGAAGTTCCATCCTGGCTGGCTAGCTTTCATGGTGCTAGAAGGTGTTCTGCATGCTGCCAGTGAAGAAAAGAAATCACAGCTATAAACCCTGGGAATTAAAATAATGAATCACAAATTTGTTTAGGTCTCATTTTTGTTTTCAAGACAAGGTTTCTCTGTGTAGCTTTGCACCTTTCCTGGAACTCACTTGGTAGTCCAGGCTGGCCTCAAACTCACAGAGATCCCCCTGCCTCTGCCTCCCGAGGGCTGAGATTAAAGGCGTGTGCCACCACCGCCCGGCTAGGTCTCATCATTTTTACTACTTCTTTTATACAAATACCTCTATCGCTTTTCTACCTTCAGATAATTTCTGGAAATTGTGTGTGTGTGTGTATGTGTGTGTGTGTGTGTGTGTGTGTGTGTGTGGTTTTATGTCCACCTTTCTAATATTTTACCTTCTTTTTAGGTAAATTGTTTATTCCTCTAAGCTATGGTCATCTGTGCCAACATGAAGATTGATACCTCCTCTTGAGAATACTTAGCTTGTTAAACTCAAGGCCCATTTTATAACCTACACAGTGTGGATCAACATCACTCCTGTGAGGAACTAATGTGCTCCTTGGGTTTCCTTTGTTCTGAGAAGTTCTGCTCTGTTATTAAATTATCAGATATAGCCATTTTCCTCCACATGGTAGGCTTTCTAGCTTTGCCTGGGTATTTTTCTTCATTAATGTTTGCCCTTCCACTTCTGGTTTCAAGTCTTTAAATAAGAAAAGGATTCTCCTGCCAAACAGAATCTTTTTCTAATTCCATTGTCTGAGAACTCTAAAGGATCATGACAAATATAAAATACTGCTGTTTTCTGGTATTCTCAATATTCTTATTTAGTTACCAAAGTTACATCCTGAAAATGAAAAAGGAGAGAAATCAAAGTTACAGCATGACTCTGTCTAGCCCTTCCCTTTCTATCAGGACTTCAGACTTGCCAGTAGAATAAATGAGAAAGTCTTGATGGAATCATGTAAACCATTGCACCTAGCTACTCTCCTAGGATGGTTTGTAAATTTCATTGGGTTTCAGTGATCCTCAAGAACTACCATGCTTACATTTTAATAAGTCATTCAATGTCTAGCTGCAGCAACTCACATCTGTCTCTGCAGAGAAGACATCTTCTGTCTGTCATTCATGCTGACATGCTTGCATCCCTAGTGAGTCACACTCACTGAGCTCTGGTTCTAGAGGTAAACCAATGGCCTTGAGCCTGGCTTCCTTTTCTTTAGACACATTCTTCCATCCAGGAGCTGCTTACTTCTGGCCTTCAGTCTTTTTCTTCTTTCCTGAGAATGTTGCTTAGAAGTTCTGCTACTTGTACTGTGTGTGTTAAGAATTGTTCTTCTTCCTGATACCTGCTTAACTAGCTGCCAGGTATGCTCATATTATCCATGGAGTAATTGTTGATCATCTCAGGCAGAAATCCCAGAGCCTCTAAACCACTGGACACCATACCTAAGCAGGGCATTCTTCTGAAAAGTCCCTTCCCACTCTTCCCTTTTTATGCATACAATATATATATATATATATATATATATTATGCAAACAGTATGAAGCATTTGCTGTTCACTAAAAATTGGACCCGTTCAGTAAGGGAAATGGAATTTACACCCCTAAAGACTGGTCACTTAAAAAATAGATAAGCTGTTAGGCTGTGTAGTTTATCACTGGCACACAGCCTGGAACCTAGAAGAGATAATGTGTGGACAAGTAACACTTCATTAAAAATTGAAAACATATTCCTTGCCTCGGCGCGTGCTCCTTTCGGCTGCTAGCACTCGGTGTGCAATCTGTGACAGTGATCCCAAGGAAGAAGATTGGACTGCACTTTTCAGAGCAAGGGAATTACATAAGCTTTTGCTGGTATTTTCCCCCAAATTATTTATAAGGTAATGATAGCCAGGAATTCGAAGCAATGTTTGCAAGGCAAACTTAAGGCTCACATAAGAGCCAGACTAGCTATTTGGCCAGTACTTTATTTGAAGATGCAGGTTGTCTGAACTGGGTTTCAAGGGAGGGTTTCTGCTCACAGACATCCTTTTCCAGAGATGCGATTTTTCTCTGGACTTTTCTAGGCTAGTGATTTGGAGTTTCTATTTGGCAGGATCTAATCTGAAATTAGCCAGAAAGACTACTGCAGAGAAAGATTTCATACTATAAGCCCCACGCCAAACATAAAAACCATAGCAAAGGATCAGGGCTGTTTTCTCTGAGGTCTATTGGGCCTTAAACTAGAGCCAGTCAAAAAAAGAGTATGGCAAACGGTTTTGAATCGCAAACAAAAGCAAAGAGGCCTCCCCTTTGTTCTTCCCCTTTGTAGAGCTGGTAAACCGGAGAGGATCTACCTTATGTGGTTACCCACCTGAAAGCAGTGTGGTCCTACACAGTGTGATGCCGGTGTAGGGACCAGGATACTTGCTTTGATTTACTTCTCATTTCGCAGTGTTAATGAATAGCCTCCAAAAGAGGATGAAAAAGAAACAAAAAACAAAAAACAAACCAAAACTCTAGACTACAAAGCTTTCGAAGAATGATTTCCCCAAAACCTAAAACTTTGTTTTGGAGTTGATTTCTGTGGTATTGCTAAAATTGTCCACACACCTGAGCAATTTTAGAAATAGATCACAAAGGGTGATCATAATATATACAGTAAGAGACCAGTATTGAATTTGAAGTCATGATTCAAAAAAAAACTGAAATACTTAAAAAAAAAAATGCTTGTGGTATGACTTTGAAAAGGCAAAACAGTAAGCAAACAAGCAAATTTGTTAGGACATTGCCTACGTACTATGTGTCTTATGGTCGAAGAGAGCCCACCTACAACTTTAGAGAAAACATTGTCTTCGTTCTATTAGCTACTTGGCTAATAAACAGTAGTATGTCCTTGATGATTAACTTGAGCTCTATTTCAAATATGAGAAAAATGTGTGACACCACACAACTATAACTTATAAAAAGGACAAGAGGACTTAATAAAGTTTACAAGAAGAAATTGATGACAGAAATTAGAGCTCTGCACCTACACATGGACTCAGTGCTTGTTGCCATGACAAACATCTTCAAGGTACTGCCTTCTATTTGAATCTTTTCTTCATTAGGCATTTCTATATGGAAAAGCAAAAGGAATCTTTTAGAAATATATTTCTGTATTTCTAAAAGCTAAATACATACCTTACATATTGGAGTCCAATTCTGTGGTTCTGCCATCAAGACCCAGTCAGATGAGTTTATTGACACCTGTTATTTTAGCTGGAAAATGGAGAATAAACAAATTTCCCCTGGCTGCTAGAAAACTGCCAAGCCAGGAAGGAAACATTAAGGCTTTAAGGAGTTTGCAACTACAGGAAGCAACTCCTGCCAAACTGGTTCTTAAATGATTATGTTATGTGGTGATGTATCGTGTCCCCCAATAGACTGTGTCTCCCAGTAAAATTTACCTGAGGATCAGAGGGAAAAGCCAGCCACTATATTAACACAGACGTCAGGTAATGGTAGCACATGCCTTTAATCCTATCCCTTGGGAGGCAGGGATCTGTCTGGATCTATGTGAGTTCAAGGCCACACTGGGAACAGAGCCAGGCATGGTGATACATGCCTTTAATCCCAGCACTAGCTATAGAGGTCTGGAGGTCTGTACAGACAGACAGGAAGTAACAGAGCGGAGCAGGAAGAGGAAGTGATGTAGCTGGGCTGAGAGACCAAATGAGAGAACAGAACAGAAAGGTATATAGATGTGTGTAGACAGGAAGTAGCTCACTTAGGAAGCTGCAGAGTTGGTGAGATGAGGTTAGCTGTGGCTTTTCATATTTCTCTGATCTCTCTCAGGCTTTAACCCCAATTTCTGTCTCAAATTTTTTTGTTTGTTTTATTAATAAGACCACTTAGCAATTCATATACAATGTTAGAAGCTGAGAAGAACAGGATGGGGAATATGATTTTGGGGACAACTCTGAACAGCTGGTGATGATACTGCCAATGATCAGAAGAGAGATTTATATACCTAAACCTCAGTCTGTGAGAGAAGTCTCCCACATGATGTGCTGACCTTTTGGGGTGTGTGTAGGGGGAGCTGCAATGCTTTGAGGGGAAAGTATTTGAAAACCAGAAAGATGAAATCCTGTATAAGTAGAAAAAGGGTTTGCTGTTGATGTGGAAATATTGCTAAGGTAACAATTAGAGAAAGAAAATAAAAACCATAAATAGAGAAAAAGCAAAAGGAATCCATTCTTTCTTTCTGTTCTTGTCTTCTAGACTCTTGCTAGTGCCTCCTTTAGGCCAAGATCAACATGAAGTCAACTAGCAAAGAAAAAACTTCAGTTTACAGACTCCTAGCCCCAGCATCACCAAAACTGAATTTCACTGCATGTATATGATTCTGAGAGCAACAGCTTAATAACTGACACCATCAATGAAACTCAGGAAAATGCTCACTAAACTATTTCCCTATGTCACACACTTCAGAAAATTTTTAGACGTAGTTATCTCTGGCATCTCTAAGAGGTTGATTCAACCAGCACTCTACTTGAATCTATTTTTCTGATATAATGGAATAATTCAACATAATGAATTTGGAGCTATGGCATGAAACATAAAAACATCAGTGACTTTTCTCCAGGAAGAGTTCTTTTCTACCAAATTGTTCTTGGACACTAAGCCAATTGGATACTCCATTGTTTTTCATTGCTAAACGTATCAACAGTCTATAGAACTAGTCACCAAATACCTAAAGAGTTATTTACTGTCACTAAAGTCTCAAACTGTGGAGAGATTGACAGTGATTGAGAATGAATCATGTTTAATTTCCCATGATGTCCCTGAGCATGTACACCTCTGTATATGACTGTATTGTCAAGCATCTGCCTTATCCTTTCAAG
The DNA here is from genome assembly GCF_903995425.1 of Onychomys torridus. NCBI lineage: Eukaryota > Metazoa > Chordata > Mammalia > Rodentia > Cricetidae > Onychomys > Onychomys torridus. Next base: position 15,541,167 of record NC_050456.1, read on the forward strand.
ATGGCTTTAATCTGCCAGTAAATATGCAATCTTTATTTATCAAACAGACAATCTTACAACTTTAGATAAAGCAATATTAAGCACAGAAGATTCTAAAGTAATTCTGTAATTTCTGCCTATTATTTCCACCTTGGGCTCTGTAAAACTCTGTTCTCTTTCTTAAATATAATGAAACTCAGTCACCAGGTGACCATTTTAATGAAAAAGTAAGATTCTTTCTGATTTTTATGACCTTAAACCACAAAAATTGCTGTTTCACAGTTTTGGAGGGCCCAAAAGTCTGGGATTCAGCTCAGGCTTTCCTCTGGGTTGTAGACAATTGTCTTCCTGATGTTCACATATGATGGAGAAGGAATTTGCTCTCTGAAGGAATGAATCTTACTCATGAGGGTTTTACTCTCATGTCTTAATTACATACTGAATCTTCACTTTTAAAATCGTCGTGGGAGGAACTACATTTTTACATGAATTTTCAGAAAAGATGAATATCAAGTGGTAATAGAACCAAATAGAATTCTTGTTGATGTTTTAAAATTTCAATAATTAGACATACCATTTCTGAGTTAACCAATGAAAGGTTCTTTGAGAAATTGTTTATATATACTGCTAAAAATCTACAGATCATATATCTGTTATATACATTATTACCACAATGTCATACAAATCCAAAGGACATCCCAAATATTTGAAATTGATATATTTCAGGATTCAGAAGCTTGCTGGCTTTAGAAAGGCAATATAAATGTAATGTCAAGATACATAAGATTGAAAGAGTATAGTCTTATATACACGCACTAAATCAGAATTCAGTGACACATATTGTTGGATGAACTACAAGGACATTTTTAATATTTAGAACAGGTAAGTTTGTAGAATTAAAAACAAAGAATTATAGAATTCTATAGTATTGACATTTTCATAAATAAAATAATTGCATGTCTAAAATAAATCAGTATTTCCAATTATCTAACCTCTAATTATGACATCAAAGAGTGCCTTATAAATGTGATGTTTAAATAGAAAATACTTAAATATGTTTGTGTATGAAAGGAGAGAAATTAGTTGAAAGTTAAAAGCACAAAAACTAACAGGTGCCCTAAGAGCTGGGAAATCAGAAAAGAAGGTTTATTCACTACTTCTTCCTTTATCCAATGTTTGCTAAGAACATTATTGATGCTGTAGCTATGTCAGGGTTGAAAAATGCAAATATGGGCCCAATCTCTGACATCTTGGAGCCTTTAATATAGCCAATGGGATGCAGTAAGCTGAAAAAGAGTTGTAGAGTAGAAATCCCTAGAAGTGCAGAGGAAGGGAAAGGAGGTTATAATTGCTTCTTTTGAGAGAGGGGGGAATCCAAATAACTCATTAAGATTGTTTATGGAACCTATTTTTTATTCTATAGTTTGAAGGAAGGAAGAGAGAAAAGAGAACTTCACAGAGGAATGTTGTTATCAGAAATGGTATCAATGACATAGAAGAGATTATTTTAATTTAGTATCTATGCAAACATAAACCACTATGTGCTTCTGCTATGCCATACCATAGTACAGTAACTATAGGCTGGCTATCATTTTATTTAAATAAAATGTTTATTTCATTGAAAATTATTTTTCACTCAGAATTACATATAATAACAAACATTGCATACTGTAAGATAAATAATTTTTATTTTGTCTCTTTTTTTTCTCGGAACTGAGGATTGAACCCAGGGCCTTGTGCTTGCTAGGCAAGGGCTCTACCACTGAGCTAAATCTCCAACCCCAAATAATTTTTATTAAAATTATATTTTTAAACCATCTAAAGAGTTCTATCCTAGGATAACTTTTAGCAATCTGAATTCCTACTAACTCAAACTTTTCAAAAGAATTTCCTTTAGATTCTTGGTGTGGTCACTTCCAAAGGCAATTGGCTGTTTTCCTGTCTTCCCTGGTGCAACAATTGATATAGCAGGGTATACCAAGCACAATATCTAGACAAGATTCAAGTATTTGTGTTATGTTTTAATGTTTTGGAGAATCAGGATCAAGATATACTTGGTTTGAAAAAAAAAAGCAAAACAACAACAACACCCTGCTTGGTTTATTTACCCAGGAATCTCTTGAAGACAGTACTTTATTCAGCAAGTGTCTTGCTCCAAATTCCCATCTCAAAACTTTCTTCTGTGGAATTCAATCCAAGAATACAGATTAAATGTGATATGTTTAAGAAATATTCAAGGGTGATACCTCCAGCAGTACTTTATATTTCAGGATTATTTTAATTAACTTGGGCTTTTTTGGTTTTTCCAAATGAAGGTGAGAAAATTGTTCTTTCAAGTCTATGAAGAATTGTGTTGGAAATTTGATAGGGATTGTGCTGAATCTGTAGATTGCTTTGGTAGGATGGTCATTTTTACTGTGTTAATACTACCAATCCATGAGCATGGGAGATCTTTCCATCTTCTGATATTTTCTCCAATTTCTTTCTTCAAAGACTTGAAGTTTTTGGTCACATAAGTTTTTCACTTGTTTGGTTAGACAGCCCAAGATACTTTATATTATTTTAGTCTATTGGGAATGGTATTGTTTCCCTGATTTCTTATTCAGCTTGTTTGTCATTTGTATATAGGAGGGGCTAATGATCTTTTTTAATTAATATTGAAGACCCTCACTTTGCTAAAGGTGTTTATCAGATGTAGGAGTTCCTTAGTAGAATTTCTTGGGTCAGTTATGTATATGATCATATCATCTGCAAATGACAATACTTTGACTTTTTTCTTTCCAATTTGTATCCCCTTGATCTCCTTCAGTTGTCTGATTGCTCTACCTAAAAGTTCAAGTACTATGTTGAATAGAAGTGGAGAGCATGGAAAGCCTCTCTTTGTTTCTGATTTTAGTGGGATTGCTTTGATTTTTTTTTTCTCCATTTAATTTGATGTTGCCAATGGGTTTTCTGTAAATGGCCTTTATTATGTTTAGGTGTATCCTCTGTATCTCTAATCTCTCCAAGACTTTTTATCGTGAAAATGTGTTGGATTATGTCAAAGGCTTTTTCAGCATCTAATGAGATGATCATGTTGTGATTTCTTTCAGTTTGTTTATAAGGTGGATTATATTTTTCAGTTTAAGTATATTGAACCATTACTGTATTTCTGGGATGAAGCCCACTCCATCATGGTAGGTGATCTTTTCAATGTATTCTTGGATTCTGTTTGCAAGTATTTTGTGGAGAATTTTTGCATCTATGCCATAAAGGAAATTGGTATGTAATATCCTTCCTTTGTTGGGTCTTTATGTGGTTTGGGTATATGCTTAACTGTGCCCTCATGAAATGAGTTTGGCATTGTTCCTTCTCTTTCTGTATTTTGGAACCATTTGAGGAGTACTGGCATTAACACTGTTTGGAAAGTCTGGCAGAATTAGGCATTAAACCATCTGGTCCTGGAGGGTTTTTTTTTTTTTTTTTTTTTTTTTTTTGGTTGGGAGACATTTAATGGCTGTTTTATTTCACTAGGGGTTATAGGTCTGTTAAAACTGTTAATCTGACCTTGATTTTTCTTTTGTAAGTGGCATCTATCCAGAAAAGCATGCATTTCTTTTAGATTATCCAATTTGGTAGAGCACAAAGTATGCCCTTATGATTCTCTGGATTTCCTCTGTGTCTGTTGTTATGTCTCCCTTTTTGTTTCTGATTTTAGTTAGTTTAGATAAGGATTTGTCTAGCTTGTTATTTTCTCAAAGAACTAACTATTTGTTTCACTGCTTCTTTCTATTGTTCTCTTTGTCTCTAATTTATTGGTTTCAGTCTTCAATTTCATAATTACTTGCTGTCCATTTCTCTTGGGTGTGCTTACTTCCTTATGCTCTAAAGCCTTCAGGCATGCTGTCAGTTGCTAGTTTGAGATCTCTCTAATTTTCTTTTTTTAATGTAGGCACATATGGACTTTCTTCTTAGCACCACTTTCACTGTATTTCAAAAGTTTGGTATGTTGTATATTCATTAACTTTCAGTACAAAGTTGTTCGGTTTCTCTGAGTTTCTAAGCTTTCTGTTGCCTTTGCTGTTGTTGATGTTCAGCTTTAATCAGTTAGCTCCAGCTTTTCTCTGTTTGGTTTTTTCCTAGATGACCTGTCCATTGGTGAGAGTGGAGTATGGAAGTCTCCAACTATCAGTCGTGAAGGTCACCATAAGAAGTAATCTGTAGAAGTTTTTCTTTTATAAATATGGTGCTTTTGTATTTGGAGCACAGATGTTAAGAACTGAAATGTCATCTTGGTGGATCTTTCCTTTGATGGATATGTAATGTCCTTCCTCATTTCTTTTGATTAATTTTGGTTTGAAGTCTATTTTGTTAAACATTGAAATGACTGCAGCAGCTTATTTCTTAGGTCCGTTTGCTTGGAATGTCTTCTTACACTTTACCTTGAAGTAATGTCTATCCTTTATGTTGATGTGTTTCTTGTGCCCATTTTGTTAATCGGTGTCTTTTTACTGAGGAATTGAGGCCATTGACATTGAGAGATAGAAATGAAAAAGGATTGTTAATTCCTGTTATTTTGCTGTTTTTGTTGCTATTGTTGTTGTTGTTGTTGTTGGTGGTGGTGGTGGTGGTGGTGTGTGCACTTGCATGTATGAGTTTACTTCTTTTCTTTTGGTTTTGCTGATGTGAGATTATTTATTTCCTTTACTTTCATGTATGTAGTTAACCTCCTTGGTTTGTATATTTTTTTCTTCTAGCACCTTCTATAAGGCTGGATTTGTGATAGATATTGTTTAAATATGAGTTTATTGGAATTTTTGTGGGGTATATATAGTAGTCTAGGCTCACATCTGTGGTCTTTTGGAGTCTGCAGAAGATCTGTCCAGGCCTTTCTGGATTTTAGAGTCTCCATTGAGAAGTCACATATGATTCTAATAGGTCTGCCTTTATATGTTGCTTGGTCTTTTTCCTTTCCAGCTTTTAGTATTCTTTCTTTGTTCTGTATATTTAGTGTTTTGATTATTATGTGGCAAGGGGATTTTATTCTCTGGTCCAAGCTATTTGGTGTTCTGTATGCTTCTTGTACCTTTATAGGCATGTCCTTCTTTAGGTTAGGAATATTTTCTATAATTTTTTTTTCTAATTTTCTGGGCCTTTGGGTCTCCTCTATTCTTCTTCCTCCTCTATTCCTGTTATTCGTAGATTTGGTCTTTTTATAGTATTCCAGATTTTCTGGATGTTTGTGTCAGCAATGTTTTTTTTTTTTTTTTTTTTAGATTTAACATTCTCTTTGACTGATACATTCATTTCTTCCATACTATCTTCAACACCTGAGATTCCTTCTTCCATCTCTTGTATTTTGTATATGAAACTTGCCTCTGCAGTACCTGTTTGAATTACTCAATTTTCATTTCCAGAATTCCCCCAGTTTGTGTTTTCTTTATTGCTTCTACTTCCATTTTCAGGTCTTAAAAAGTTTTGTTTTTAATTGTTGGTTTGTTGGCTTTTTAAGGGGTTTATTCATTTCTTCAATTGTTTATGTTTTCCTTGCTTTCTTTAAGGATTTATTATTAATTTCCTCCAATTGTTTGTTGTATTTTCCTGAATTTGTTTAAGAGGTTTATTCATTTCATCATTAAGGGTCTCTATCATTTTCTTATAAAACCAACTGGTTTTAAGGTCTTTTTCTTATGCTTCAGCTATGTTGTAATATTCAGGATCTGCCGTGGTAGGTTAGCTGGGTTCTAGTGGAGACATATTGCCCTGGCTATTGTATGACTGTATTCTTATGCTGTGTCTAGGCAAGTGGGTGTAGTAGGGTGATTATTTGTCTTGGTTGGTTTGCAGTTTTGTTCCTGGGTTTCTGCTTCCTCTCTGGATTTTCATAGAGTGTGTTGGCTGAAGGTTCCCTATTTTACTTGTCTGCTTGGCTGGTATGTTCAAGGGGGAATGCTTTCTGATGTTCAAGGAGGGTCTTATGGTAGGTGTGGCCTGTGGTTGAGCAGGGGCTATCCACTGAAATTGAGGATGATCTGTAGGATCCATGGGAGACATGGAGAGGGAGACAAGACACTGCAGCTGGTGTTCTGGTACTTACTAGGTGCCATACTGACAATTGAGTCTGCTGTAACGAAGAAAGGATAAGATCTGCAGGCAGCCTACCTGGTCTTCAGGCAGGTGTGGCATGTGTGGTTGAACAAGGACTATCTGCCTGAATTGGTACCTGAAACACAGCAGTGAACCAGGAAGGGCAGGGCAGGGGGAGAGAGGCGTTCTGTGGGATCCTTGGAAGGCATGAGAAGGGAGGGAGGTGATTTTGTGAGACTCCTAAAGGTGGGAGTGGGTGTCTCTCTCTCTGACTCTTTTGCTTGTTCTTGAGACTCCTCTCCTTCTTTTAGTTTGTCCAGCCTAGATGTGCAGGTTTTTCTTAGTCTTATTGTATCTTATTTTGTCCTATTTGGCTGTCATATCTTGGAGGCCTGCTCTTTTCTGAAGAGGAAATGGAGGGAGAGTGAATCTGGGGAGAGAGGAGTTGGGGAGAATCTAGGAGGAGTAAAGGGAGGGAAAACTGTGGTTGGAATGGATTGTTTGAGAGAAAAATCTATTTTCAATAAAAGAAATGTTCAGGGGAAGACCTTAAAGAGCTGGATCTCAAAACTGCTCATAGCAGAGCCTCTGAGACAGACATGAGTGAGAGGGTCAAGTTCTTAAAGGACAGCATTTAGGAAATTATGGAGAGACAGAGTATCAAAAGAGACGACAAGAGAGATGAGAAGATACTAGGTCAGGAAGAAAGGCTAACTAAGTAGAGTGAGGAGTGGCCAAAGAAATGGGTACAGGACCAAAAGGCAGTAGAATAAGGAAATGAAAGGAAATATTTCCAAAAATAAGGTGTGGTAAATATCACAAATGCAGGTGGGTGATTAGACAACTGAATAGGAGATAACATAGGCAACAGAGACCAAGGAAGTCACCATGCACTAGGAAGCATGCAGGCGTTTTCATAGAAAGCTAGATTGAACTGAATAAAAACCTGTATGAATGGAGACTGTATTTGGAAGAGGAATGATAATATATTTAAAGAAAATATAGTTTGAAAGAAAAGCTCTGGGAGGAGTTTGAGCAAGATGAGAAATGGGGATGTGAGATGGCCTTGAGAAAAAAGTAAGCCCAAGGGGAAGAGAATGGGATCTGTATAAACAGCCAAACTTAGGGGGCTGATGAAGATCAGACTGAATATCCAAAGCTCAGCCACGTACTGAAACAGAGCCAGAGGAAAATGAGTAGTCATAACTAAGGGGGAGTCAGGTGGTTGTATAGAGGTATAGAATTAACAGCTAGGAGGAGGATGCAGAAGTGGAAGAAAAGACATCTATCTGTTCAAAGAATAAGAAAGTGATTGTATTATCAAAATTCGGTAATATCAGTTGGAACTGAGACTTATAGGGATCCAATCACAGAAAATTTATCAGTTGTCACTTTCAGAGAAAGGGTGTGCAGGGAGGAGATGATTGGATTGTCACAGCAAAGTGACAAACCAGAGACCTAGAAACTCAGAGGAAAAATAATTTAAGGAAAATTGCTGCTTTGCTTTCTATGGTAGGTGAGAAGTCACTTAAATTAAAAAAGGAAATTAGTCAAAAAGAAAAGTGAACAGACTAGGGAAGTCCAGAGGACAAACTGGACCATATGTAAACAAATTGGAGCTCACAAGACAAAACATAAACCCTCTCTATCTCTCACTACCCCTAGCCTCAGAATACAGATGGCTTGCAGACAAAGTTAGTGCAGACTGCCGTAAAACCTTACACATGCCTGGCTCCAGACTCACAGAAGCTGGAGTGAATCCAGCTACTTCACAACAATGAGATAAATCAGATGCACCAACTATAACCCCTCAACAATATGGAATACAGAGGCCAGCAAAGTTATTTTAAAAATAAAATGTACTATAGTAAAACACTACAGGCTTTGCAGGACACGAGATTTCTTTTAAAGTCACTCAAATCTTGCAATGAATGAAGAAAATAAATAAACAAACATGGTAATGTTCCAGTGCCACTATTTACAAGAGCAGGCAGTGAGCTGGATCACAGCTTGGCAATTATACTTTCAAATATAATGACTACTATTTCACATTCATAGACCAAATCCTGCATAAAATTTTCCTGTGGCTCGCTGTAAATTTGAATTATACAAACAAGAGAATCCTAGAAAATACAGCTTCACATTAGATATATGTTGATGCAGTAAAACAATGGCTCATGTGTACACATTGTTTGTAATCATCATGCCTCACTCTTACATGCAGAAACAACATCAACAACTCACAAAACACCATAAAACAACCCACCCAGTAGTGTGTACTCAGTGTCTATTCAGGCCTTTGGCTAAGAGAGTATGAGTACACCCTATCGTGAGGATGTGGATTCAGGCAGAACTGAGGCAGTGTCCCAAGCATTATGATGAGGGGTGCACTCCCAGTTACCCTTGAAATAATAATTCAAGGATTATGATGAGGGGTGCACTCATAGTTACCCTTGAAATAATAATTCAAGCCATAAGTTTGAACCGACTTTCTAATGTCAAAGATGTTTTGCGAGGATGCCTTACCACAGTCTCTACAATATAATAGGTATATGTCAGTGATTTTAAAAAAATAACTTTTAGTGGTAAAATCCTTGCTTTAGGTGAAATCTTTATCAGAGGTGATGATGAGTAAAACTTAAAAAAATTACTTAGAAATTGAAAGAAAGAAAAAAGATAAAACTTAAATAGCTTCATTTGATATGCCTATTAACCATAGGACAAACACGGCTAGACACCAAAGATCACATCATTTGCCTTACTTTTTCTTAATATAACTTAAACAGTAGTATACTAAACTGCATCGACAGATTTCGTAAACATTCCTCCAGTCTGTTTTGTATACTGATTCCTACACTTCGCCGTGAAGTCAGGTAAGTGAAACATGCTTTAAAAAAAAAATATATATATATATATATATATACCCTTGAAGTATGGATTCAGGGTCAATGGTAACACAAAGACTAAATAAGAAAGTTATCTTGGTTTTTCCTACTGCTGCCATTATCTGTCATTGTGAAATCTCAGGCCACCTCAATATTCTGGAGACAAAGAAGAGATTGTTCTTATACCCATATTTCCATTAAAAACCTTGTAAAGGGGTGTTATTTTAATGAACCTTTACAAGCCATTATCCTCTGCCATCCCTGGGTACAGTGAGTACATTAACACCATTGTGGAAGAAAATGTATCCTTTTCCTTTTTTTTTCATGTATAGCGGCAGAATACATGTAAATCTTTCTGTGAAAGAGCACCAGAGACCTGAAAATCCTATCTTCAAGTCCTTTGAACACCTAGCAGATGTGCAAAACAATTTGTTTAATTAACAGGACATAGCTATTTCAAATGTCAGTGGGTAGCATTCCAGTGATCAAGGCTAAAACAAGGAATTGTTTTCTTCCTACTGCTAATGGCTAAACCTGGCACTGAGCCTTTGGCTGTTGCTCCCCAACATGGGTATCCTTGTAGAAAATGTGCCTGTCACAGCTTGCCTCAAACTGATATAGTGTCAAGATGCAGAGAAAAGAAATGAGTTTGGGAAAACACAACTGGACTCTATTAGCGTTAGAGCCATTAGTGTGCAGGGAGGAGCCAGCTAGAAGGGCAAGCAGGCTCTGCCCGGACAAAAAGCCCATTTGTTCACTATGACAACAAACTAGCTTCGAAAGTTAGAAAATGAAATACCCTAACACTCAATATTTAAGTATCAAACATACTTCTCTTATCTTGGTAGGTTTTTTTTTTTTTTTCTCTTCCTTTTAGGCCTTTGTTCTAAAGAACAGTGATCTTTAGAAATCAAAGACAATGTAACAACCCCAGGGGAACTATATTGTAAGCAAACATAATTGTCTGAGAGGACATTATAGGTGACCATTGTGATCCACCTACACACACAGCTTCCTGAGTATACCCTCCCTGCCTGAGACTCCTCAGCAAATAGACAAAGACTACCTTTTGTCCTACAATCCCTTTCTCTTTCGATCACTGTTGCTGTTTCAACAGCAGCACAAACTTTAATTATTAATCCTGACAAGCTTAGAGTCAGCAAAAAATTTATGAAAAAATTAAAAATAACTAACAGCCTAAATGGCATGGTTACCAAACCAAGAGTTACAGTAAAACCAAGACTATGAAAGTTCGTCTTCAATAGACGCCAATTTTCTCAAGGAAGCTATGCAATATTTCCTAAATAAATTATTGATATGATGAATGTGAAATTAAAATTGAATTCGATCTAACAGTTACTAATCAGGTAAAACTAATATCTTCTCATAACACTGGAATAATACACACTTCTTCAGGGTATCAAATGTCGGCAAGAAATGAATAAACAGCCTCAGAAAGAAATATTAATTTTAAGAAAATATTTTCCAGGTGTTTTAAAGGTTAGAAAATTGATACTTGTCAGATCAGAATGAACAGGAGAAGCTGAAATATGCACACTTTCCAAACCATTACAATATGTGGCTTTGGCATTGTTCCGATGACAGACAGTAAAATTACATTAGGCATTTATTGGAGTATGCTATGTATCCAGCATTAAACTAGATGCTAGAAATAAAAATACAAATTGCATTTATTTATTGCCTGGAAGTGAACTCAAAATTTAATGGAGGAAACAGACAGCATTAAATATTAGATGCAATGTTGAGATTCCCATTTGGTTATGTTTGCTTGGTAAAGGAGTTCGTAAAACTCCATGTTCTTTATAGTGCCCATATGTATTGAAAACATCATGTGATAAGTGATACACACAGTGGGAACCAATGACTCTGGAAACATGAAGACTTGCTTCAGTTTGACTAAGGCAGAAACAGTGGAACTGTGTCTGGCCAAGGGAAAAAACACTTGCTCAGCCCCAAAGGAAGGAAGAAAAGAGAAAATTGGAACAGCATGATCCACAGAAATGTGAAAGTATGCTGTGTCTGAAGAAAGCACACTGTGAACATCATTTATAGATATAGGTAGGAATGAGACTGTATGAGCTAAACAAAATTACAATAGGAATATAAAATTTCTTAAGAAATCCTTTCTCTAACAGATTTCCTAGATAAGCAAAGGCCTTCTGAACTCTGTGCTTCTAGGATTAACAATGGCAGATCTTTATTTTCTTAAGCTGCAATGTTTTATTTTTATTGCGTAATAAAGCAGCCATGAAATTTAAATTCATAGATATACACCCACAATAACACAGTAACAGTTCTTAGGGATAGAATATAACACACAGCATACTTTTAAAATAGCAAGACTAGCTGTAGCATTCTACAATGGTCTCTTTCTGCTGCAAAAGAAGCTTATATAATGAGGAGTGAGAGCTACAATTGTTTGTAGAGACAAAGATACATATTAAGAATGCAGTTAGGAATTATACCTGTTTAGGAAAGTAGTGATAGAAAGTTCTCCTCGAATATCCATGGCCTCACTAGTCACATGTCTTTAGCTAAGTTTACAGTACTAGGGATTATTTCTCTCCTGTTAAGTGAGCCTTAAGTCCAATTAGACAGCTTTTGTTACCACCAACTTATAAAGGCCACAATTATTCCTATAGTGGTATGATCATTGTTGTATTTCATAAGCATCATAGCTAGGAAGGCTGTTGACTAATTTCCTCTCTTTAATAGCTTGCTTCTAGTAGTAGGAAAGTTAGTCCTCAGGGAGAAGGTGTCAGGTTCTTTCCAGTTCAATTTCACCTAGCACTACATCCAAGGTTTGTGGTGTCTTCAGTAATAACCTTGTCATTGAGGAAGCAGCCAAGAGCAATAGCAATAGCTTATATTGTTTAGATAGTCTCTTGGCCTCCTTTGCCAACAAGTCACAAGGGGTTTCTCATGCCTGGTACTGGGATTTCTTATTAGATCATCTATGGCTCTTGAGGAGAATATTATAACCCAAGTAGTATAACTTGTATATACGTGCATGTATAATACAATATATATATATATATATATATATATATTGTATTTCATACAGATAGTCCTCATTTTATGTAATTATATGATTTATATAAAATAATGCTTAATTTTAGGTAAATATATTACAGAAAGCTACAATTAGTCAAATACAGGTAACAACTGACTGAGGGGTCCCCAGCCACAGTTGATAATTCTTCAACACAATTTCTGCATCTAAGGCTCAATGAACATTGTAGAAGAGAAAGCAAAAAGATTGTAACATTCAGAGGATCAGAATGTCTCCTGTGAGATTGTTTCTTTTTGTGACAACAGGGAAGGTACACACAGTATATCTCAACAGCATGGCTACCTAAAAAAGACACGAATAAGGCCAACACCATCTGATATCCCAGCATATATGGAGGAAATCTCAAGAACCCCCCACTTCTACATGAAGAACTGAAAGCAATTAGGAACTGTTGAGAGAGAGAGAGAAGATTAGTGTTTTCTAGGGATGAGCTCCCTGAGTGTGGTTATTCAATATCAAGTGGTCAGTCCTAAAACATGCATGCAGGCAACACTGAAGGAACTTAGCACATTGTCTGTAAATGTTTATTTGTCTATATGTGTATATAACATCAGTGGTTAAAGGAAAGGACACCATGAATTTGGGAGGAATAGGGCAGACATGGGAGCAAAAAGAGGGAGGAAGGGAAGAGGGAAAATAATGTAAATACGTTTTAATTAAATAAATATTTAAGAGTTTAAAATTAAAGTGGCAATATTCAAATTTTAGTGGAATATTGTACTTCCTTTAAAAATGTAAAGATTTCCAAAAGTTTAGTCAGAAATATCCCAGACTATGTTAACTAGACAAATTGGCAAAGATAAGTCACAGTGGCAATTGAAAGAATCAGACTTTTCATGTTGTCCCAGATTTCCTGGACATTTTGTGATATGAAGTTGTTGGCTTTAATGTTTTCTTTGAACAACAAATTCCTCTATCGCATCTTCAATGCCAGAGATTCTGTCTTCATCTCTTGCATTCTGTTGGTCATGCTTGCATCTGTAGTTTCTGCTCATTTCCTCAGATTTCCTATTTCCAGCATCCCCTTGGTTTGTGTCTTCTTCACTGCTTCTATTTCAGTTTTCATATCTTGAATTGTTTCCTTCACCTGTTTGGTTGATTTTTCTTGGGGTTTTTGACCTTCTTTAGGGGATTTATTGATTTCTTCCAATTTTTTGTTTGTCTTTTCCTCTATTTCTTTAAGGGAATTTTTCATTTCCTCTTTAAAGGCCTTTATCATCTTCATAAAGTCATTTTTTAAAGTTGTCTTCTGTTTCGTCTGCATTGGGATGTTCAGATATTGCTGTAGTAGAACCATTAGGTTCTGGTGGTGCCATATTGCTCTTTATGTTGTTGAATATATTCTTGTACTGGTATCTACCCAGCTCTTCCTCTAATTGGTTCAAACAGTGTCTGTGTCTCAGGGAGCCACTCTTGGTTGAATTGGCACTGTCAGTGTTTGTTTCTCAGGAAGCTACCAGGGTCTCAGGTGGATGGGCTGTGGTGTTGGGGGACAGAGCAGGGCTTGTAGATTACAAGGTTCAGTGAGGGATGTGGTGAGAGAAGGCCTGCCCTCAGGATTCTTGCCTGCTGGCCTGCAACTGGTACTGCATTGGCCGGGGTGGGGGGTGGGGAATCAGAAGAATCAGACTTATCATAAAGAGAACCAGATGCTCTATACCCCACCACTGTGGAGAATAGACTGCCTCCCAACAAAAGGAAAGCTGAGAAGGATAATATTAAGTAATCTTCATCCAGTCTTTGGCATCTTCCAAGTTCTCTTGATTGCTAACTTCTGGTTAGAGTCTGACAATTGAGGCAGAGAAAAAATCGAAAGCAAGAGGCTGGTAGAGGCTCTTTTTATGTTCTGAGCCTTTCTTGGGCAACACCTTTCAGGATTTCCATTACCCAGGGACAAGGTATCTTCCTAAGTCCTAGTTCTTGTGTGTTACATGGTCCATGATTTTAAATTCTTTGAGCATCTCAGAATTTGGCCTTATAGTAGTGATTCTCAATAGGTACCAGACCCTTTCTATTACTCCAAGAAATCAGCCTAATGATGCCTTTGACTTCTTCTAATAGCAATTCTTTGTATTCCAGCTATAGGGATACTGGCTGTACCCTACATTAAATTGCTAGATTATATTACCCTCTCCTTTTATTCGTTCAGTTTTAACAGCGTATCTATAACTACTGCATGGTATTAAGTGACTTCTGGCCTAAAAAGAAATCATCATTTTTCTTTTAAAGACAAGACTAAAATTATCTACTACTTGTAAGCTACAGTAAGGTTGCTACAATTGTCTTTTGTGTGGAGTTGCTGATCCATGGAAGCTTAAAAATGCAGGCACATGATAAACCCAACTAGAAACTGACATAGTGGTGCAAGCATTGGAATCATGATCTTTTACATTATCTATAGGAATACTTGAACTGTATATGGAATGTAGCCATGTGGGGGAACACACAGATACTGTTTTTAATTGTTGCTGCAGTAATGATGGTGTTAGTTACCAGAGATTAACTATTACTTCTTGTTATTACTCAAAAGTTTACTAAAATCATATGTGTATATATATGCCCCAGACTTTAAATTTCCAACACAAGATGGGGCCTTAAAATATATATATTAACACATTCTTTTCTATTCAGAGAGATGCCATGATCAAGAAGGTGGTTTTTCCAGGGTGAACCTCCTCCATTGCACTCTCAGTATGCTGACCACTGTGATTTTCCCAGATGCAGGAAATCCAACTGCATAATTTGTAAGGGGGGGAGACAATCCTCACAATTTCCTACATGTGTCTGTGTGTATAATAAAATATGTTTTGTATAATACTATATATTATATAGTATTACACACATATAATATAACTATATATTATTATAATATGATAATGTATCACATATATCATACATAATACAATCACATATAATTATATATAATATAGTTATGTACAATTCTATAATATAAATTGCATAGTATATATAATACAAAAGTCTTTTCTTTATCTTCAATACATAGTGAGTATAACTAAATCACAGTTTTAAAATAATCTAGTTGTTCTAGATGATATATTACAAGATAAGTTGAGAATATACCTTCTGTAAGCATGCTATTTGAGCATAAAGATATTGGCAGGAAAAAATATTGTCCTTGAGACTTGAAATAGAAGTGTATGGATGGTTGAAGAAGAATCTGAAACATGAGCTTTGCTGGCCAACGAAGTAAATATTCTTCCTTTGCTTGGCAACCTTATTATAGCCTTTCCCAAGGTGTTTGCTTATAAAAGGATAAAGAATAAGACTGTATTTTCCAATGAATACAATGACCCAAGAAGAGATTCATTAAAACATTAAAATATTTGCAATATTTCACTAATGTGCATAAGTTAACACAAATGACTGCCTAAGGGTTGATTAAAATGATACTGGACCAATGAGAACAGAATACAACATTATTCTCAGGACAAGTGTTTTATTCTGAGTGCACTTACTTAAAGCAGTGGAATTATAGTGTTTGTGCTACTATCAACACCTTGAAATGGCATTGATTTGTTGACTGATGACATTCTCTAACTCAATGAAGAGAAAGGAATCCAAAATCTTGGAAGATAGAAAATTTTGGATAGATTTATTATATATGACCTATCCTACTTGATATTTTTTTTCAAGAAGGCCCAGATGACCCTGGCAATAAAGTGTGCATTGGTCAGAGGAGAACTCACACTGCTGAAGAAGTCTTAGTGGCCTATGCAGGCTAGGGAGCTAGTCAGGTCTATCCCATTGACCTTAATAACTTTATTTCAATGAAAAATACAGGACACAAAGTATAACATCCAAATGCCAAAGCACTTTTATTTTGTACCACAGTACTTGGAATTGAACTCAGAACCTAGCACATACTAGCAAAACACTCTGCTACCTGTATTATTTGGAACAGTTGAAATTGCAACCTGTTTCAGGCCAGTATGAGTAGACAATAAAATAGGCAGAAAGAACAGCCATCAGAAATGATCCTCTGGTTTGGCAGGGACACTTGATATTATGGGCGTGAAATCTCTTCATCTCTTAATTAATCAAAGATCTTGTACTGAGGAAGTTGTAGGACTAAAATATGCTGTCATGGTTCACAAAATGGAAATGAAAACAATGTAACATGTAGAACTCTGGACTGTATTTGCCTGACAGTGTCTTCTGTTACCCGTTGCTACTTCCTTTGTCCATGGATAAAGAATTGAAATAGACTGGTAAAGCCTTGACATGGATTCCCTGGCCCATGGACTGAGACATTCCAGAAGTAAACCAAAAGCATACTCTCCAAGAAAGTGACAAGATTCCTATCAACAATAAAGCTTCCAAAATGCAGAGGTGAGGACTCTGCCAACTCCTAATGTCTTCAATCACAAAAAAGACAGATGAACAATTGGAAAGGGCTTCAGATTATGACACAATTAAATATGTAGTCACTCCAACCACAGTTATTATCTTTGCAAGTTCTTAGGTACAATCCACATGTGAGAAAGCCTGCAAACTTTGCCTTGTGTTGGTCAAGAAGAGCCACCATGGGAAAGTTTTCTTTTTTCCAAGAATTGTAAGTATTACCCACAATATCACTCTACACTATGAACATGCCAAGACCTTTTTTTATATTACCTATGTATTTTCAAGGACTTAAATTAACCCAGCTTTTCAAAAGACATAATGTTAGTGAATTACATAATAGCTTCCTAGTGCCTTAAATATGATTGGTGGCATTCTTTGGAGCAGTTGAGAAAAAACATTGGAAAGCCTATTCCTCAGTGGTTTGGAGTAAGAAAGTCAAGTGAGGTAGTACATTGATAATCTTCTGCTTCACCCAAGAAAAGAAATCTTAATTTAATAAATCTAGTCTTAGAGTGAGTAGAGGAAACCTCAAGCGAATGTATGTTCTTGACATGGACATAGCCCTGACAAGGATCAAGGCTTCAAACCCGTGGGAAAATTGGAAAAGTCTTTCCCCTTATGCATTCATTGGGTTCAAAAATGGTCATTTGCTTCCTCTCTTCTTCCCTGTTGTTTACAGCTGGAGACTGCTCACCTACAGAGACCTCCTATTGAGATGGGCTAAGGTTCCCCTCCAACCCCAGTGCTGTACACAGTAAACATGCTGATATTCCAGGTTATAGGGGTAGTCAGCACAGTTCCATCAATGTGTACAGCCCACCTGACTCTAGCTTTCCTTATGTGTGTCTGTCTTTTCTTCATGTTCTTGCCACCCTTAGTCCTGGACCAAGCTAACAGGACCCAGCATAGTTCATACATCTTACTGTTTTGTCTCTTTGGGGGATGGAAACAGGGCTTGTTTCTTCATTTTGAGGTAGAGAATGAGGGGAAAACACAGTTTACTGTATAAAAAACCTGGTCTCATACTCACAGCCCTTATCAATAAGCCTCCAAAGGGCCAGGATTATGGGCATACACCATTATGCCCATTGTTTTAAGAGTTGTTTGTTTATAATATCACTTTCTTACAAAATTGTGCCATCAGTATCATGGATCTTCAGTGTTTTAGTAGTTATTATGTGCTGACAGTGAATTAGTTTTTCATTACAGGTGTATTTTTATTTATTTTACAATTTTTATTTCAGAAAACTGAGGTATTCAGTATAAAATATTAAGCATTCTTTTAACTGTAAACATCAGTGTTTAATGTAACAATGTATGTTCATGTATTGGCTAAAGTTCTGTCTTGAATGATGGATATGACCCAATATTCATTTTCTTTGTCAGGTGTAAATCTCTATCCTGTTATTTTCAATTTTTTTAATTGTTTCTAATTTTTTTTAGAGCTGGTTAAGCTTTTTTGTAAATTTTTTTTATTGTGTGTTTTAATTTTATACATCAGCCATGGGTTCCCCTGTCTTCCTCCCTCCCGCCCCCACCCCCATCTTCACCCCAGCCCCTCCCCTCCATTCCCATGTCCTCCAGGACCAAGGCACCCCTGGGGATTCACTTAAACAGGAGTGCTCGAGAGGTCCCCAGAAATCCACAATGATATATCCTTTGTAGACCACTGGCAATGGTCGAGAGAAAGCCTGATCTGACCTAGTCTGGTGATCAGATGACTAAACACCCTAACAGCCATCTTGGAACTCTCATCCAATAACTGATGGAAGTGGATGCAGAGATCCTCAGCCAGGCCCCAGGTGGAGCTACAGGTTTTTTTATTTTTTTTTTATTTTTTTGGTTTTTTCAAGACAGGGTTTCTCTGTGTAGCTTTGTGCCTTTTCTGTAACTTGCTTTGGAGACCAGGCTGGTCTCGAACTCACAGAGATCCGCCTGCCTCTGCCTCCCGAGTGCTGGGATTAAAGGTGTGCGCCACCACCACCCAGCTATTTTCAAATTTTTTGTTACAAATTATTTGCTCTAGTCATTAGATAGTTATATAGAGTTCTATAAATTTATATAAAATATTTAGAAAATTTTTGAAAACTTTTTCTGAAAATTTTAGCTAAATGCTTTTATATTTATTGATATCATACCTAATATTATATATCTTTAAATAGTTATTTAAAGGACTTAAATTATTGAGGTTATTTACTTTATTTCTTTGTGACATTCTTGTGATCAGCATTGAAGCTTGTTTTGTGTATATTTGTGTGTGTGTATGATGTATGTATATGCGTGTATATGTGTTAGTCATTATATTTATAATTACAAATACTACAGAAATTCTGATTACCTATTTCTTTTCACAGTGATTACATATTTTGGGATAAGAATGAAATTATTTTCTATTTTATTTTCTTCTCTTAAATCCCTTATCTACTTCTTGATTTTGCCAATATTATCTACCTCAATAACATTTGTATTTATACTTTTTTTTTGAGACAGGGTCTGAATTGTGAAGCCTTGGCTGGGCCAGGAAACCACTATGTAAACCAGGCTGGCTATGAACTCACAGAGACTGGACTGCCTCTGCCTCTTGAATGCTGGGATTAAGATATGAGCCACCATGGCAGGCTACATTTGTAAGTTTTTTGTTAATTGTATTTTTTTCTTACAATATATTCTGATCAGTTTCCACTCCCCCAACTCTGCCCAAATCTTCCCAACCTCTCTACACACTGAATTCCATCCTTGCCTTTTCTCTCTTGCTTTAGAAAACAAACAGGTAAACAAAACAACAACAAAATGAATTCTAAAGAACAAACAGAAAAAAGATAAGAAATATAAGCAGACATACACATACACCATAATCCAAAATGCATAAAAACACAGAATTAGAGACTTATAAATAAAAGACAAGTAATAAATAATAAATAAATAAATAAACAAAAATAAATAAATAGATTAATTGATTAATTAAGTATCTAAAGAAATCTGAGACAAAAGTCTAGAAACACACTACTGAGCTTGCTTAGTGGTGGCCATCTGCTGGGCACAGGGCAGCCCTTCAGAGTGGTTTATATACCCAGTAACCCTCCACTGGGCAAAATGAATTTTTCCTTTGTGAGCAGTTGTCAATTGGAGATAGTATCTGGGCCAGAAATAGGGGCTCAATCCCAGTTGCCCTCTCAAGGCTGGAACGCTGGATGGCTTGAATCTGTGTAGGCCCTGTGTGTGCTGCCACAGTCTCTGTGAGTTCATATGTGCATCAGTCCTGTTGTATCTGGAAGACACTGTTTTCTTGGTGTCATCCATTTCCTTGGGCTCTAACCATCTTTCTGCCTCATCTTCTGCATAGCTCCCTGAGCACTGGGGTGTGATGGAGACATGCCCTTTAGGACTGAGTGTTCTAAAATCTCCTATCTCTGCAATGCCCAGTTATAGGTCTCTGTCTTAGTTCCCATCTACTGCAGGAGCAAGCTTCTCTGATGATGGCTGAGTGGACACTGATCTATGAGTATAGAAGATTGTCATTAGTAGTCATTTTATTGCTGTTTCTCCAATAAGAAACAATGGTATTTAGTTTCCCCCCAGGCACATGACCTATCTAGTTTTGAGTTCTTGGACACCCAAGCAATGTCAGGCATGGGTGGCATCTTGTGGAATGAAGTCTTAAATCTAATCAGATAGTGGTTGGTAACTTCTACAATGTTTGAACTACTGCTGCACTAGACTATCATGTAGGCAGGTCATATAAGTGGCAGGGTTGGTGGTTACCTTTCTTCTCTGGTAGTGTGTAAAGTACTTTTTAAATATATTAGTGTATTTTACCAGTATTGGAGGTTTCTTTGATTCTTTACTGATAGAGGCTCTGGTGATCCATGACCTTACATATTGTCATCTTTCCTTTATTTCTACTTTCCATTTGTTTTATTATTCCTATTATATCTAAATCTGACTTTCCTTATAGACACTGTATGTGTTTGAATCACAGTTTTATCTTTATGTATGTTTAGTGCTCTCCACAATGTTTTTGTCAAATTTTCTCCAGATAATCTCTTACTTTAAATTAATTTTCCAAACATTTCCTCAAGAGAGAATCATAGGAAAAATATTTCTTGACTTCTTGCATGTTCAAAATTGTTTATCTGAAGTCTCTGTAGATAGAGAACAACTTGATTGACTTATAAGTCCATGGCTAGCAATTTCTCCCCTTCAGTGTTTTGTGGCTCTTCTCCACTGCCTGATGCATTGGGGAGAACAGTGGACAAATGTACTTCCCTTCTAATAATTCCCTTGCTCTTTCTACACTATTGCCAAAATGATTCCCTCTTAGATGTTAAGTCAGTTACTAGGCTTGGTCACAGTGTTAATTATTCTAGGTCACTTATTTATAAAGTAGCCCTTTATAACCTGTAAGTTCAAGATTTTCTCTCTCTCTCTCTCTCTCTCTCTCTCTCTCTCTCTCTGAATATATATGTACACACATATGCAGTAGAGAAGAGACATAAAACACTTAAGGAAAAAAATTGTCAGCCGAGGACTTTTGATTTAACAAATTCAACCAAGTTGTCCTCTATTTACAAAGATTGTGTGTGTGTGTGTGTGTGTGTGTGTGTGTGTGTGTGTAGAGAGAGAGAGAGAGAAATTTTTCAGCTGTGTTCCATTTGTTTAATTTATTTTCAGATTCTGCCACTGTTCATTTGGATAATTGCTGCTTATTGTCTTTAATCCATTAAAATGCTTCCTTTAATTCTGCATTATTGTGCCTCTATTTGCTCACCTGTGTTTGAATGTTTTTACATGTAATTCTGTGTCTTTAATGTAAACCTATGTCCTCAGTTTATAAAAGATGAGACAGTGAA
Source organism: Onychomys torridus (assembly GCF_903995425.1). NCBI lineage: Eukaryota > Metazoa > Chordata > Mammalia > Rodentia > Cricetidae > Onychomys > Onychomys torridus. Next base: position 15,562,406 of record NC_050456.1, read on the forward strand.
GACTGTGATTCTTTCTATAATATCATCCAGCAAGATGTACCAACTGGTAGTATAGTAGCACTGTCCTTATGGATAACCAACAGGTTTATGATTGGAATATAGGCCCACTCCATAAAGGAGCCAGCCAATACTGGGTACTATAAACCTGATCAAAACCCATAACTAGGGGAGTCATAAACCCCAAACAGGGAGCCTCTTGTTGCTTTGCTAAATGAACAGCCCTATAAACATTTCTGCTTAAATGCAGAGTGTGGTGGTTTGAGAGAAAATGGCCTTCAAAGGGAGTGGCACTATTAGGAGGTGTGGCTTTGTTGCAGTAGGTGTGGCCATGTTGGAGGAAGTGTGTCACTGTAGGAGTGAGCTCTGTGGTCTCCTTTGCTCAAGTTATGCCCAGTGACACAGTTCACTTCCTATTACCTGTGATCAAGATGTAGAACTCTTAGCTCCTTCTCTACCTGCATGGCACCATGTCCCACCATAATGATGATGGACTGAACCTCTGAACTGTGAGCCACCCTAATTAAATGTTTTCCTTTCTAAGAGTTGCCATGGTCATGGTGTCTCTTCACAGCAATAGAAACCCTAAGACACCTAGTTAAGTGATACTTTCAGCATGGGTCAGAGAAGGATCTGTTTGCAGTGGGTGATAGTTGATGCAGAAACTCCTAACTGCTCAAAGTGATGAGAACAAGTTTTCATCTTCAACCTAGTAAGGAATTTCATATCATAAGCTACAAAGGGATGCTTACCTGATGTAAAAGCTCAGCTTACACAACCTCATTCAACAGAAGTGAACAGACACAAAAAAGAGAAAAAGATCACTTTGTTTTAATGTTTTCTAAGAAACTATTATCACAGATTAATCCTAATTTTCAGATTAAATCTCAGCTTTTTGCTAGAGTACTTAGTAGTGTTTGAACACAGAATATAAGGTCACGAAGTCTCTTTTCCGACCTGTTTATGTCTTACTTTCTTCAGCCATTCTTTTGGCTCCTTCTATCCTTCACCCATGTTTTCCAGCTGGATGCTTCTGTTGGGGCTTATGGCAATTTAGAAAGAGCTATCTTAGCATCATGGTGCCAATAACTGAACCCAGGGCATCAGCTGTCCCCTCATTGTTGTGACAGTTACTGAGAACATTCCCATCTAGGCATTATGGTGTTAACAAGGAATACAATCATATCATTCTTCTTCCTGTCAACCTCATAAATGTGCTAGCTACAAGAAAGCACCAAGTCCATTTTCATAAATCCTCCACCACAGCTTGAACCTCTGTGCTTCTGTGTCTGTGGCCACAGTGAACTTGTTTTATTTTGCCCATGACCTCATGTCTTTGCACTGTCATCTGATCTTTGTCTTTCTTTCAGTGTTTTCACAGAGACACAGTCACACGGCGTTTCAAATGTCAATGATGACCAATTTCTAATTAAAAAAAATATTATATGCATCATTTCCATAAAGTCTCCAAGGATGGCACGAGATGATCATTTTTTTTTCTCATTCAAAAATTAGATAAATTTGAAATTGGGAGCATAAATAACTTTTTCCAATTTGAGTTTATTTAGCAGTTTTAAGACACAGAGTTCAGCTCATTGGTCACAATAGTCTCACTCAAATTAGGATGAATTAGGAAATTGCCAAATATTTTGTAGCCTCCTTTCTTTAATTTTTAAAATTTTAACTAAAATATAATTATAGCATTTCCTTCTTCCCTTTCCACCCTCCACCCCCTCTGTATACTCCCCATGCCTTACTCCCTCTCACCTTCATGGTCTCTCTTTCTCTGAATATTGTGTGTGAGTATGTGTGGTTATGTATGTGGGTGTGTGTGTTTTATGAACACAACCTGCTGAGTCTACTTCATATTGCTTATATGTATATGACACCAAAGTTGAACACTTAACAAAGATGGCACATTTTGAGAAAGACTAATTCTCTTTTCCTAAACAGTCACTTGTAGTTCTTTGTCTAGGGGTGTGATCCCATGAGATTTTCCCCTTCCGTGTTAGCATGTTTAGTTGTCATTGTTCAGGTCTTGTTAAGCATCCATATTACTTCAATTTCCTGGGTATTGCTTCCCTGAAATTTCTAGAAGACACAGTCTTACAGCGGATTTCCTGGTCCTCTGGCTCTTACAATCTTTCTGACATCTTTTCCATGATGTTTCCTGAGCCTTAGATGCAGGAGTTGTGTTATAGATGTTTCCATTGAGGCTACACACCTCATGGTCAGTTGTTCTCTCCATTTTAACCAGTTATGGTTTTCTGTAATGGTCTCCATCCACTGCAAAGAGAAACTTTCTTTGATGATGTTTGAGAGGTACACTAGTCTGTAAGTATAACAATAAGTTTTCGAATGTGGTTAGCAATTATGCTGGTCTACTAAGTGGAAGTATTAGTTTCTCCTCTCAGTATATCTATGACTGCACTAGCCACATATAGAAGGCTATGTTGATCTTAGAAGGCATGATTTTCCTCCTGTTAAGTGGGCTGGATGTTCAATTAGATGGTTGTCGTTTGCTACCAAGACATGAGAGCCACTGTTGTACCTTTAATGACACCTTGCCATTCCAGGTCATTGCTATGCTTAATAAGCATCACAGCTGCGTAGGACTATTAATTGTTTCTCTCCCATGGCAGCTGGCATAGCAACTTCTGGTCCAGTGAAAGCTAGACCTCAGGAAGATGGGTTTCAGCTCAGGCCCAGCTCAAATCTTCTGAGCCCTGTATCAGAGCTGTGTGGTATCTTCAACAATAGAGACTCACATTCTATATTAGCAATAGCCTGAATTGTTTGAAGAACTTCTTGGACTATGCTGACTAATAACTCAGACTATAAGTTTTTCTAGTCATGGCTTTTTGAGGGAGCATTGCCAGCCCAAGCGGTATAATCTCACTTACATACATATACAAGCACAAAGATTATATGTAATTTTACATAAACATAAAATAATATGATTCACTGAGACTGTTGAAGACATTCTTAGTGTTATTAGTTCCTCTCCCCTCCTGCTCCTTTATTGACCTCTCCACTTCCACAGTTGAAGCCCCCTCCCAGTTTGCCCTTTCAAATAACCTGTATGCTGATGCTTTTATGTGTTGTATGAAATAAAGTGGGTATTCTGAGTTACTGAAAGAAGGGTGGAGAAAATAGACACTGGGCTCCTAGGCTGTATTGAAAGACATATGAGACAGAAATAGTGTTGCTGAGAGTTGGTCACAGGGCAAGTCTGTACACATGAAACATTAAGAGTGACTTGTTCCATTTACAATAAATATGCATGTAATAAATATGTATGACTCAGTCAGGCACCATTATTGTAAGCAAATGTATGGTGGGGTATGGAAGGGATAGAGAGGCAGAGAAGTTCATGACCTGTGGAGAGAGGCAGATCTGAATAGTGAAGGTGGTGAAGAACAAGCTGATTTGGGTGGCCTACTTGCTACCTGGGGCCATGGTGATGTCCTAGGCTGATGCCAAGGAGCATGTCTAGGTCCATGGCCCTACTGTAGCTGTGGTCTGTGTTAATATCCATGGTTTCTGTTACCACCAAAGGCCATGAGGGTGCCCAGGGTCTAGGTCACCATATGTGGCCATGTTGGAGCCTGATAGCCATGCAAGGACCATCCCAATCTGAGTATCCTGGGAAGTCCCCAGGGCCATGGAGTCATCCATGCCAAGCTGTCGCTGCCAAGGACCAGGTCTAGGTCTATGGCTCCTCTACAGTCAGGCTCTATTTTGATATCCTTGGCTCTGGTTACCACCAAAAGGCAGTGTAGATGCTTTGGGTCTGGTCTAACACCTGAGGCTATGTTGGTGGCAGAGAATCATGCTGCCACCAGGGCCATGCAGATCAGGGTGGGCTGTGCTGCACATGGGTCCATGCTGATGTCTGAGCCAGAGCTATGACTGGGGGCCATGTCTTCTCTCAGCAGCTAGGGTCTATGTTGAAGGCCATGGCTCCTATTGTCATCCGGGCTGTGCAACTCCCAGCCACCTGGGATTACATTGGAGTTCGGGGAGCACACTGCTGCTGGACCCATGCCAATCTGAAAGGCTTACACTGCTACCCGTGGCCATGACAACATCTAGGCCCAAGCTGCTGCAGATGGCCACGGCAGCAGCGGGGGTCTGTGTTGGTGGTCATTGCCTATGTTGCCACAGGGACCCATGTGAACCATGTGTTGAACCATGTGTTGAAGTACAAGGGTCTTGATAAGTGGTTCCATGCCCCCACTAGCCCTGGGAAAGCTGCCTTCCACCTTACCAGAGAGCTGACCCTGTCCCTTGCAGGCCCTGGAATAATTTACCTTGATGACTCTGGCATAGGAAAGCTGGCCATGCCTCTAATAGGAGAGTTGGCCTCTAATAGGAGAGTTGGCCCCCACACTTAGAAAAGCTGGCCCTCCCCTCACCATGAGTGTGGGAGAGCTGGTTCCACTCCTTACCAGAGAGAGTGGTCCCAGAGGCCCAGACTGACTAACTCAGCTACCACCCAGGCAAGCACCCAGGACTTTGAATTGGCATGCCCCAATATCTATTCAATCTATGTATGATCTGCTAGAGTACATGAAAGGACTGGTCTTGCAGAACCATAGCTGCATGATTTCCATGACTTGTGGCAATATCAGGATATCCAAGAGGAGTTTCAGTAAGAGTTGAATATTGGTGTACTAGAAACCAGAAGCTGTGAATCTGACCAACCACACATTACACAATGAATATTTTCAAGTAAAGCTGCTTGGATGTGTATAGTGCATACACAGCAGCTCCCAATGCCACACAGATGAATTAAGAGGTGATGGAGGGGTGAGAAAGATGAAGGAGCAAAGTATTCTTTTGTTTCATAGAACTTTTAGGGAAAACTGATAGATAATTACATGTTCACATGGTTGGGCTTGCCTGGAGGACCGCCTAACTATTTCCGGTTCAGAATAGCCATCTCCGGGTCAAACATCTCGCATGACCGGGACTCTGTGGCTTTACGTGGTTGCGTAAAGCGTGCGTGCAGCCATGTAATCTACGCGCATGCGTGGAGTACCCACAGGAGTCCCTGTATGCATGCGCGGCCCAACCTTTAAAAAGCCAGCGCCATCTTGCATGAGCCCCCTCTCTCCTTATCTCCTCACCCACGTGTGTTTCACGCAGGCCTGTCACCTCTATCCTCTTTAATAAAATTCTCCCATGGTCTTGTCATGTTCGGGACGTGTTCCTAGCGCCTCATAAATACTAACATTGGTGCCGTGCGAAAATGGGTGCTTCCGGGCGCTCTGTGCCTGGAAACCTGGGAACCGTGACGGAAACTGCACTGCACACACTGGGAACTCTGCTCCGTTCGCGACAGATCACTCTCCATTAGCCTGGTCGCACAAATCCGCATACAACACCGCTACTGATTGGTGAGTTTTCCCCTTTTCTTTACTGGCTACCGCTGGCCCCCATTGCGGCCCGGATTTCCAGCCACTTCCCACGTCTGCAGCTTGAGATATTTCGCTAAGGGACCACCATCGTCAGGTGCGTCCTGGGGGTCGTGTGAAGCCAACATGTTCGCACCCAACGGGGTGGCTGACCGTGAAGGGCTCCCTGGGAGACCTTTCTTCACACGACAGGGCCCCCGCTTATCGGCTGATGAGCTGATAAGGCGGCTTGTGCCCGAGATCTGTCCAGACCTCCGGGAGGTCTTGGCTCTGCATCATGTTTATTTTTCGTTTTTGTGTCTCCGCTGCAGACATGGGAAATAAGGCTTCCAACTCAATCAGCCCTACTTAAAGATTCCTAAGCTTATCCATCTCTGTACTGAGAGATGGCCCAAGTATGCTTTAAAAAATAACAAAAAATCCCAATCTTTTATGGGAGTTATCTAATTCTGACCAGCGAACAGGCAAATGGAAAGAGTTGCTCTTTATCTTAGCTTTCTCTCTCTAAAAGCTCTAAAAAGGTAAGATTCTTCCGCCAACCAGCACTCACCTCCAGCTGGCCGCCGCGGGTGGTGGCCAGCCATGAGAAGTGCAGCTTTCCATTATTGATACCGCCACGATTTTTTACAGTGAGTCTGCTGTTCTAATGGCTGAAATCTGAGCTATATGTTTGCGACGGACAATCCCGGGGGTTGTCCAGGCTGTGCTGGCATTGGCAGGCACATTTTTGCTCGGAGCAAAAATGTGCTGGCATTGGCAGGCACATTTTTGCTCGGAGCAAAAATGGCATCTGGGGTCTACCGGGTGGACCCACGGCAGCACAGTCGCAGCTCCTCCCATCCCTTGACGAAAGGGGGGGGACTTGAGCTGATCTTAGATCTTACTTCATTCTCAGGACGCCTGAGTTGAAGTCTGATCCCGGTTTGTTATTTTAATTTTTTATTTTCCACTCAGTTACAGCCATGGGACAGAGGGCAGATACCACCCACTTACTTTGGTGGATGGGATGGGTACCAGTAAATCTGGCCGCTTAACAGCTTTGCGGTACCGGTAAACCTGACCACATAACTGTGTGGCAGGTACTTCAGCCAACAAACAGGAAAATAAGAGTTGCTTCATCTCCAAGCTTTCTGCTAAAGCTCTAAACCCTTTCCTTTCCCACTAAGGCATCTGCCACGTGTAACCTTTTCTGTCTGACTTTCACGCCGTTGGTGGGCGGACTCAAATGCATGGGCTTGGGCACTTTCTAAGACTTGCCCTAACTTACCTTAACTCCACCCACTCATTCTTACACTGCCTTGAGAACCACAGACTGGTCTAAAAGCAACTGAGATCTAAACAATTAAGTTTACAATAATCGGGATGGCTCCTAAGCCAAAAAAAATCAGTTTATAGCCTCAAGCAGGTCTTCCAAAGGATCGGTTTACAGTCTGCCTACTGGCAGATCTTCCAAAAGCTGTCCTTAAGCCACCAATCATCAGGAAAAATTCAGGACATAGAGTAAAATCCATCTCTTGTTCCCAGCTAAAAGTTAAGTATCTGGAGAACAAGGCTCCTGACCCCACGGGCAAAAAGAGTCATCTATGGCGTTTAAGGTGTGCCAGGAAAGAGAAGCCCGAAAACAAAATTGCCAAATGCTGGCACTCGCTGACTCCCGAAAGCTGTTGGGTCCCTGTTTTAAATTAAAAAGGCCATGGGCTAGCGAATGCCCTGCCCATCAACAGCCTTATCCTTGTGCAGCCTAGAAAGACAACCAGTCAGCTGACTGCCCCCAGGCACCAAGACACATGAGTACATCAAGCTAAGACCTCCAGCAAACCTAGGCTTGGCTACAGACACAGCAGGGAACCCAGAACTCAGCAGGGAAGCGATCAGTTTCATTCCTTCTGGACACCAGAGCCATTGACTCAGTCCTGGGAGTTTTAGGATGTCACTCCTTTCTATTGTCGGGAACAGAGGACAGCCTTATTTACTTCACCAGATTTAATTGTACTTTCAGAGTTACTTAATGAGAAAGATTTCCAACTAAGATAAGAGCTCATTGTCTCATTTCAAAGTTACCGCCTGTGTTTCTCATGTGCTTACAGACAGGGCCATGATCTTTGCCTTGTACCTAATTTAAAAAAATAAGTTCTCTTCCACTCTCAAGCTCCAGAGGACACCAGGATCCACTGCCTTGTCACCAATTCCAGAAGAATAAGGTATCACCCCTTTCCCAACTAGGGCCACATAGAGCCGGAGGCAAAAGGGACCATCAAAACATCCAGGCGGTAAGGATATAACAATCTGTCGCTGTTCAATACTCAGCAACTGATCACCTGTGTTTCCCAAATGCTAAACTAGCAAAACAAACAGGTGCCTTAAATAAACCATGTCTCAGGTTAAAAAAAAAAAAAAAAAAAAAAACAACCAGAGTACTGAAACATCACAGATCACAGCCACCTTTAACATGTCTCCAACCAGACAGACCAGATAGATCTACCTCAGATAAATGTCAACTCCAAAAACAAAATAATAATGAGTCTTTTCTCTAAGCTTTTTATGTCACCAGTGTTTTGTCAGATAGAAGGTTTCCAGCCACACCATGGAGGACGGACAGCTGCAGGATCTCATCCTAGGACCAGCCACACCTTGGAGGATGGAGACAGCTTCCCCATCTCCCCCAAAAACCAAGCAATGTCCACCATTCAGCCTGAAGCAGTCTTTGAGAGAAACGGCGTCCCATACCCATCTATCCACATTTTTTTTTTCTTTTTTAAAACATGAGAGTCGGGAATGATAGATAATTACATGTCCACATGGTTGGGCTTGCCTGGCGGACCGCCTAACTATTTCCGGTGTAGAATAGCCATCTCCGGGTCAGACATCTCGCGGGACCGGGACTCTGTGGCTTTACGTGGTTGAGTAAAGCGCACGTGCAGCCATGTTATCTATGCGCATGCGTGGAGTACCCACAGGAGTCCCTGTATGCATGCGTGGCCCAACCTTTAAAAGGCCGGTGCCATCTTATATGAGTCTCTCAGTCTCTCCTTATCTCCTCACCCACGTGTGTTTCACGCAGGCCTGTCACCTCTATCCTCTTTAATAAAACTCTTACGTGGTCTTGTTGTGTTTGGGATGTATTCCTAGCGCCCCATAAATACTAACAAAAACAATTAAAACAAAATGTAACTTTGGCTTTCATGTTCCTCCCATGAGTTGTATCCTGAGTTAAATCCTTGACTCTGTGATAAGTACCTGTTTACACTGGGATCTAATAACCATCAGCTTAATGGTACCCAGACAGAAATTATCATTTAGTTAAGGTACCAATGATGCAAGAGCCAAAAGCAATTAGCAGGAGCAGAAGGGCCAAAGGCCCTGTGATAGATGACATCAGAGTTATTATCTAAAGTGAGCCTAGAAATGAGAATGGGGACCAGTAATTTACTTTATCTCACATCTTCTTTTTTGTAATTTTTTTTTTAGTACAGCCAGATTATTTCTAATGATTCCTAAAAGGTTGTATAGACACATCAATTTTCCTTTAAAGCTATACAATAGACTCACACCTTTGAGATCTGGCAAAAACTATAGATTTGTGTTAAAAAGCATGAACATTTTTTTTCCTCTGTCCTGACAGCCAGATATAGATTGGACAGAGAGGTTATTATCCTGATAAGAAGCACCTTTAAGTCTATACTTTACAACTTGCATTTATACATCGTAAATAATTTTCAGAGCCCCTCAGAACTTACTTGCATAGACTTTAACTCTTTTTCTCTTTCTATCTAATCATTTAGAAGAGATGGAAGTAGTTATTACTGAGAACAGCTATTGCAAAGCATGTTCCTTTAGTGGAAAGTTACATCTGAAACCTGTTTATCTTTTAATATGAAGCCTGTTAGCAATGCAAACTCCTCTACCTTTTCTCTACAGGAAGCCTAGCAGGTCTAGAAAAAGCAAGGCCTAATTTTTACATATGAAATGAGCTAAGCAGGTGCCTGCAGCCTTGGGAATAAACAGGTTGCCTGCTGGTGCTGAGCTGACCAAGCTACAGTTATCCTTGCCTTCAATACAATCAGAGATCTGAGAAGTATAAATTATAGCAGAAAGTATAATCCAAATGGCCTATATATCAGTGAAAATGACAGAGACTTGTCCATTCCCAAGATGGTCATCCCAGGCTCCTATGGTCTCCATGGTGCTGGGAGAAGAGGTATCAGGAAAACATCAGTCTTCAGGCACCAGGCCCAGTAGATGAGAGGTTGTCCTGTGATGAGAAACATGGGGAAGACTTACCTTACTTTTTCTAGGCAAAGTGGAGCATCAACTCTCCAGTATCCTGCTTGTCCACAGTTTGAGAAGGATCCTGGTTTCAGGTGCAGAATTGTGGCAGTCTTGCCCAGTGGTTAGCATTATCAGAATCCAGGTGGAGTAGCTGTGTTGCCCTGTCATCTTCTTTGGAGACCTTGGGGTCACTGCTAGGAGCTAGAAGTCTCTGTCATAGTAAGCTTTTTCCAGTAAACATTTTAAATGCCGTATTCATCAGACCTCTGACAAGTTTGCAGACCATTAAGTATATCTGAGCTAAACAAATCTAGGTTTAACCTTGCAAACACATATATAAGGCTAAATAAAACCTTTTCTTAAAACTAATCCCATTAGTACTTAGCATGACTACAATTACAGTTCTGAACACATTAAAGAATTTGATCTTTTATAAGGTGACTGACTATTAATTTGCATGTCTTAATTATCTTTAACAGTTCATAATTATAAGCTTTTATAAGATTAGAATTTTATACCTCTATCTCTGTTAAGTTTGAGCCTTAAAAAATAACAATTTCTGAATTGAAGTGCCTTTTAGAATCAAAATAAAACTTTTAACTCATAAACATAGTCTACAGAGATACAGGGAACCTTTAAGAACCCTTATATTATACCATTACAGATTATAACAGTTTGTTATATGACTCTGTTTATCAAAATAGCTTAAGCTTAACAAAGTTAGCAAAGATAAAGAGGCTAGACATACATTCTTAAGCATGAATAGACCTTAGGTAAGGAGAGATATTCTCTAGGCTGGTTGAACCCCACCTTAGGGTTCAACAAATAAAACAAATAAAAAGGCTTGCTTTAATTAATTTGGCGATGATGATTGGGCTCAGTAGTCTTTCTCCTCTCATGTTTGGGGTTAACAGTCTCCATTCTATGCCAGGTTTGCAGCTATACAGAGTCTCCCCATTGTCATAATCTCTCCACTAAGGTATTATGTGTACCTCAATTGATGAACCGATGTGGTCACATTATAACCACCCCAAACCCACAGTTTACTTGATGGTTCACTATAATTTCATTTAGAAACGATAGATCATAGAAGAAATAAAAATATACTATATATGTTGTATTAACCAGGACTTCCATTAACAAGATAATAGACTATAAAATCAAAGCTAGCTGCATCACACAGCTTTTACTTTTGCTCTTTAAAAAAATATACTTTTTAAACATCTTAAAAGAAAGATGTCAAAGAATAACCCAGATGATTTGCTTCATTGTCTAATACTTCCAGTAAATAAATTCTCCTTTTGAAATCTGGGCAAGAACGAGAAAGGGGAGAATTGACAAAAGACTGGCTTGCTGGCTCCATTCACGCTGCATTTCCTACTTCACCCGGTGCGTAAGTGTGCTCCAGCACATCAGCCTGTATCCTTCTTCTTTGCACTCTCATGATGCCTGGAGCAAACAATCAGCCCGGATTCAGCCGTGACTGGTACCTGTGGCCTGGGCAGTTCACATACTGAGTTTGCAGACAAAAGCAGAGAGCATCAATTCCCCGTTTATTACCAAGGACATTGGCAGATTGTATTTAACTCCAGCATGGCCACCTACTCCCCCAGCCCCAGCCCCACTCCCAGAGCAATCAGGCTAACTTAAGTAAGACATTAGCTAAGATTTAAAAAAAAAAAAAAAAATGGCTTCTTAAATTCTATTGAGAGTGGTGAGGACTTTCTTATTGAGATGAGTTGACATCTGATCTCTGAGCTCTTCAAAGCAGCACAGCCAGCACTGTGGAATGAATATGTCAGCCCAGCCTGGCTGACGTCCTTAGAAGGAAGTCCATACCAATGTTCAGCTGATTATAAAAGAAAGCAAATGGATTCTGACTGACTATAGAACTCTTACAATGTGCGCACTGTTATTACGGCACTGTGCCCAGGGCTCATCAAAGATAAATGAGGTTTGAAGAGTAGAGTTTTATGTTAAACTTAATAGACATACCCCTTCTTTCTTTAAAAAAAAAAAAAAAAAAAAACTGGCAAGGGAGTGGAAAAGACATCAAAGCAATTTTCCTATAAATCTACATGAAAATCAATTTCAGAATCAACTTTTGTGCTTTTATTACTTATGGTGTTTTTATTTATTTTGTGGGTGGAGGGAAACTGAAACGGATCATAATTCAATACCTTTCAAATTGCTTTGGAGAAATATAATAAATCCAATATATATGGAAAGTTTATAGGGTTCTCTCTCTTTTATTCAGAAAACATACACAACTCTGAGACCCCTCTCTGATGTTAAGACTTTTTCAATTTTATTTTCAAAGTTCTTCATACGTATGTCACAAGATTTCCTAGGTGCTTAGCAGTTTATAATTCTGCAAATCTTGATGGGTAACAAAGGTTGCTATTTGGGGCCATAAGAAGCTGTTGTCTTTTCTAAACTTCCATTCTTAGGAGTCCTCCTCTGAACCTCAAAATCATAATCTCTCATTTCAGTGCCAATGGCTAGGAATTTTGATGGGAAGTAGGAAGGGGGGGGGGTTCGTTAATATGCAGTATCACCCTCAGTAGTGCTCTTTGTGTGTGAAATTGTATTTTTATGACATTTCTCTGGTTTTGTTCAAATCAGCTCTATTGAAAATCATCTTGCACTCAATTTTTATCCAGTAACTGCCTCTCAATATGCATCAATCTTGTGACTCTTAAAGATTTGTTGGTTCAGCTTCTCAGGCAAGACTATTTGAATGCACAAGATGGTTGGCAGGATGTACTTTGGACTATGTCAAAATTAAATGAATTCAAAGTTGCCTGCTTTTATGAGTAGTTATGTCCCCATTGTAAAAACCAATACTTTAAGGAAAAGTTCAAAGTTTGTACTTCCCAAAAATGAGGGAGAGATTAGTTAGACCTGACTCCAGATGATTAAATCAATGCTACCAAGGGTACAAACGGTATTTCTTTGCATAGAAAACACTCTTGGTGTCTAAATAAATTCCTTCCTCTAAATCAAGTCTTGAATGACACCAATTCTTTTCCCATTAAATACTAGGGTCATCAGTACATAAATAGTTCACTATATATAAAAATAAACACCAGACACATACAATTAACATCAAAAACCATCTGCCCTCTTTATCTGCTGTGCCCAAGAGGATGTTTTGCAACTGGCTTGAAGAAGCATGGGTCAGAGGCAGATATTTCCCTAGTTTTCTTCATTTACCTAAATTGAAATTGCCTCACAGAGAGGGAAGTGGGAATTAATGGACATTGATGAGAACATAGTAAAACCCCAGTGCTTTATATTGGATACAAAATCATTAGCACAGCAAGGAAAACTTTAAATAGATGTTAAGGCATTGAAAAGCATTTACCCCTTTGAAAGTCAACTTCCTTTAAATGTGCAGAACAAAGTTGGCAGCCATTCTGTGGTGCTAATGGTATTAAAACTATCCCAAATATAGAAGACTACTGCCGATGTGGCCACCAGGCTCTTTCCCTATGGACTAGACCAGTGTTTCTCCACCCTGGCTACACATTAGAATTACCTAGGGAGTCTGTGACATAATTGATCTCCATTGGAGAAAGAATGTATTTTTAAAGCTCACCAAGTAATCCCAATGTAAAAAGATGGAGAAGAGAACAGACTGGAAATTGGACCAAGTTTCCACACTTGAAATACAGGCATAGGCCCCTCTCTTCTCAACCACACAAAACAGTATCTTTTCAAATGAAATGTTTGGGTAGGGTGCAATAGGAAGAAAATGGCGGCTGCATTAGGCAATACAGCCTGCTAGGTAGTAAGAGAATTTGTCTTGTATATAAGCTCCATCTCTAGACAGTGTTATAAAATATAATATACTAAGTCAGATATGCAAGGAAAAAACATCATTTTAGTTATGTCTTTAGCTTCCTTCAAGACAGTATCCTCTGGGAAGCAGAAAAAAACATAATCACTTAGTACTAAAAATCATCTTAGGTTGAAATAAAATACAGTGATATTCAAATAGAGTTGCTAAAGGGAGGACTCTCATGTCGTCACCTAGCAGCTTTCCTCAAATTTCCAGCTTGCCTTGTCATACTGTGCCTTTCTTTATTGTTATTAATTTTTTACATCAATTCCTGGTCTTTTTTGCCCCACTTGTTAGTGTTCATTCTTTTTGAATAAGAAAAATGGTGAAAAGGAATTTCCTCGTTTGCATTTTGCTTTCTGTTCTACTTCATTTCCTGGTGTAAGGAGCAAAACACAGCCTGAGAAGACCCAGGCAAAGACTGGCTGTTATTCAACCCAGGCTATGGTGTAAGGAGAGGAAGTTGTTGAAGCCAGAGAACAGGCAAAAGCTACAAGGTCAGAAAGTATGTTTGTGGGCCCACCCAGATAGTTACAATTCTCTGTTTGCAAGTAAGTGGACTTGAAAGAGTTTGTAAGAACTATTTTTAGAAGTAGAATTTGTAAGTTTGGACCCTAATATTAAATGACTGTTAAAGTTGTAATGGCTGTAATTATTTTAATGATAAACAGGAAGGAGAATAAAGGAACTTCCATTTCTGTACTTTATCGCTGTATAATTTTACATGCCACATTTCTAAATATACCATAGTAACCATTTTTCCAGAAATGTAATATTTTTGACCAGGAATTAAATTAAAAATTTAATAAGCTAGAAATATAATAACCAGTGGTGCAAGCACAAGTGCATGTGTATCCAGGTGTGTGTGTGTGTGTGTGTGTGTGTGTGTGTGTGTGTGTGTGTGTATGGCTGTGTGTGTGTGTGTGTGTGTGTATGGGTGTGTGTGTGTATGTGTGTGTGTGTGTATGGGTGTGTGTGTCTGTATGGGTGTGTGTGTGTGTGTGTGTATGGGTGTGTGTGTGTATGGGTGTGTGTGTCTGTATGGGTGTGTGTGTGTGTGTGTATGGGTGTGTGTGTGTGTGTGTGTATGTGTGTGTGTGTGTGTGTGTGTGTGGGTGTGTGTGTGTGTGTGTGTGTGTGTGTGTGTTTGGGTGTGTGTAGGTGTGTGTGTGTGTGTTTGGGTGTGTGTAGGTGTGTGTGTATGGGTGTGTGTATGGGTGTGTGTGTGTATGGGTGTGTATGGGTGTGTGTGTGTGTGTGTGTGCATGGGTGTGTGTGTGTGTGTGGGTGTGTGTGTGTGGGTGTGTGTGTGTATGTGTGTGTATGTATGTGTGTGTGTGTGTATTGGGGTGAAGTGCTGAAAAAGGAGATGACTGGGAACTGGCCCTTCGGGAAGAAACAGAACCTGAAAGGAAAGACCACTTAGTGTGGCAATTCCACAGTGCAAATGCAAACTCTTTATGTACTTACTTATTCAGAATCACCCCAGGGTGCAGGTTCAACCAGTAAGAATTAATTAAACGATGCAAAATAAAACACCAATGACCAAAGCCAGTTCAATTCATCTTTTTTTTCATCTTAAAAATGAGTCTAAGAGTCCATTTACCTAACCAGCACAAACAAGTTTTGTTTTGTTTTTCATTTTGTTGTTGTATATATCTTACTACCCATTGTGTGTATGTGTGTGTGTGTGTGTGTCTTTTGTCTATAACCACATTTTTCTAGCAATAAGATATGAATTCAGTGACAATACTTTCTCCTCACTCTTGTTGGTCCGTGAATATGCTATTTGACCATTTGCTTTCCACAGATATAAATTATTATGTATCATTAAGGAGATACATGTATAAATGTATGTACATGCATGTATTAATATATGCATAAGTAAAGATAAATACACATATTATATCTCTAACATACTGTAGTTAATGAATCTTTCAAAATAATGTTGCCTGTCATGAACTTGATTAAAAGCTCATCCATCTGTGGCTATATACTAATATTTTGTGAAAATAGGAGCATGGACTGAGGAGATGAGTCAGCTCCCCACACTGCATTGGGCAGCTCACAACCACCTCTGATTTCATCTATAGGGCAATACAAAGCCTCTGGCCTCTGGTGGTACCTATATTCACACACACACACACACACACACACACACACACACACACACACGACTTTAAAAATAATAAAAACAAATCTTAAAAAATAAAAATAGCCACTGGGCATGCAGCTTATCGACAGAGCACAGCTTTGCCTGTGCTAGGGCTTGGATTCAATGCCCACCACCAAAACACAAGAACGTGTCACCATCTACAAAAAGCTTATAAAGCTACCAGATGTTTCAGTTCTTCACCAATAATGGCTTGAATGAATAATAAGCTAGGCTCATCCTGAGGCTGTGCCTTTTTGTCCACTTCCACACCATTGCTCTCTCATTTGGAGAATCTAGTCTTTGTGAAAATGAGAGTGAGCATTCTAAAGTCTTTACTTCTCTTCAGCTTGAGTAGTGTGGGTCTCTGTGCTAATTGCTATCTATTGCAAAAAGAAGGTTCTCTGATGTGGTTTACAAATGCACTAATCTATGGACATAATGTTAAGTCACTAAGTGTAGGTTTAACACCATGTTCATTTAGTATCATGATAGTAGTACTTTCATTTAGGGCCTGTCACTTGTCTAGCCACAGGTTCTTGGCCCCTGTAATAGTGCCAGGCAAGGGCGTTGACTTGTGGAGTGGGCAGTAAATCTAATCAGCCAGCGGTTGGTTACTTCCATGCCATTCATTCCACTGTCTTGTTGGATTGGTTACTGTGGCAGCTTGCAGGGTTCATAGCTGGGTAAGACTGGTGACTTGTTTCATTTCATGGTAGAATGCATAATACCTTCAGTACTGTGGAAGCTAGCCAGTAGGAGTGACCCTTCTAGGAGAGCAGCAGCTGGATTTCCCCATGCTGGATGGCTCGAATAAGTGTGTCAAGTTCTGGAGGGCAACCAAGAGCACCAGGCATAGTGTGTAATATTTGGGGATCTGTGAGCTCTTACTCACCAACAACTCAAAAGAAAATAACTCATTCCTGGCACTGGGCTATTTTCTTGCTATCCTGTGGTATCTGGTAGGGATATTATTATACAATTATAAGGTTAATGTCATTTTAACTCCATATATACATAAATATATATGCATGGACATATTTTAAGAAGCTTCTACAATAGTGAGTTGCCATATGTCTTCATTGAAATGTCTTTATTTTTACATATTCTTCCCCATATTCCTTCATCTTCCCTGCCTACCCTTCCATCTAACTCCCTATCAAGACCTTCCTTTACCATCATTTACCTTTAAAACAGTGAATTTTCTCTCTCCCCCTTTGAAATCCTCCCCTATGGTCTCTGACTAATTTCTTCATTCCTACAGATGTTCCAAGTGACACACATATCTTAGGAATCAAGGTTAACATCCACAATGAGAGAAAATATGAGATATTTGTCTTTTTGAATCCATTTTCCCTAACTCAGGATGACTGTTTTCAGCTGTTTTAATACCTGACTGTTTTCAGACTGTTTTAATACCTGAATAATAGTATATTGGCTAAACATACCACACTTTAATTATCTAGTCATCAGTTGATGGATATCTAGGACATTTCCATTTCTTATCTATTGTGAATATAGAAGCAGTAACATGAGTAAGCAGGTATCTTATGGAATCCTTTAGGTTTGCGCCCAAGAGTGGTTAAGATTGTATTATGTGCTATATCTACATCTGGCTTTTTGAGAAACCTCCACACTGATTTCCACAGTGCCTGCAACAGTTGGCACTCCCACCAGAAGTGGATACATAGATAAATATTCATTTTTCTTCAACCTTAAATCAAATATCTATATCATTCCTCCCTCCAAGACTCAGGGATCATTAGGGAAGAGGAGACAAAAAGATTGTGAGAGCCAAAGGTGGTAGACAACTACAAGAAAACAATGCCTTCTGGACACAAAAGGGCAATCACAAGTATGAATTCATAGATAGTGAGATACCACACATAAGACTGGGCAGGCTCAGTCCATAAAAAGTTCCAGCTTAGACAGGGGAAGAGGCCATGAAATCTCACTCCTAGATAAGAAGCTATTGGGAATTGATAGTTATTAGTAGAAAGAGAGTAGGGTTCTTTTATAAGAATGTGGCCCATGATAGCTTTTCCACCTGCAAATTATGGCCATGCATTCAAGAGCATATGGGCAGCACAAACTGTACATGATAGATTAAAAGCAAAGAGGACACAAAGTTGAGTGAATAGAGAAGGGGGTGTGTCTGGGAAGAGTGGGAGAGTGGGTAAATATAAATCAAAGAATATTGTACAAAAATCTCAAAGAACTAAAATAAAAATGAGAAAAATATACCAAAAATAAATTTAAAAAAGAAAAAGAGATTGAGAAGAGAAAATAACCACCAAACGCATGAATTCCAGATGGTTGATGAATGCATTTTGTTAAAGCTACAACCGCACTTGTTTTGGCAAGAATCGGTAGTCCTGGGTTTCATGTCCTGTCTGTAGGCAGTTGATTCGAGGATACTTTGTTGTCCAGTGGCTGACTTTTGCCACAATGAAAGTTAACTCCATATGCAGTTTCTTCAATGCCCATATTTTCTCTAAAGTAGATTGGTACTGCCAGGAGCCAAGATGTTTCATAGTCATAGCAAAAAAGAAAAATTCCTAAGTTATTAAAATATTTAAAATGCCATATTCTATAGATCTCTGAAGGGTTTGAAGATGACCTGTCTATCTAAAATACACCTGTTCCATCTTGAAAACACACCTAATATGACTACAACTTCAATTGTAATGTCTAACCTTTCACTCAGCAACTTCAGGTTTACCATCCTGCTAAGTGAAGAGGTAAGTGAAGAGGTAGGGCTGCTTCTGAGGAAGCATGGCTTCTCTGTCTACACAGGATGACATCTCTGAGATCACTGACAAGATGGATTTGCCCTAGTCAAATGCTTCCATATGCAGAGGGTGTGGACAAAAGCTCCAAAACTTCCTTTACATCTACCTTACCACCACACTAACTACCACCTTCTTTATGTGGTTTTATTTAATAACCCTTGATCTATCCCTCTGGAGAAACAAACCCCCAAAAGGTGAGATGAAACTCTCCTAAGGAGGTCACAGCTTTCATTAACAAGGCCTGAGCCACCTCTGCTCCTCTGGGGCTAATTTTCCTCTTTGTGGAGTCTTGATAACAAAACCATGGGAATTTTTTTGGAATTTAGACTCAGTTTTTCCAAAATAAATTACTTTTATATCAAAAATAATAATGCATTCAAAATTAGTCACATATGAGTAAGCATTACGCATGCCTCCATAAATCAGTTAACACATCAGGTCTAACTTAACTGCTTAGCAAATAATTGGAAATATTTTTGAAAAAGAGCAGCAAGAGAATTTAATCTCTAAAACAATGCAGAGATTTCTGTAAATGCTTCATGTGCCATGAGGTTTCTCAGAGCTAAGAAAGAATGGGAGAATCATACATTTTCCCCTGTTGCTTATTTGCATCAGAAGGCAATTATGAAGTTTCAGTTTTTCATGATTAAGAAAACCAGACCTCAAGGTTTTTGTGTTTATTTGTTTACTAGAAGCAGTTGATTGTGCCTGCTATGAGCAGGCTTTGGGAAATATTTTCCCCAAGGATGAGACTAAAATAAAGTGAAACTGGAGTTTTCATACATTTTTGGTGTCTTTGTCTCCCATATATGGTGACATACAATTTGATTACATACTTTGAACTATCAGGTGCTAATATTCATAATGGCTGGAATGAAAAAGGGAAGGGCCGCAGGAGAGGTGTGGTGAGTGCACCCTGCACAGTGACACTGGCCAGCCTTCATACTCTTCCCTGGTTTGGCCCCTCTTAGCACTTGGAAGAGAAGGAAAAGAGAAGACAACAATATAAGATGCCATTTTTTTTAAAAAAAAATCTTCAGTACTATAAGGACACTTAGTTTGTGTTTATGCCAAGAAGTTTATCTAACAAGGTCTTGTTGTAAATCTTTAGAATTTGAATTACCAAAGGACAGCAACATGCTTCCTTTTGACCCTAAATAAATCTGTCTAATATGATTATAATGTATTTATTTTAATCTTCTGAAGTGGATTGTATACGTTTGTATATGTTTCCTAAAACATATCTTCCCGGTGTAAATATTCCCTTTTTTTTTTTTTACTTCTTATATATCTACCATTGTGTCATTGAATAAAGAAAGTAGGACAGGTGGCAAAAATAATGTCTACAGAAAAGCTGGAGTAGACTCAGTAATCAGTAACTTCCCATGTCCTCCTCCCAGGTCTAGTATGATAAATATAGTCTTCCCCCTCATCACAGAAACCTCTCTTTGCAACAGATGGAGACCACTACAGAAAATCAAAATCAAAAAGCAGAGTTATGGACCCCAGTCTTAATGGCTACATCTACAAAACACTCTCACACCCAAAGCTTGGGGAACATTACAGAAGGTGCAGAAAGGTTATTTGAGCCAGAAAGTCAGGGAGTTTCCTGTAAGAATGTATCTCCTAGGAATGTCAGAAACTACACCTAGAAGATCTCATCAACATGACTGTCCAAATGTGAGCTGAATAATGAGGAGGCCAAGAGCTCTCAAGTCTATACAGAGAACTGCAGGCAACTGAGGAATGCTGGGAGCAAGAGAAATAATCTTTTTCAGGGAAGAGCACACCAATTGGTTGTCCAGTGTCAAATGGTCAGCTGTAGAAACATTCATACAAGTAATATATACATATTGTGTGTGTGTGTGTGTGTGTGTGTGTGTGTGTGTGTGTGTGTAATAACAATCAATGAAAAAATATGCCATGAGGTGAAGAGCAAAAAGAGGTATTTTTAAAATGAAAAAAAAATGAAGTATAAGTTTTTTTTAAAGAAAATCTAGATATATGAATCTATGAAATAAGTGACATGTTTTTCAGTATGGTTTCCTGGGCCCCAATAGGTGGCCACCTAAAGGTCAGATTCAGAAAGAATGGAAAGGACAGCATATCAGAATACATTGTTCTATTTTCTTATAGTGACTAAGAGGGCTGTGTTATGTTTTTGGATAAAGTGTAAAAGCACTCTTAAAGAGCTATGTAAAATGAGATGAGAGCCAAAATATTGCTGGAAATCATTATCTATTATCTAGATAATTACTCACATAAAAGGTAACTTAATTATATGATTTAGAGTGTGTTTTTAAAGAAGATTTAATTAACTGTAGTCACATTCTAGGCTTTAAATGTATGCAGCAAGGAAGAAGTATACAGCCACAGCCTGTACACTAATATTTCAGCCAATGACAGACAATGTACACCACCATGACCCTCTAAGATTGAAAAGGAGTTGAAAAGTCCAACTAAAATTCCAAATGCCCAGTGACACCAACATCATGACTTTTTTAACATGGTTTCCTACTGAGTATTTGTGGCATAAATAGACCTACTGTGCTGACTTTTGTATAAAGGGTAACACATGCAATTGTGTTGAGTATGTAATAATGTTAATAATAAGCAACTATGTGGCTGACTCGTTTATTTTTTTTATCACTCTTTAGAGCATGTTATTACACTTAACTTAAAAAAAACTTTTATGCAAAAAACAATGTACCATGTTGCACCAGCAGCACTTCATACCATCTGTGTTTGCTACATCTCACGGCAACATTAAAAAAGCATGTGCAGTGATTGACCTCTGTCATCTTGTATAAGCACAGTTAGTGATGTTTGTACAAGGATGAAATTGCCTTAAGGACATATTTCTCCGATGTCAACACCTGTTTCTAAGCAATATATGATAGTGTTTAAAGGGAAGCAAAATGGGATTCAGTGTGTCCACCTGGAATTTTCATTGTGTTTGTATATATGTTTCTATATTCTTAAGTGCATATGTATGGGCATGCATGCAGAGGCAAAATGGAGATGCCAAATGTCTTCTGTAGCATGAACCCTGATTGTTCTTTTTTTTTTTTCCCCAGAGCTGAGGACCGAACCCTGGGCCTTCACTCTTGCTAGTCAAGCACTCTACCACTGAGCTAAATCCCCAACTCCCCTGATTGTACTTAATAACAAAAACAAGGAGCCATATATGGGGGTAAATGCTGAAAGATCAGTAAACGAGCTAGCCACTAGAGAGACTTCTTATCTCTACCAAATCTTCAGCTTGAAAGGGAGCTGAGCTCCTGTCTCCTCCTGCCTTATATTCCTCTCTCTGCCCAGCTATATTGCTTCCTGTCTTCACCTCTGAAGTGCTGGGATCAAAGGTGTGTGCCATCACTACTTGGCTCTGTTTAGTCTGGATCAATCTTGTGTAGTCCAGAGTGGCCTTGAACTCCTGATCTTCCTGCTTCCTCCTCCTAAGTGCTAGGATTAAATGTGTGTGCCACCACTGCCTGGCCTCTATGGTTAACTAGTGGCCAGCTCCACCTCTGATCTTTAGGCAAGCTTTATTTGTTAAAGCACAAACAAAATATTACCAGTCTTCCTCAGTTATTATCTATTTTATTTTTGATACAGATTCTTTCATTGAATCTGTAACACACCAATTTGGTTATACTAGCTAGCCTATGAGGTCCCAGAGTACTGAGTTTACAGGGACTCACTGCCAAGTGCACCATTTTGTGTGAGTCCTGGATAACCAAGCTCAGTTATTCATGTGTGCACAGCAAATGCTTTACCCACTGAACCATCTTTCTAGTCATCACCTTGAAATTCCTAGGAGGATTGAATTAAGTACATATATAATATATATATATATATATATATATATATATATATATATATATATATATTCTGACAGCTCCCACATTGGAAGATAACAACCAAACAAAAGAACTACAAAGATGTTGGAAATAAATTCCTGGACTTTCCATGGACAAAGTTTGCTTGTAATTATCTAATGTTTTATGTCCTTAACTGAGAGTGGAGATTTCACTTTGTGCACGTTGATAAGGGATTTCTCTAGTCTCTGTTGTTTTCTTCACTTTGGTTCTAATATTTGTGACTCTGTCTCTTGACCCTTCATTTCCTGCTCATCCCTTTCCTCTAGCACGATGTGCTCTTATTTTCCATGGTACCTTTGCAAACAGTTTTTATACCTTCTCTGGACCACATGCTAGTCTAGAAGAGAATTAAATTTATTGTAAGAAAAACAAGGCAAGAGGCTAGATAATGGTTTAGTCATTAAGATCATTTACTTTTGGTACAGAGGAGTGGAATTCAGTTCAGAGTGCCCATTCCACGCAGTTCACAACTGTCTGTAACTCCAGACACCTTCTGCTGGCCTCTATGGACACGTGCAACACACTCACATACACAACACCAAAATGCATATATATATATATATATATATATATATATATATATATGTATATATATAAGTATGTATATATATATATACATACTTACATACATACACATTAAATAAATCTTTTAAAAGATATGTTTAAAAGAAGTAAAAGTAAGGCAGTATTCTATGTCATATATTTTGAAGCTGAACACCTAGGTCCCTAAATGGAAATACAGGAAATCTATATTACAGAAGCCCCTCAACAGTAAGAGCTAAGATAAATCTCTACTTAGTTTCAAGTTTCTTTTATCTCCCTACTTCTTTTTTCCTATGTTGACAACCCTTTGATAGCTTCATAGACTTGCATTTTTCTAAAACATTTTGGATACTAATGTCAGTAATTTCCATGATAAAGTGAGGAACATTCACAGGCAAATATGGTGAGCTCCTTCCTCTCCTTTGCCAGTCCGCTGAGACAACCAGGCTCAGAATTAAAGTCTGTCTATATTCTCACCTGTTATCTACTAGCACCATGCTGCCCAAGGCTACTCACTACCTGTTATCCTATGTTAGTTAGCTATGCACAGGGAGAGGAGGCAGTCAGATTGAAGCTGAGTTTCTTATTTGACTGAAGTTGATCTAAGTCATTTAATTAATTACTCCAAAGACTGGCATGTGTAGCTAGAGTTTTCCTACCTGTCCCAGAGTCAGAACAAATCTCTCTTACCCGCCAGTCCCACAGTTGCTCAGACCCAACCAAGTAAACACACAGAAACTTATATTGCTTATAAACTGTATGGCCGTGGCAGGCTGCTTGTTATCTACCTTTTCTATCGTAAATTAACCCATTTCTGTTAGTCTATACTTTGCCACATGGCTCGTGGCTTACCAGTGTCTTTACATGTTGCTTGTCATGGCGGCGGCTGGCGGTGTCTCTCCCCAGCCTTCTACTTCCCAGAATTCTCTTCTCTCTTGTCCCGCCTATACTTCCTGCCTGGCCACTGGCCAATCACAACTTTATTTACACAGAGCGATATCCACAGCAGGCATGTAAAGCAATGATCACACATAATCACAAATGAGAGCTGTGCTGTACACTGTGTTATATAAAAGATAGACTATCAATGTCAGTGCCACCTTTCATGGGTTGACCTCACAGTGTGTGTTTGGAATGGTGTTCTGAACAGTAAAGAGAAAAATCTACTGTAGCTGTGCTTTTGGGTTTTTTTTTGGGGGGGGGTTGAATGAATTAATTCATTAAGTATAGGGGGGAAGAGGAAAAGGAAGAAGAGGAAGGGGAAGGAGGAGGAGAAGAAAAAGAAGAAGGACAAGGAAGAGGAGGAGGAGGAGGAAGAGCAGGAAGAAGAGGAGAAGGAGGAGGAGGAGGAAGAGGAGGAAGAAGAGGAGAAGGAGGAGGAGGAGGAAGAGGAGGAAGAAGAGGAGAAGGAGGAGGAGAAGGAGAAGAAGAAGAAGAAGAAGAAGAAGAAGAAGAAGAAGAAGAAGAAGAAGAAGAAGAAGAAGAAGAAGAAGAAGGAAAGAGAAAATGGATATAAATCATCAAATCAGGCTATTACAAAATCCACCAAAGTAGAGCAGCCTGTTTGAGAGGGCTAAAGATGATATCACCAAAGTGGGGGCTTAGAATATCCAAAATAAATTGACTGGAACAGCTCAGTTAGGCCATCAGCTGGAGTTTCTGATCAAGAGAGTCCTGAGTAAAGAAGAGTGTCCCTTCAAGGGAGGCTTCCATGTTAAGAGGTATTAGCAGCAGAGTCTAATCAGGTGCTTACAGACAGTCAGCAGAAACAGACTGAGCAAGCTGAGAGAGTCATTTGGAGGTCCAGACTGAGGGAATGCTTTCTGTCCTCCATGGATTAGCTTCCCACATTCGAACTCCTGGCTTTCCATTTCCACTGCAGGCATTTTTATAGCATGGGATGGACAATAGTAACCTTTATTGAAAATTGCTTACATTTCAGCTGTTCTCAATTTACTCTTGGCCTGTTTTGCTTTTCCTATTTTCTCCCCATACAGAGTTAGGGGACCAGCTCATGTCCAGACAAGGGTCCTTGGATGACATTTTGAGATAAACATGTTTGCATCTGAAATGGAAGGAGCAATTCCAATTCAACAGCTAGTACCTCAGTGAGCTCACACAATATCTCACAATTTACAAATATAATCTACATTGCAGACAATCTCCCATCAGTTTCTTGGCATTAATTATATTTTATCAAGTATTACATCAGCCTGCCCATGAGCAGGCTCTCTCACAAGGGCTATTTATTTGAGAGTAGCAGCCATGCAAATAACTGAAAGAGTATAGTATAAGAAAGATTTAATAAGTCTATCAATTAGCAATAGAGAGAAGCATCAGTAAAACAAATAAATCACACCCCATTGATGGATAAGCTATTAAATGGCTATCTTTCATTATAGTCTCTTTCCTCATCAAGGCTCATTATGAATTCCTTCTGGAGAAACAAAGAAAGATCCAGTGACTTTCACACACTTAGATGCTTACTGATGAAGGGAAAATCATTAATGGCAATAGGCCATCACTGCTTCCTCTGTGTCTCTCTAAGTGTATAGAAAAACAAGTTTGTGGGCATACCACCCTTCCTTTCATTCACCTTCAAAGTCTTACAATCCTACTTGGGCTTTTGCACTCACTGTGGCCAGATCAAATCCATTAAGGTATTCTCCTGCTTCTGGCTCCAGACTGCATCCCCAGCATAGGTCCATGCCTAAATTTTCAACTTTACCACTCTAATCTGCTCAGCACCATCTCCCACCTGGATTATACAATGATTTATTTACCATCATCTTTGTTTTTTCAGAATCTCACCTGGTGTTTCAATCAACTGGTAAGTCAGGGCCTTATATGCCAATTTCAGGTGCTTCTGAGGATTTCCACATCTCTAGAGGACCCAGAAAAACATCATTATGTTCTCCCCTCCAGAGCACCATGTTTCACTTATTATCTAAATAATTGTATCCTTGGTAACTTTGATACAACTACACTGCCCCCGCCCCAGCACTTTTTCTTGATAGACAGGCACCTAATGCCTCTATAATATGAACATGAGTCAGACTCTCATTTTTTTCTAATCCTAGTTTAATGTGATCTGCCCCATAAGGTCCATCCTGCCCCTCTAAATACTGCATAATTTTCTTACTTGTTATATTTGTAGTTTTCTCTCTTCATCCTACCCCCAAACTCTCCACAAATGCATTTTTTTGTCTTTTTATTTTATGACCATACAACGTAGACTTTCAGACAGGTTGAACTACCTAGAAGAGGTTCAAACCACCAGAGCTGCCTGCAAAAGACTCTTCAGCATATTGTCTACAGATTGTGGAGCATGCTATGGGTTTCTAGCATTCATTAGCCATCACCCATGCAGCTGTGTCTCTGAGTAATTTCTGCTTCTAGAAGTAACCACAATAAAACACATTGGTTCACCAAGTTGGATTTTGGTTGTATCCCTTCTTGGTAGGCCATCAGTTACCTATTTGAGGTGAGCAGGCATTTATTGGAGTCTCCCTTGAAGAGAGTCACACAGCTAAACACCAAATTGTATTTTTTCAACATTTTATTGATTCTTTGTGGATTTCACATCATGCATTGAGATCCCATTCATCTCGCCATACCTTCATGTCTGCCCTCTGCCTTTGCAAATTCCCCCACTCCAAAATAAAATAATTTTTTTAAGTAAAGAAATCTCAGGTATAAATATGTACTCCAGGGCCTGAGGGTACTCCTTAGCAGTAAAGCATTTGCCAGCATGTTTGAGGCTCTGGGTTCCATTCTCAACACTTGGAAAATATAAGTAAATAAATAAGCATAGATAGTACTGTATTGCAGATTATCTTTTAATATTTTGATTATTTTATTTTGATACAATTCAATTTTATTTCATTAATTAATTCTTTCTGATAATTAATACATAGGCTTCCCCAGACCAAAAGATCTGTGACATAGGTCTTCTGATTTAAAAGAAAAATTCCTCTTTTCTTCCTGGGACCCTGTAAATAATCTGTATCTACTCCCCTGGAGTGCAAAGGAAGAACTTTTTTCTTTGTGGGGACATAACTCTTTTCTTTGTTTATTTATCAAATATTTACTGAACCCCTACCAAATGATTGCATATGGGCACTGGGGCGACTTAACAAAGCCCTGTTCTCACATGGACAAATGAAATACATGTCCTCACTGAACAAAGCTCAGCTTTATCTTCACAGAACTCACAATAGCAAAAAGACACACCCCTCAGAAAGTCAGGCAGCATGTGATTTCGGTTAGACATAGATTCCAGGGATTTGAACTCCTGGAAGTACCTGGTAGAATGGTAATTACCAGAGGCTGGGTTGTGTTGGAGAAAGGAAAAGTTGGTTAATAAACACAAAATTGCACTTGGATACAAGATATAAATTCCACTGTTCTGCCACACAGCAAAACAAGTGTAATCAATAAAGATGTATACTTAAAAATTGCTATCCGTGGATTTTAAATATTGCAATCACATGGAAAAATGGGAATATGAAGTGATGTAAATGTTAATTACTCTAATATTCATTCCACAATGTTTAAAAGCCTGGCATTTTACCCCATAAATGCATGCAGATATTATTTATCAACAAATCACATCTTAAAGAAGAATTAATAAATAAATCTACCTTAAGACCCACCCCAACAAAAAGGCAGGTTTTTGTCCTCATTAAACTTCAATGCTGACTCTTTTGGGGGTTTTGTTTGTTTTATTAATTTCTATATTCTTGGTTCAAATAATTTTTTTATTCATTCTTCACTTGCTCCACTGAAGACTGTAAAGATCTTGGGCTAAACATATTGTCAGATATAGCAGGGAATGCTGGAAATAGTTCAGTGAACGCCATGGTCATCTTCTTCAGAAAGCCAAGCCAGCTAGCTGAAAGGTTATTTTCAAAGTCAAAGAAAATGTTGAAAGACAATATAGCGCCTAGGACTTTTTCAAGCTTAGCTATTGGATTCAATAACTCAATAAGCTTTCTGACATACTATCTCAATTCTTGAGTAAGTTTGCAAACAGGGAGCACGGCTTGCATTGCAAGGGCCATTGTAGGCAGTGTTTGCTTGCTTGATATCATGACTGTCCTTTGAAGCTAGCAACTGTGCTCCATTTCAAAGCATTGTCCTAGCTGGATTTGTTGAGTGTTCACACACACCCCTGAATATCCAACTGCTCCCTACCAACTGGCAGCTCTACAGGTGGCCTGGAGATGTGTCTAGAGTATAAATATAGGCTAAGGAAGACTAGAGCAGTTGCTAATTATTATGCAGCGCTGTGTTATGTTATTCATTAAGTGGCTTAAGTGGTGCTACTTACCATGACAGAAAAGCCACAAGGCACAACAAAACCCAGTACACGAGTTTATTAAGGAAAGATGTACTTAGGCCTATGAAAATGGCCATGCAAGGAGAGAAAAGAAGAAGAGAGGGGAGGAGTCTGTGACCTGCTTTTCATGGATTCCTGCCCCCCATAAACATATGGGCTTATGTAGCTACATCACACATGAGCATAGATTATGTGATCACACAGTGCACAGATTATGTAGGACATAAAGCTCTGGAATGACTAAACATCTTGCCTGGCTACTGGACAGATCATGTGTGGTCATGTAGCTGGGGGAGTGGCTAGGAATTCCAAAGGTAATGGCTCCATCTATGTGGCTTCAGGGAAGCCCTCATCACTGTTGGGAAAGGCTTTTCAAGTTTGGCCTGTTTGGGGTAGGAGCACTCTAACTCCCAGAGGTAATACTTCACCCATGCTCTATGAGAAAGCCAAATAAACTCAACCATTCCCCACAGTGAGCATTGGTCAAACCATACCTTAGTTTGTTGCTGAAACCTTAGGGGAAGGTAGATAATGCTTACATCCCCCATACACACCTAGAAAAGAATTTTACTAAACACTTGCTTACATTTTGAAGCAAGAATTTATGTAGCCCAAAGTTGCCTCAAATGTATTCTGTTGTCAAGAGCAAGTTTGAACTTCTAGCCTCCTTGCTTCTGCCCCAAAGTTCTAGGGTTACAAGCATGTTCCACTAAGTCCTGTCAAGTTGATATCTTTATTAAAAGATCCTAGCTAAAAGCTTTAGATTTGAGTGTAAAACATGGAGTAAGTTAACCAAATACTCAATGGCTAGGAAGTCATAGACCCTAGGGGAGAAATTATTCCTACCATTTTCTGAAATTGATACAACTGCTAAACACTTATGGCTCTACCCAAAGAGAAGTATAGCTCTTACCCTTTGTCAGAGAAGCTCCTTTTGGAGAAGAATGAGGCTTCTACAGAGACTCACAACTATTCAAACTGAAGAGAAGAAGTAACCATGAGGTACCCAGTCTCCATGCACCTGCAACACAGTCCACATACTTAAGTCTCCATTGCAGAAGTCGGAGGGATTATAAGAGCCATTGGAACAGGACACATGCTGTGAGAAAACATCTTCTAGATATGGCAAGAATGCTGCACTTAAGAAATATCGGCAATATGGTTGCTTAAACAAGACCTTCATAATGACCACATCTATTGACTGAGCCAACTGAAATGAGGGAAACTCCACAAAGCCACACCCCTAGATAAAGAACTATAAGCAATCAACGGCTGCTGAGAGAGGGGAAAAAAAAATCTGTTTTCTTTTTCCAGGAATGAGACTCTTGTGTAACAATTTCCTCCAAGATAAAACTGCCCATCTTAGAGGGAAGCTCATTAAGTAAGACACAGGATATTCTAAAGGTAGGTAAGACATGCCAACCTGCAGGAAAGCTCATTAATCTCAAGGAGTAAACAACTCCAAGAGCTTAGAAAGTGCTTGGAACTAATGACATACACTAGTTTCTCCCTCCTCACATGAGTATAAGCAGTACTAACTGCTGAAAGACACTCTCAGACAAGCTGAGCTACCTGAAAGAGGTTCAGACAAACTGAGATACCAGGAAAAGATAGAGGCCAGCAGAGTTACACGGAAAAGACTGGCCAACCTGTTGAAGATCTTGAAGGTTGTGGAGTGTGCTCCAGGCCTCCAGGCTTCCAGCTTCTTCACCCACATTAGGGAATTTTCTTTCTATTTTATTTTATTTTATTTTTGTGATACAGCTATCTTTGGGTCACTTCTGTTCTATAAGTAAAACTCCTTTATTCACCAAGATGCAGTTTGATATCTTCCCTTTGATTTGCTGTTGGTCTCCTATCTGGAGAGGATAGGTATTTGTTCCCATCTCCCCAGGTGGAGTGTAATGCAACAGACCCATGATGGTTTACCCAAACCTAAGCGGTCAGCCCTAAATACATGTACGTGCTAGCAACATAAATAATAATTTATAATTCAGCAAGTTTTATGTAACTATACACAACAATAATCATTAAAGAAGAGGTCATAGGTCTGCCAAGAAGTAGGGTGAGACAGAAGGAGTCAAAGGAGGAGAGGGAAGCATGGACATGATGTGAAATCAGTGTCCCCATGTATAAATTCACGTATTTTACAAACTGGAATCAGAGTAGCTCAAAGACACACCCAGGTGTGCTACGTATTGAGTGGAACACATTAAGTTGAAATTCAAATAGGGACTGTACACATGTCTGTGAGGAAGAGGGCCAGATATTTTTTCAACATATCTTTCTATGTTGAACAAATGTTAAAAATCTGTGAACACCTTCTCTTATGAAGAAAGCTGTTCCCCATCTTTCTCTGGTTAAAAGATGATGACATTTTGAAATTTTGAGAAAAATTAGTTCAGCAAGTAAAATCATTGTGGAAAAGTAAATATCATCTGATAGTAAATCTGAAAGGCAGTCAAATATCAGTTGATCCAACAGGCTGACAGTAAAATGTCATAATGGGTAGACTTTGCTTGTTAAGTGACTACTCAATCATCATACTCCCAGGAACAACTGCTGCTGGTCTGTGGACAGCAATTCCCTGCTGGGAACAAGAGACTCATAGGAATGTCTTTCTTCTCTAAAGCAAAGTTTACTCAATCTCCAGGCTCTTCAAAAGAGATTGCCTTCCATCAGGACCACAAGGTCTTATGTGTTGCAGGGTGTGATCACTGAGGCACAGAAACTCCCACCACCTATACACACAGCAGGAAGTATTCTTATTAGTAATTCAATATGCAATAGCCAGCATGTTTGCTGTTCTTAGGACAGTTGTGTGCATTTTGCTTTGGCATTGCAGTCTTGCATTACTTGACCACACTCTCTGTTAAATCCACATAGAACAGCTCCCCATACAGCTTCCTGACTTCAACTTTGCATTTCTACTGCTCAATCTTTGGTTTCCTTCAAACCAATTTCAATTGAGTTCCCTTGCTCTAATTTTCTGAAATAGCCTAAAATAGCGTCATTATGCTGCAAATCTAAGAAAATAATCTAGTTTCTTAGAGGATAATTCTTTACTTTTCTTACTTTTACCTAAAAAAAAAGAAAACTCCAACTCATACTAAAATCAATTGGTTCTGAAAATGCTGTTAATCCCCATTCTTCTAGACCCAGGCACATTTTTAACTTCCCTTATTTCTTACTCTGGGTTTTACATTTTTTAATGCCAAATATAGACTTCTCACCTTCACTGCTTTTAAAACCCAATTAAATGACTATTATTTCCTCATATCTAAAGAGTGAAACATTAACTCCATCTAGGATTAAGGCCACTGTGCTCACCAACCTGCACCACATGTGTCCCAAAAAGTTGAAAATATACTAGTGGTTTTAAAAACTAGTCATACTTTAAATATTCTTAAGGTGCAGTGTGCTTAAAAGAATCTTATCAAACCCTTTTTTGTAATTTGAATTTCATAACCTAATTACCTTCCTTGTGAATTCTAATCTTAACATATTGTGTTTCTGAAAAGAAAGGCCCACCTGTATTTAATCTGCAGGTCCCCAGTGGCTTGCATTCTCATCCCAGCTCAGCATTGCTCCACTCTGCTCTACAGCAGTTTTTTTATACTGTTCTTTTTGTTTTATTTTGTTTTGTTTTATTTTTTGTTGTTCAGAATCCTTTCACTTTAGCAAAAACTATAGACATGTGTGTATGTGTAACATATATCCATGTGTGATGATATTTTATTTGTGCTTTAATAAAGCTTGCCTGGAGATCAGAGGAAATAGCAAATCATTTTAAGTAAACAACGAAGTCAGCAACAGTAGCACACACCCTTAATCCCATCACTTGGCAGGTGGGATCTCTGTGTGTTCAAGGCCACTCTGGAAACAGAGCCAGGTGTGGTGGCACACGCCTTAAATTCCAAAACTAGTTAACCATGGAGGTCTGGAGGTCTGTATAGACAGACAGGAAGTGACAGAGCTGGGTAGGAAGAGGAAGCAATGTAGCTGAGCTAAGAGAGCCAATGAGAGAACAGAACAGAAAAGGCATATAAACATGAGTATACAGGAAGAAGCTCTCTTTGGAAGCTGTGGAGTTGATGAGGAGAGGTTAGCTCGTGGTTTGTTCTATTCCTCTGATCCTTCTCTCGGGCTTTAACCCAAATTTCTGGCTCCTTGTTTTTTTTATTTAATAAGACCATTTAGAAATTCATCTACATCCATGAGTCCTTTCTGTATTTGAAATTAAAACAAAGAAAATTTAATAATATACATTTACTAGTATGTTAAAATAGAAACAAACCACTACATATTAACATGGATAGCAGTTTAAAGACACAACTGTATTGTCTAAGCTACAATAATTAGTGAGAATGTGAGCATGGTTCTACAGTTTTGCACATTTCAGTAATGTCCTGGTAATAAAAGTTAGAGGTGCTTCTGAATCCAATGTTGACACATGATATCGTGCCACATTTCTTCTCCATAACTCAACTGGACACTTCTAAGAGGATAGGAAATAAGAGGTGCCGTTCTGACAAAGTACTTTTGAAACTCAGAAGCGCAGAAAAGATGTTGAAAATCCCCCAGATCACAGCAGGACTTATTTGGCACAAGGTGTGATGGGTCATATAAAATGGAGGAGTTCTCTTTAAGCCCATTTCCTGTTACTAATGAGACATGTGCCCCACAAAGAGATACATTGTGAGAGAAGATATGTATAATCACAGTAGGCCCAGAGTTCACATCTGTTGATAGTCTGGCAGAGTCTTAGAGTAGCTTAGAGTGCTTCCCAGCAGGAAACCAGGAGTGCATGGACATAAGTGTTCCCTCTCTTCTTTCTGTCTTCTTTTTGAAACGTCTCTAGAATGTGTTCATGAGACCCCTCCATCATAATCCTATTTGATCCCAATCATCTTCTAGAAAGCTCAGGTGAACACCCTAGTCAGACTGCTTCTCCCTTCATAACGCCTCATGATAAGCACTACTTTTTCCACACGTTAAAACCATATCCAGACCACAGCAAGTATTTAAGAAATCAAAGTCTTCGTTTTCTTCAGGCTTCGCATTTCTGCATGGCAGAGCCCACCACTCCTCCTAGAAAATGCTACCCTGTCCAGTGCTATCTTGTGGCGGATTGAGTGAGAATGGCCCCCCATAGGCTCATCTGTCTGAGTACCTGGCCCCCAGTTGGTGGAACTGTTTGGGGAGGATTAGATTCAGCCTTGGGGGAGGAGATGTGTCACTGGGAGGTGGGTTTTGTGGTTTCTAAAGCCTGTACTACTCCCAGTTATATCTCTTTCGTTAGAGCTAGAAATCCGCTGGAGTCTGCTTAAAGGCTAAAGGAATTTATTAGGAAAGAAAACTCACTAAATAGGATAGGAGAATTGTGGCAAGGTCCTGGAAGGCTGAGGTACTGTCTTCTGCTGCTCCAGCAGCCTGAATCAGTCTGCACCATCCAAGTCCACAAGGGAGAGAAGAGACCTGCATAAGTTGGTCTCAGGTTTTAAGGCTAACCCCTTGGCCACACCCCAGGGGCAGGAACTTCAAAGTCATAGATAGATAGAACAGGTATCCACTACATTCTCCCTGTCTCCTGCTTGTGAACGCAAGCTCTCGGCTCCTGTTTCAGTACCATGCCCTCCTGACTGCTGCCATGCTCACCACCATTATGGTCACAGACTCACCATCAGAATCTGTAAGCCTGCAATAAACTTTCTACTATAAGTTGCCTTAGTCATGGTGTCTTATCACAGCAATAAAAAAGTAACTAAGACAATATTCTCATTGCTGTGACAAAATATCCAAGAAAAGCAGCTTAGGGAGCAATGCATTTATTTTGTCCCATAGCTCAGGGTACAGTCTATCATGATTGAAAATCCATGGCAGCAGGAACAGGAAATGACTGGTCACATTTCATAGAGGGTCAGAAATCAGAAAGAGATGACTACTCACACACAGTTCAGTTTCTCCTTGTCATTCAGTCTGAGATTCCACATTGTATGAAGAGACATGAGCAAAGGTCTTCTCATTGCAGGTAGGGAACCAATGACAAACCCAACTCAGGGTACCACCAAAGTCCAACATGGTGAACCAGTAAGTTTTGTCAAGGTTACTAACAGGAGCAAGAATCACTTAAAGACAGGTGTATCACCAACAGCTCACCCCAGCATGAGTAACAACTCACAAAACCTGGAAACCTGGAGCACACATCACAACATGAAGGCTGAACAGGTTGGAGACTTTCAGACAGCTTAGGTAGTGGGTGCCATTTCAGGTAGTTCAGCTGATTCCCTCTCCCAGGTGGCTTGAATGGTCTTTCCTTCAGGCAGCTCCTTGGGTCTAAGCCTTTCTAGGCACCTCAGTTTGTCTCTCAGCAGTCGTTTCTGTTTTTATTAGCTTGGAGAAGAAGGAGCACAGTTCAGAGATGTTCAGAGCCTTTGGGTGGTTTCCTTCATGAGTTTAAGGCACTTCTCTGCAGAATGGAAGGTTTACCATCCTTTAGAGTACACTGTCTGATTGACCTTCTCTCCAAGACAGAAGACTAATCTCAGAAGAAATTCCAACACAGCACCCTAGCCCAAGGAAGTGTACCAAACCTATATTCAGGTGTCTCTCCCCACCTCAGCTACACTTCTCTGGAGACTCTCTCACAGGCATGCCCAGATGCCTGATTCTGAATCCTGCCAAGTTGGTGAACAAGCTGAACTCTCACACTGTCTTCTCACCACATATCAGTACAGGCTTCTCAGGATTTAATTCTTACCTCTCAGTTGCCAGCACCCCTCTGATGCTTTGATCATATTAGAGATACTCATCTTACACAGTGAACACAGACATTAAAAACACCGGGAAGGAAGCAAACACACAAGCATAAACTCAACACAAAGGATCTGCTTGTAAAGAAATCTTCAAGGTATTGAGTTTAACTAAATTTCTATTCAAGACTCTTCAAAATGAAATTGCAATCTTCCCTCACATTTTTTTATTTAGTTGAAGCTTTGTTATTTGCTATGGAAAACAGAAAACACCTGAATAAACTAACTTAAAATTGGGATGTGGTATCTTTCTGGTATGATATGTCTTGTTTCTGGTTTCAGGTTTCTGGTTTCAGTTAGGATAACACTATAGGACAGGGGGACTTACACATTTGGAGACTGAAGAGAGGGCTGTTATGTATAGGTTCTGGCCTTAAAGAGCTGTGACTCAGACCCCACCCTCTCTCTCTCTCTCTTTGTTCTGCTCTGTCTCTTCCCCACCATCCTTCCCTCTCACCACATGTGTTCCTTTCCCAGGCCGGTTCTTCTCTGCCACCACCCCTCTTCTTCCTAATAAAGCTCTAAAACTAACACTGGGTTCTGTCATGACTGTGACTTTCCACGCAGTAACCAGCGCTGCCACCATTACCACTTACCATTCATTTCAGTATGTGTCTAGAATTCTCTGCTTATCGCAAATTATTTTATTTAATTGCTTATTTAGTGTATGTGTTATGGTATATATAAGTGCATGCTACTTGCACATGTGTGTATGGGTGAAAAGGTATGCATACATAGATATCAGAGAAAGTTATTGAATGTTCTGCTTTATCATTCTTTGCATTTTTCCCTTAAGAGTCTCTCACTGTTCCTGGAGTTAAAATGGTAGCCAGGAATACCTATATATCCTCTCCCCTACTCAGAGAGCACTCGGTTACAGATGTGGGTGAGGCCATTTCTGACACTTTTTTTTTTTTTTTTACTTTGGTATGTATGGGGTATTTGAACTCAGGTTCTCATGGTTGCACACCCAGTGTTCTTACCACTGAGCCATCTCTCTATCCCCATAGAGTAACTTAAAACCTAGGAAATGTAGCTGTCTTAATTAGAATTTCTATTGTTGTGAAGAGACATCATGACCACAGCAACTCCTATCAAGGAAAGCATTCAATTGAGGTGGATTACAGTTTCAGAGATGTAGTCCATCATCATCATGGTGGGATATGGTGGCATGCAGGTGGACATGCTGCTGGAAGAAGAGCTGAGAGCAGAGAAGAAGCTACATCTTGATCTGCAGACCACAGGAAGTTGTCTGAGGCACTGGGCATGGCTTGAACATATATAAGACCTCAGAGCCCTCCTCTACACTGACACACTTCCTCCAACCAGGCCATACCTATTCCAACAAAGCTACACCTCCTAATAGTGCCACTCCCTATGAGTTTATGGGGGGCAATTACATTCAAACTACCACAGTAGTACATGTCTTGAAAAATCCATTTCTTTACTGATTTTCTTTACTGAAACTACCATAAAGGATGTTCCTCAGGGGTATCAGCCTTCTTTCTGTCTAGGTTCTTCTGTTTAAAGAATATATAGACAGATACAGAAGCTCAGCAAAGAAAGTTTTATTTAGGAGCACCAGGTGATGTCTTAAGTGAGTACTTCAGTGAAGATGATGGGGTTTGCGTGTGTGAGTGTGGGTTAGGGGATGTTAATGAGATACGTTTTTAGGATGAGTTGACTAGTTATATCCTCCTTTGGTGTAAATAAGGTCTTCAAGTCCC
Source organism: Onychomys torridus (assembly GCF_903995425.1). NCBI lineage: Eukaryota > Metazoa > Chordata > Mammalia > Rodentia > Cricetidae > Onychomys > Onychomys torridus. The sequence goes on from NC_050456.1 coordinate 15,599,184, forward strand.
ATCAGGCAGAATCTAGCAGATGGTGGTTAATGCCAGGAGTCATGCACAGTGAAGCCACTTCTCTTTTGAATTTGCTCTGTTCTAGTTTTAGTGCCATCTGTGGAGTCACACAACATCCTCTACTGTGGTTTCAGGGATCAACATATGCTCTAGGGTCTGCATCCTTGACTATGATTCTTGAAGATCTGAGAGAGTATCAAAGAGGACACACCACTCCTTCTTTGATTGGAGGAGGAGACTTATAATTTGTCTCTTTAGGTTTCATAACAATGAGAATGAAATAAGGGTGTAGCCAAGGACCCTTTCTGAAATCAATGATCACAGTGAGAATTGCGCTTATTTTTTAAATTATTTTTTTGTGTGTGTGTATGAATGTTTTGCCTGCATGTATATCGGTTTGCCACATGTGTGCCTGGTGCCTGTTGAGATCAGAAGAGGGCATTAGATGCCCTGAAAGTGAAGTTACAGGTGATTGTGAGCCACCATGTGGATTCTGGGTATTGAACCTTGGTCCTCTGCAAGAGCAGCCAATACTCTTAATCACGGAGCCATCTCTCCATCTCCATGAATTCTCCTTTTTTATGTTCTTCACAGAATAAAGAATGATGACTGTTTTTAAAGAAATTATCAGTATGTGTGTGAATGAGAAAGGCAGACCATCCAAGAGGGGGGAAAAAGTAATATGCTGTTAAAATTAAGAAGCTATGTACAAAGGATCAACTATACTAGCTCACTCAGGCCTTGCCATGGTTTGAGCCAAGACAAGCCAATCTTTGGCTGAACAAACTGATGTACACATTATGTTTAGAGATTTTTGTTTGTTTGAGTTTTTGTACATGTTTTTAAGCAGATTAATTAGAAGTACAACTGACATGCTCAGAGGCATTCTAAAAGCTATGATAGTAGATTAATGCCTGGGCTGGTGAGTATTTGTCAACTTGGCACAAATCTAGACATGTCTGGGGATATCAAATGAAGAACTGTCTCCATCAAATTGGCCTGTAGAAATCTGTGGGAGCATTTTTTCTTTTCTTTTTGGTTTTTCGATACATGGTTTCTCTGTGTAGCTTTGCGCCTTTCCTGGAACTCTCTTCGTAACCCAGGCTGGCCTCAAACTCACAGAGATCCACCTGCCTCTGCCTCCCAAGTGCTGGGATTAAAGGCATGTGCCACCACCGCCCAGCGTGGGTATTTTCTTGATTGCTGGTGGATGTGAGAGGGCCCAGCCCTTTGTGACCAGTGCCATCCCTGTGCAAGGGGGGTTCTGGGCTGTGTAAGAAATCAGCTGAATAAACAGTGAAGAGTAAGATAGTAAGCGTCACATGTCCATTCTTTTTGTTTGAGCTCCTGCCTCCTTGCAGCCTTGAGTTCCTGACTTAACTTCCAATAATAATAATAATAATAATAATAATAATAATAATAATAATAATTCATTATAAATGTATTTTTTCTTGAACTTCTTATGATGGAAATGGAATTTTTCAGAATCTAAGCTGATTTCTAGTTAAATAAGAAAAATTTTAAATATATGTCTGACACGCATGTTGAAATATGTAGCTGGAGATAAGGGTTATATATGATTACAAAACAAGTTAAGTCTTTCCTACTGTACTCTCAACTGTCTTATGTGATAAGAAGCTAGTTGGCCTAAAGTAACCCTTAATAGTATCAACATCATGGTTTAGAAAGACCTTCCTATGGTCATTTAATGGAAAATGCCAATCTTTTTTCTTTTTTCTCATTCCTACTCATGACTATATCCTTTCCAAATAATACGGTGGTTTCAACAGTGTACTGTGAAAATGAGATTCAGGGTTGACGCATCAGCAGTTTTAACTTAGCAAACTAAAGTTTGAAAATGAGAAATCATATATAAAAGGGGGAACTTGTCTTCCAGAAAGCCTGTGTTTTCTTCACAATATTTGCCTTGTATTCAGAGGCTTTGAAAAAGAGAAGCCAGAATGTTTTGATTAATCACACAAAATATAAGAGATGGCAGAGTTAGCCAGAGGAAAACTGAATATATGAAACACTCAAAATGTGCTGCAAAAACCCAAATATTGATGTATCCTCAATATTCTCAGCACGTCTAGGTTTTGAATGAGCATTTTATTTTCTTGTCAGGGATTCAGAATTCCACTGCTCCTGTTGAGCATCGAGGGAAAATCATGCCAACTGGGAGAAAGCTTTATTTTAAGGTTGAAGGCATGAAACAAGCACAAAGAAGACAATTGTACACCTGTTTTCAGGAGTAAAAAGGCATCTCAAATCTGCTTTGCTTTTGAAAATTTGGCCAAGGAGTATATTTCAAAGGCCCAATAGCCCATAACATTATTCCCAGGGCTCTATGCTCTCTGCCTAATTGGGCTTCTACACATTTGCATAAGTATGATACTTACTTCATGATTAATGCATAAGACCCAGCATGGAGCCAGTATCAATTCATCTGGGGAGGCTTCCCCCCACTGAAAACAATCATTGTGCCTAAAATACAATCCATCATATTTGTAGGTATGACTACTTTGCAGAATATCAAACTACATAAATGCCATGGCAAACCTTTGCAGAATTGCGGGCTTCTGTGTAGGAAGAAGTTTTATTACAAGTGTCCACAGCATAGCTGCCAGGGGAAATCTTGGGTGCCAGAAAAAAAAGTTTATTTACAAAATGAAATGGCAAGGACATAGACTCTTCCTATTTGGCCCAGGAACTGAATAAACACAGGTGTAGATTATTAAAATAGCCGCTTTATGGCCATTTCTGAATAACAAAGTGAGTAATAGCTCTCCCTTCAGCACCTTCAAGCACTAAACAACAGTGATGATGACTCCACAGGTAAGGGAAAGGTCACAAAAATGGCTATAAAACGTTGAACTTCAAGAAGAAAATGAATGCTACCTGAGGTGGGTTGCCACACAATTGAGCGCAAGTCTCAGTATGAATCCAGGTGCTCTTGTCACATTGCTAGCACCTTCTCCTCTAGCTTTGTGGCTTAATTGGGCAGGAATCCATTCCCCAGAGGGGAAGATGGGACAATGAAGTTCATCAATAGGTCTTCCTATGGACATAAATGCAGAAGACCTTTGAAGAGACATATTTCTAAGAGATGCTGGGATACATTTCTGTATTGCTAAAAACTTAAATACAGAAACAGTAAGCCAGCTAAGAGACACTGTCTCTCTTTCTTCACCCTACTTTCCACAGGTGGATTCTCCAATGAGGTATGTCCAGACACTTTGTAAACAAATGGCTGCCTGTGTTTTGTTTCTGAGTCTGTAAAAAGAACACTGCCATGAATATCTTTATGTCTATGAATGTTCCTCACAGTAGTTAATCCTGTCCCTCTTCTTTTCACTAGTATCCACACTACCATGTGATATGGATCATCAACACACAGGTGTTCTCTCAGCCTCAATTATTGCTATTTCATCATTTTGAGCGATGTTACATGATAGATTGTATTTGTCCTAGATTGAAGCCTAGATTGAAATGGGTTCTGCTGTATCCCTAGTATTTACACAGTGTGTCATAGTGTGTATTAAATTAATATCTGTTAATGTGTAAGTACAGTCTGCATAGAGAAATGTCTAGCTGCTGAATTTCTTTGGGGGTATGTGAGTAGAAAATGAAATAAGTCATATGTTTATCTAAAACATTTTATCATATAATCAGGGTATCAGACACTACATTCCACTTTGCAGTAAGACTGTAGACTGAATTTTTCCAGATGAGAATGTTGAAGAAGTAAGATTAATTATTCTAAATTGTACTTTGTTAATTTTTAAGAACTTTAAGAATATTCATATGGTGTAGTAGTTTAAATGCAATTGGCCCCATAGGCTCATAGAGAGTTGTACTATTAGGAGATGTGGCTTTGTTGGAGTAGGTATGGCTTTGTTGGAGGCAGTATCACTGTGGAGGCAGATTTTCAGGTCTCATATATGCTCAAGCCATGCCCAGTGCCTCAGTTCACTTCCTGTTGCCTACCAATCAAGATGTAGTACTTTCAACTTCAGCACCACATCTGCTTGCACACTGTCATGTCCCACCACGAAGATAATGGACTAAACTTCTGAAACTGTAAGTCACCCCATTAAATGTTTTCCTTTATAAAAGCTGCCATGGTCATGGTGTCTCTTCAAACAATAGGAACCTAAAGATAGAAGTTGGTACCAGTGACTGCTATGATAGGCTAGACCATGTTTTTGTTTGAAGGAGTATAAGGCCTTGGGACTGTGCATTAGAAAAGCAGTGGGATGCTTTAAGTGCTGCTTAATGGACCACATTAGTAGGAACATGGAAGGCAGTGGATCTGAGGATGATCTGATCAGTGAGAGACTGACTCAAGAAGTTTCAGATGGGAAAAGAAGAATATTACTATATGACCTAGATATAATTCCTTTGATATTTTGGTGAATAATGTGACTGTTTATACCCATGTCCAACAGCCTATCTGAGACTAAAAAGAAAACATTCACATTAATTCTGTTGGCAAAGGAAATCTCAAAACACCCTACTATTGACTTTGTTGTGTTGTTATTACTGACCTTTCTTATAAAGATTTATAATGAAAAGGAGCAAGCCGAGGAAGAAAAAACACAAAATGTACACATTGAAGAGAAAGGGGGAACCAGGAAGTGGAATGGAGCTAAAGCCTGTGTTCAAGGAGATAAACAGATTAAGAATTGGAATAAAGGGAGTGAGGACCTCAGGACAAGATTGTACCCAGCTTAATTCCCAACTTGTGATGAATTGAGGAAAAGCTTAGAACCTGGTGTGGCAGTGCACATCTTTAATCCCAGCACTAGGAACACAGAACCTAGCAGAATTCTGAGTTTGAGGCCTGCCTAGTCTACACATCCTATTTCAGGACAACAAAACTTAGGCAGTGAAGGAAACCATGGAAAACAGAAAACTCATAAATATGTAATTGAACAAGGGGTTCTATGTTCTAGCCCCAACAAGCAGCAGAACTTGGCAGCTTTGGCCACAAGGTTCTTGCTTTATAGTAAATGATAGAAGAATAGGGTTATGGAATATTCCTCCTAGACTAAGGAAAGAAAGGTGCTGAAGCCAGGCATGTGTCAGGGGTGTCCCTGAATGGAGGCCAAGAGAGGCAGACCTTGGTGTAAAGTTCTGAAGGTAAATCCTGGATTGCCTTTGGAGACCCTAAGATGTTGAAGATGCCAGAGCTGTGGTAAGCCTGCTGAGTACAGCTGATAGCAGGGAGTAGAACCAGCCCAAGAGAAAGAGAAAGCCCAAGAAAGTGAATAGAAGTCAACAAAACTTATAGAAGTTATACAAAACTCCAATAGAAGTTGGAGATCTGTAGAGCATTCTGACATCAGACATGGAAATGAAGAGTTTGGAGTTTGCCCAACTGTTTTTTGGTCTTTCTTTGATCCAGTATTTCCTCACTATGCTCCTTTTCTACATTTTTGAAATGCTAGTGTATACCTTGTACCATTACATGTTGAAAGTATGTGATCTGTTTTCTGATTCTGATTTGTAAGGGATTACAGTTAAGAGACTACATGAATCTAAGAAGAGTCTTTGAACTTTGGACTTTTAAATATTATTGAGACTGTAATAGACTATGGAAACTATGGAAATTAAAGTACATGCATTTTGTATTATGATATTGTTAAAAGATTATGGGGGTCAGGGAGGGGAATGTGGTAATTTGAATGTAATTGTCCCCCATAAGCTGATAGGGAATTGCAATATTAGAAGGTGTGGCCTTCTTGGAGGCAGTGTATCACCGTGAAGGCAGTGTTTCAAGTCTCATATATGCTCAAGCCACGCCCAGTGTCTCAGTTCACTTCCTGTGCCTGCCAATCAAGATGTAGGACTCTCAGCTCCAGCACTCTGCCTGCACATCCCCATGTCCCACCATGATGATAATGGGCTAAATTTCTGAAACTGTAAGATACTCCATTAAATGTTTTCCTTTATAAGAGTTGCCATGGTCATGGTTTCTCTTCATAGCAATAAAAATTCTAACAAAGACATATGGTATTAACTATTTTTTCCCTTCTATTAGTTGTTTATATATTTTGCCCATTATTCTTTTGCATTGTTAACCTTTATCCCATTGATTTCCATGTGCTTTTCCGAATAGTTAGAGATTCAATCATTCTGTTCAACATGCATTGTCAGAAAATTCCCTCAGCATCACATGGTTTTGTTTTGATTTTATTTTACCACACATCATCTGCCATCTATGTAACAGAAAACTTTCCATACATATTACAGATCATCATCTTAGTTCATGCTCAGTGAGTTTTGTATTTACTCTTGGAAGCATTTTTTTCCACACAAAGAACAAAAATCAATTAATTCATGTACATGTCCATTATTTATAATTTTCATTTGTGTAACACATGTTTTACTAAATTAGAATTCATTGGGATATAGAGAGATGGAAATCTGCCTTTATTTAAACTTACATCACACAAATAGCTACTTACCTGATTAGTATTTATTACAAAGGGGAGATTTCTAAAAACCTGGAATGTCAACTGCATCCTATAGGAACTCTCTGCCGATTCCCAGCATCTGTTTTAGAAGAGCTCCTCTGTGACAGTGCTGGGCTCTCCACGTCTACAGCACCACACTGTTTAATTATCCAGCACTCAGGGACATTTTTATCGTGAGACACAGCTAGTCCACCCATATTACTTTTGTTTCTCCTAGTGTCCCTTCAAGTTTATGTCTTAGATTCTAAATGAAAAATAAAACATATTGGTATTTTGGCAGAAAAGTATGATTTGTAGATTAATTTACAAAAATATTAATATCTTTGTAAGGCTGGGTCATCCAACAAAAAGACATATTGCCTCAGCCTCTCTTCAGTTATTTTTTCATTCTTGCTCTCTGTAGGTTGTGCTCCGTTTTCTAAGTGTCCCAAGTTTTTAAGTGTCATTTTCTCCTTCCTTTTGACTAGCATATTTTCTTTCATTTCAGTTATCATTTTTAAACTAAACACTAACAATTTTTATTAATTTTGTAGTCAGTCACATTATTAAATATCCCCATTGTTTCTAATAGCTTTCAACTGGTCCTTGATGTAATATATGCACACATATCTCTCTCTTTAGTAAGTTCACTCCTGTTTCTTTCCCTGAATCCTTCCAACATATTAAAGTAATTACTGTTTTAATGACAAACTTTTGTTTCACAGGATTGCTTTCTTTAAAATTATTCACTTAATTTTGTTTTTATTTTTTTCACCTGTCTTTTTTTAATAAATAATTTTTTTCTTTATTATTATGTGTTTTAAATTTTATACATCAGCCATGGGTTCCCGTGTCCTCCCCACTCCCGCCCCGCTCCCACCTTCCCTCCAGCCCCTCCCCTCCATTCCCATCTCCTCCAGGATCAAGGCACCCCGGGGTATTCATTGAAACCTGGTAGATTCAGTACAGGAAGGTCCTGTCACCTCCTTCCAGACTCAGCAAAGTGTCCACGTGCAAGATCTGTACTTAGTGCATGAGCTGGCTGTTTGTTTTTATTTTAATATTTTACATTTTACCCAGAAGTTTGCATTAAGACTATTGATAAAAACTGGTTTTCAGTTTTCTTTTTATACTCCCTTTATCAGAGTAAATAGTCAATTTGAGTGGGCTTCACAAAAGCACCTCTGTCTGTCAAACTTCAATAAAATTAATATAAACTATTCAAGGTGTTGCAAGTAGAGACAGATCTGAAACAGGAAATTACATCTCAAAACCTTTGGAAGGATCACAAGAAGCAAGCAGTCAGGCTGGTAAGTTCTGGGTGAGCAAGGACTACATGCGGCCCCGGAAAGACAGCGGTTACAGTGGCTGCCTGCATGTCTGGCCCCATGCTAGAGCCTATTCAGGAGTGCTCTCTCATGCCAGCACTGGACAATACCACCACTGCCAGGAGCAGCATTGCCTTCAACTAGCTGAACTAACCAGGTCCCTACTAACAAAGGCCTGCCCCAAACTATTGAAATACAGAGAACACAGATGGTCAGAATAGGGCTGGATATCTTTCTCAGCATCTAATGTAACCATTCCTTCATTTTTATTGGATTTCATTCTTAACATTGAAATTGTTTATTTCTTAAATGTTTAGGGTGAGCTGTGAAGCCCCTGGGACATGTACACCCATTGGGAGTCTTCTGTTCTTAACTCCTTTGCATAGATAGAATATTTTTCCTTTCTTTCTTCATCTAAGATGTAATACATTGTCTTTTCTTGAGGAATCATCCATTCCAGTAGGCTTTTATTCTAATTATACAGGAATGCACTTTATAAGTTATTTTCCTATATTTTCTACTGTTTTTCTTATGATAGCAAGCATATCCCTCTTCCCACGAAAGCCAAAAGCTATGGTTTAGTCTTCAGAATTTAAAGATAAATTGTATTTTATGACAAGGGGTCTTTGTAGATGGTTTTGAATGTATGGACCATGAGCAAGAGTTTCTTTTCTGTATCACCCTAGAGGACTCAACCTTAGCAAAGGGGTTGCTTGAAAGTAAGGAGTTCTGTTTTCCATGGTAAAAGTCAGATGGATGTGGCAGAGGGAATGCAGGGGAGTAAACACGAGAGCAGCAATTTGAAAATGGTTTCACACAAATGTTAGTTTGAAGATGGAAGTGGAAGAATTGGAGGAAACTTCAGGAGGCCAGAATAACTATGGTAACTATGACCTTTGCCCTGCAGAACTGACTTCTACCACCACTTCAACTGGCCTAGAAGTTGACTCTTCCTTGGACTCAAAGATGAAGACAAATGACTTCATACTTCCATTCCACCCCCACGAGATTTGGCACACAAGGACCTGGGGACCAGTAGACCTCTGTGGACTTCTGACTCACAGAATTGAGATAGCAAATTTGGATTCCTGGAAGTTGAAAAGTGGCAATTGTTTCAGCAGCTTTAGAAAATAAGCATATTTTTAAATTATGGTGATATTGTGTTCCCTAAAATATTGTGCACCCTAATAAACTTATCTGGGGTCAGAGAACAGAACAGCCATAATATTAATCATAGAGGTTAGGCAGTGGTAGCACACGCCTTTAATCCTGTCACTTGGGAGACAGAGATCCATCCAGATCTCTGTGAGTTCAAAGCCACACTGGAAACAGCCAGGCATGGTGACTCATGCCTTTAATCCCAGGAAGTGATGGCAGAAAGCAGAAAGGTATATAAGGCGTGAGGACCAGGAACTAGAGCTGGTTAAGCTTTTAGGCTTTTGAGCAGCAGTTCAGCTGAGATCCATTTGGATGAGGACACAGAAGCTTCCAGTCTAAGGAAATAGGATCAGCTAAGGAACTGGCAAGGTGAGGTGGCTGTGGCTTGTTCTGCTTCTCTGATCTTCCAGCATTCACCCCAATAACTGGCCTCAGGTTCAATTTTATTAATAAGATCTGTTAAGATTCATGCTACATTAAATTGTTTGCTTTATCACTTGTGTGCATGTGTGGGTGTATGCGTGTGTATGTATATGCATATGTTGAAGGAAATGCCGTGGTACATGCATGAAGGTCAGAGAACAACTTTATGGAGTCGATTCCCACTCTTCTGCCTTTATGTGAGTTCTTGGCTCAAACTCAGTTTGCCAGGCTCTGCCTGCTGAACCACCACAGTGATCCACGAAGCTGGCATCCTCTGACTGCACGGACTCTGCTGTTTCTGCTCTGCTTTCTGAATACTGTAGGCCATTCTTTCTGGTTTCTGGCTTGACTTGGATTTTATCAAGATCTAATGCACATGTTTATCCATTTAGTCCACCATTGTTTTACTACTCTAATAATTTCTGAGACTGCTAATCCAGCTTTGTACATTTTCCAAGTAGGATCATCTCCTATATGTCCCCGCTAATCCAGCTTTGTACATTTTCCAAGTAGGATCATCTCCTATATGTGCCGCATAGGACCTATTCTGTTCCTCCCTCAACAAATCTTGGATTAATACAGCTCCTGTTCTAGAAGACACATATTCCTTTACATGGGATTCTAGCATTCACTGAATTCCCTATACCACAATAATGATAGTGCACACCTATAATCCCAGTATATAGGAAGGTGAGGCAGAGTGATTACAAGTTTGAGGTCTGTCTGGGTTACATAGCAAGATGCTGTAAAAGGAAAAATGTATTCATTCCATTTCTGAATAATAGTGTTTCCATTCTTTATCTATTTGGGTTTTGCAAATTATCCTACAAAAGAAAGGATTGCACTCTTTTCCAGTGCATATGTATGTTGTATTCTCAGGATAGCTGGAACTACTTGTGAGATAATCAACTATTTTCCTGTTATGGCTGATTGTATTCCCATCAGCAATATTAAGAATTTTGAGGACATTAAACCCTTCCCAACACTTTCCATCATCTAATATTTAGGATTTCAATTCAGTTGTTATTTATTTTTTGTGTAAGGATAGACCAAGTACTAATTGGTTTATTTACTCACATCGACTCAATTATCCAAGTGCAACACATTCAAAAGTCCATTTGATTCACTGTACATAAATTAAGCTTGATTATATTGGTTTATGTGTGAAGGGATCTTCTAACAGGCCAACCCTGGAGACTCGTCCATTCTGTGTCAGCCTTGTATGTCCACAATTAGTCCAGTTCTAGCAAAGTAACTATCTGTCTTGTTCTTCAGGATTACCTGTGTGTTCCTCCACTCTTGGTTGTGCATGCATACATACATATTTACATGAGTTCATACATGCTTGAGAGTTATATAACATTGAGTCCATGCACAACACTGATTTTCCATCTGTGAGAGGTTCTTTTTCTGAATACAAAGGAAAGGACTTTATTGGTTGGCATATTTATTTATTTGGTAGCCATGTAGTTTCAGGTTGCATTTTTGTCTTTGCTGTCAATCATTTTTCATTATGTAGAATAAGACTTTATGACAAGGTTATATTTTCTCTCATTTCATAGGAATTTTCCATCCTACCTCTAAATGCATACTGTTTAATTATATTTTTCTACGCTTTTCAGAAATTCAGTTAGATTTAATCTCTAACTTTTGGTCTCCACAATTATAACCTTCTTAAGTATTGGTTGGGGTTTTTTTTTATTAATTTTATCATGCTCTGTGTTTTGTTGCTATCTTAAATTTATTTTAATATTACTGATTTAAAAGTCTGTTTAGTATGTAAGTCCTATTGACCAATCAAAAATTAATCCAATAATAGTGTTACTTTTAACTAGTATTTTAAAACTAGTTTACAGATGTTGTGAGGGTTTTGTGTCAGCCTGACACAAGCTAGAGTCATTTGAGAAAAGGGAACTTCAATTGAGAAATGTTACCACCATATTGGCCTGTGGTCAAACTTGTATGTGGTGATGTATTGATATATTTTTAATTGAGCAACAACTGGCCCCCATATTTGGCACCCAAATTTTGGTGCATGAATTCATGAAAAAGCTGCTTGCCTGTGGCTCAGGCCAGAGCTACAAATGGACAGCTAAGTTTTTGTTGTAGCCCCTCTGCAGCAAACTCCATAGGTTTGGGGCTCCAAAAACTGCAGGAGTTAGCCACTTTCGCACATTCCCCTGTGCAGATGGCTGGCTTTTTTGCTGCTTTCCTCTCCTAGTAGGTTTTGGCTTTCCTTGGGCACCCTCCTTGGGCTGCTCCACACTGTTATCTGAATCATCATTGTCGGCAGATTTGGTGAGTCAATTAAGATTTCTTAAAGGGAGGAATTAGTTTAAAAAATTTCCTACATTAAGCTCATGCACTAAGGACAGGTCCGGGTCCCACTGCCTGGGTGCCTTCCAAACAGTTCAAGCTATTCAAATGTCTCACTTATCCAGAGGGCCTGCTCCAGCTGGGGGCTCCACAGCCTTTGGTTCATAATTCATGTGCTTCCATTCATTTGGCTATTTGTCCCTGAGCTTTTCCAATCTTGCTCTCAACAATTCACACTCTTACAGTCCCTCCTCTTTCTTGACAATTGGACTCCTGGAACTCCACCTGAGGCCTGGCTGAGGATCTCTGCATCCACTTCCATCAGTTATTGGATGAGAGTTCCAGCACGACTGTTAGGGTGTTTGTCCATCTGATCACCAGACTAGGTCAGATCAGGCTTTCTCTCAACCATTGCCAGCAGTCTACAGAGGATGTATCATTGTGGATTTCTGGGGAACTCTCCAGCACTCTGCCTATTCATGTTCTCATGTCATCATTGATCATAGTCTGTTATTCCTTGTTCTCCCTTTCTGTTCTTGATCCAGCTGGGATCTCCTGATCCCCTAAGCTTTCTTTCCCTCAAATCTTGCCCTTCAATACTCCCACTGTCATCCAGGTTGTTCATATAGATCTCATCCATTTCTCTGTCATTGGGTGATCCCTGTGTCTTTCCTAGGGTCCCGTTTTCTAGGAGCCTCCCTGGAGTTGTGTAGCAGTCTAGTTATCTTTGTTTTACATCTAGTATCCTACTATGAGTGAGTACATACTATGTTTGTCCTTCTGAGTCTAGGTTACCTCACTCAGGATGATTTTTTCTAGATCCATCCATTTGCCTGCAAACCTCATGATGTCATTGTTTTTCTCTGCTGAATAGTACTCCATTATGTATATCTACCATATTTTCTTTATCCATTCTTCAGTTGAAGGGCATCTAGGTTTCCAGGTTCTGGCTATTACAAACAATGCTGATATGAACATAGCTGAGCAAATGCCCTTGTGTTATGATTGAGCATTCCTTGGAAAATGAGAAACATTTTTACAATGGATACAGTTGGTCTCTATTTGATAATACAGTTGATGGTCTGAAAATGGAACAATTAAGTGAGAGGATAATGAATGTATATGGGATTTACATAATGTCAATAAATATTATTTGTTTGATCATTTCTTTTTTTATTATCTAAAAAGTTGGCTAATATGAGTGCCAAGTTAAAAGTTTTAGAAAAACTTGTTAAAACAGATCATAGAGATATTCAGACCCAGATAGAGGAATTTAAGGGAGAACCAATTGCATTGCATTATAAGGTTACAGAGAAACAGCCTAAGTCTTTCAAACAGTCAACCTTAATTTATCAAATAACCTCATAGGAACTGCCAAATGATAGATAGATATCCCCAAGACTGTGTATGAGCTGATTAAATTCCTGGGCAAATGTTAGATTTGATGAGATTCAAAGAAGCAATAGTATCATAGTATCCACTCATCTGTCATGAAACATGTTAAACTCATCGCCAAATTGTAATAGAATTATCTTTCAAGACTGGAGATTTGGTTACATCAATCTCAGAGGCTGGTCCCCAATTACAATGGAGGACCTGGTGGTAGGATGAGGTTAAGACCATTGAACAACAAAGTAGAGCTAGAAGTATGGAAATTTACCAAGATCAACTTCTTGGAGAAGGCAATTATGCTGATATACAAAGACAATCTTTATATGATGACCACACCCTAACTATATGCTACGTAGCAGCCTTGAATGATTGAGACATAACTGAAGAAGTAGGGAAAAAATTTGAGTCATTTACTTAAGTTATATTGGGCCCAAAAGAAATCTTCACTGATTTCTTACAAAGATTGACTTTAGCAGTAAATAGAATGATACTAAATTCAGAAGCTATACAGATAATAATTGAATCTCTGGCTTTTGAAAATGCTAATGCACAATGCAAAAGGGTATTTAGGCCACTAAAGGCAAGATCACCACCCTTGAGGGAATAGATCAGCAAGGGACAGACAAGGTAATCCCCTGCCTTTGCCATCAGGAAGTACCCTGAGGGGCCTCTTGCAGGCCACCATGTCAAATTCCATTCAGTCCATGGAAGAAATTCCTTCCCAGAGCAATTAAAGAATCTAATGCCTATTGGAGAAATACATACTGCTCTGGATGATAGACCAGCTATAGAAAAGAGAAAAACAATTAAGAAGAAACCATAAATCAAAATTAATAAAGATAAGATTAGGAACCTCCCCAAAATCAGGGTTGAGAAAGGGTTTTGTTTTTGTCCTTCAGAAGAATGAAATTAAGCTAAGTGATCTGAGGAACACTGGACAAATGAAACATCTGGGGGGAAAAAGGACAAATAATCCAGAAAAAAAAATGTTTCATGAAAGAGATTTTCTGCAGTAAACTATGAATATGCCTAACAGCAACTTTGAAGTCTCCAAATGGGATGATGGGACCCCACAACAATGATTCCATCAGGACAATAATAATGGCATTAAGCTGACAAACACCACCCAAAGATCAGCTTTGAACTAAAAACTGCTGAGGACAATATGGAAATGGCTAGCTGAGATGATACAGATTCAAAGACTACTCCAATCAGGATTTGACCGTAATCTTAAATTTTCTTTGTATCCCCAGTCAGCAAGACATAGCCTAGAAAGATGCACCCACATTCCCCCAAAATGAATTATAGGTGTTTGCCTTTGTTGTTATTGGGTCATAGTCAATCTCTTTCTAAAAGAAGAAATGGGATATGATATAGAAATATATTATATAAAAATGATGGGATAAAAGGGTAAATTATTAAATCACACTGAAAAAAGAGAGAGACAGAAATAATAGGATAGAAGGATAGATTTTTTTAATCTACTCTGAAAAGAAAAAGGGGAGACTATGAATATGATAAGATAAAAGGTAGATTGTTGAATTTACTTTTAAAAAGAAACTACTAGTTTTAAATATTTTACATTGGATTGGATTTTGTATATTATATAAATTCTGTATATTGATACAAAGTTGAGATTATTTTTGTTAGAGCATACTGTGCATATGTTTTTAATCTTGTTGAAGGTATTGTACTTATATATCCCATTTAACAATGTAATGGAAATTACTAGTCCTTGAAAGTTATTATTACCAATTAATTGGGATATAAAGATATGAAAGTTAGTAGTTAGTTATGACAATCGAACTTATAGGTATATTTTTAAGGTCAAATAGAAATATATTTTAGATAAACAGGTCATCTTCAAACACTTCAGATCTGCAGAATATGTCATTTAAGGTATTTTAATAACATAGATTTTTTTCTTTTTTTATATAACAATGAGACATGTCTGCTCCTGGCAGCACCAACCTACTTCAGAGAAGATGACAGGCATCAAAGAAACTCCTTATAGAGTTTACTTTCTTTGTGGCAAAAGTTAGCTACTGGGCAAGAAGTACCCTTGACTCAACTGCTGACAGTAGGCTGTCCAAAATAGACAAATAGGACACAAAAGAAAGGACTGCCAAACCTTGACAAGACAAAGTAGAACAGCCCTTCAGAAAATCCTGCTTCAAAGAAAAGTCTGTCAGATATAATAAGCCTGTAGGACAAAAATGGATGCCCCAACATTGCAGAGGAACCTTGGGTGACTGTCCAGGCAGCCAGCTGTTTCTGTCATTTCTCACATTTTTTTAGAAGTCACTTATTTGTACTTCCTGCTTACTCAATAAATATTATTTCCTTCTTGGGTCTCTGAGGGAATTGAAGAATAGTTATAGTTATAGTTTTCTTGTTAACAAATTCAGAAAAGAAACTCACTAAAGAGGTATAAAGTATATAAGTTTGATACTTTTTGGTTGGTAATACAAGTTACGATAGAAAGTGAATTAGGTACAACATTTTGAACTCATCAAAATAAGATAAATAATGGCGTACTTTCTTTGAATTTCTCAAATGTTTATGGACTGGACATTGTTAATGTAATTCTTGACTGTATTATATATACTTATTGTACATAGTTTTTCTTATAATGGTTATAAACTTCTTTTATACACGAAGGGGGAAATATGGTAATATATTGTGTATCCTAATAGATTTGCCTGAAGATCAGAGGACAGAGCAAGCCACTAGATTAATCATAGAGGCCAGACAGTGGTGGCACACAATTTTAATCTTAGCACTCAGGAGGCAGGGATCTGTCTGGATCTCTGTGAGTTCAAAGCTACCTTGGAACAAGATTTACTCAGTTTAGGAGAGAAACAGAGGCAGGCAGTGGTGGCACATATCTTTAATCTTGGCACTTGAGATCTCATGTCTTTGCTTGGGAAGCACACATGCATTTAATTCCATCACTAAGAGGGAAGTAATGGCTGGGCAGAGAAAAGTATAAAATGTGGGAGGAGAGAGGAACTGAAGCCTTTTCAGGCTGAAGAGTCCTAGAAGTAAAACATGGCAGTGGCTTGTTCCTTTGTCTCTCTGATCTTTTAGCATTTACCCCAATATCTGGCTCTGGGATTTTTATGAAAAGACCAAGTTAGGTTTCCTGTTACACTTGAGGTTTGTTTTCTTGATTAATGATTGAGATTATTGCAGGGCCCAACTAACAGTGGGTGGTGACATCCATAGGCCAGTGTTTCAGGGTGCTGTAAGAAATTAGGTTGAACAAACAATGAGGAGCAAGCCAGTTAACTGTACCCATCCCTGACCTCTATAGCAGTTCCTGCATCCAGCTTCCTGCCCAGCTTGAGTTCCTGACCTGACTTCTTTTGAAGATAGACTGTGATGTAGAAGTGGAAGTGAAATTAATCCCTTTCCTTTCTCCCCAAGGTGCTTATGGTTATGATGTTCTATCACAGCAATAAAAACTAACTAAGATGAATGTCCACATTTAATTTATACTTTTTCTGAATATTTGTTATTTTCTATCAATTTAATATTCAGGTTAGAATTTAAGATTCCTGGCATTTTATATTGGAGCTTTGTTCTATTTCTTATAATATATCTTCTTCTGGGAAGGCTACTTTGCCCTCTACTGTTGTCATAGTTTCTTTATATACTTGTGTACTGTTTCTTGTATATACTTTACATAAAGTTCATTCAAACCTTTTTCAGTAACTATTGATTTTGCTTCTTGATTACTTCTGTTATAAGAATGGTAATATTCTGTTCTTAGAGTTGAATGTTTTTTGTTTTTTTTTTCCAACAGCCAAGACATTCTTGTATTACTTGTCTGAATTATAGCTCAAGAGAATTACTTTCCTTGCACAATTAACCCAATTTTCACTCATTAGTCTTGAGAACATACTTCCTGGAGGTTTAGGATTTAGAATGTCTCTCATAGTCAGGTGAAAGTGACTGGACATCAGCTTTGGAAGAAAATTGTGCACATGCAATACATTGTGAAGGCTTTTGGGAAACAGTCTACAAAGCAGAACTAAGTCTCCAATGACAAAGTTGAGCCCTAAAAATAAGTGTATTCAGTAGGTTGGACAATATTGTAGTTTGGATCTTAAGTGTACCTACCCCAACAGCTTATGTCATAAAGGCTTAGTCCATAGCTGATAGGAAAAGACAGAGCAGTCAAGAGGTGGGATTCAGTAGAAGGAAATTAGGCCACTGGAGATGTGCTTTCACGTAGGATACAGGCACTCTCTCAGTTTCCTCCCTCTTGCTTCCTGGTTACCATAAAGTGACCAGCTTTCTTTTTCTACAGACTATTACATTTTGACTCTACACAAACTCCAAGGTGATGGAGCCACTCAGAATGAACTGAGACATATGAAAACTGTGACTCCAGGTAAGTCTTTTCTCTTTTAAAGTAATTTTCACTGGTGTCTTGTCACAATGGAAGCTGACTAACACAGCCCATCTGGGCACTTCCTAGTTGAAAGGGTTATAAATTCTCTTCATAGTTTTAGTCAGTTATAAATAGATTTTATATTTATTACCTAAGAAGGTCAAATGGATATAACTATAATCTGGAAGGAAAAATAATCTTTTCAGCTTTTTCCAGCTTTTCTTACTACTGTTTAAATACTTCCATGATTAGCAAAATCCAAACTCTCTGAATGATGATTATTTGTGACCTATTACCACTTTCAATTGTTTCTCAAACTCTGGACATGTTTTGGTGTACACCTCTACATGCTTCTCCTTAAAAAATATTATGGGTTTTATATGAAAATATAGAGATTCCTCGGAACATTGTTGTTCTAGCACATGATTCTCAGCTTTCCTGGTGCTGCAACCTTTTAACATAATTCCTCATGCTGTTGTGACCCCTACCATAAAGTTGTTTTCTTTGCTACTTCAAAACTGTAATATTGCTTCTGTTATGAATCATAATGTAAATATCTGTGTTTTCCAATGGTCTTAGGTGAAAGGGTTGTCCAACCTCCAAAGGGATTGTAACCTACAGGTTAAGAACCACTGCTCCAATTTAAGCACACCAAGCAAATGTGAGCCTGTACTTTTAATCTTGATACTTTTTATTCTATCCCTGTTCCATTTTCCTCCAGAGTCCTGCAGTTCAGCTCTCCAGAGTATTTTCTAAACCCTTCATATTTGACATACCCTAAACCTGTTTTGATTTTTAAAATGTCTGTCTGTCTGTCTGTTTACTTGTGTATATTTGAATCCATGAGACTATCTATAAAGCTGTGTCATTTTTAATATACCTTTGTTTAGCCTCTAATGTTAACCTTGAACGACTTAAGAATTCAGCATGTGCCTACATGGAAAAGTATTGAGGGTGAGACTAACTTCTTTTTGATTCTGTTCACTCCAGGAATTGATATACCAATTCCTGACTGCTTTGATATCCCTGAAATACAGATTTTGTTTCTGCAGCTCCTTGATAGCCAGAGCTCTGTTCGTTTCCTTGTCTCTTAACATGACTCTCCCAGCTTTTTGGCTCTCTCTGGGCACCAAAGAAAACCTGACTTCTGGAAGGGATAAGCAAGACATAGGTAATTGGTTCCATTTTCCATGTAATTGTGTCTTCTCAAGTACTGGCTGCCTCTCCAATGACTTCAAACAGTTGTTTGTTGCATTTGTCTGATTTTTCCAGTAGTTCTCAGTGGGAAAGCTTGTTTGAAGCCAGCCAGTTTTTCTTAGTGCAAGTTTTTACAGTAAAGGTCTGAGAACCTCCACTTCCCTACCTCAGCTATTTTCCAGCTTTATATCTCAGTGCTTGGAGCTGCAGACAGCATGTCTACACATTTACAATATATAATCATTCGATTTTAGAATCAAGCAAAGAGCATCTGGCTCATGTCACATTCTACAGATTAAGAGTGAGCGGCTCCTCTGCACCCACATAGCAAACATGGTACCATGACCTGAATACAATTCTTTCTCTGTGGGATCCAGGGAAGCAAGTAAAAGGCAGAGCAGCTAGAGTAGAATAGCAAGTTTCCATTCATGTTTTATGTCAAGAAGAAATGTTTCAGTCCTTCTACCTAGTGAACAAGATCTAAATGCTTCCCAACACACACCTCTCTATTCACACCATATGCCTCTAGGTTATTAATTATACCTGTCATTTCTGAGCCCACAACACAAAGTAATTATCACGTTGAAAACCTACTTTTCTCTTAAGACAAAACTGTAAAAACCTGGGAACACGTGCATAGGCCATCCTCTAAGCTATTTTACTAAAAAAAGAAAAGAAAAAAAAGTGTATCTGATATATCTGATATTTGAAAGTGAAACCTATTGAGTTCCCAAAGGACCCATAATGTCACCTATTATCTGAATGGAATTATAGAAGTCAGTGTAATAGAGGTTGCTATTAACAGTTATTCCAGGACAGGAGATATAAAAGCAATATTTAACAGGCACCATAGTTACTCAGTAATTAAACTACAAATCAGAAAACAAACAAACAAAAACAAAATAGTTCTCTAATGCTTCCTTAAGGAAGCCAGTGACATTCATATGTGAAAAGAAGTGTTTGTTGTGAGAGAACACAGTTTTAGAGAGCAATTCTAGATTTACAGAAGCAGGAATATGCAGAAAATAGAGTTGGATATGCTCTGTTGGCACCTTTCCCGATGTACTGTGTTGGACATTTACCACCGCCACTGAGCAGTGTTTACTCATCCTCACTGAACACACCCCATAGTTTACAATACCATTCATTCTTTGTGTTCTATAGATTTCGGCAAATGCATGATACTGATTTACCACCGTAGTGTCATACAGTATTTTCCTTGCTTCTTAATCCTGTCTCTTCTGCCTGTTCACATCACCAGCTCATTCCTAAGTCCTAAGCTATGGCTGATTTATTTAAGATTTTCATAATTTTAATTTAGCTACAAAGTCAAAGGTTGGATAGCACAACAAATAGCCTTTCCTGATTTCTTTCCAATTTTTGATTTTTAAACTTTAGAATATTTTTTATTCAACATGAATGTTGTCATCATGAAGAAAATAAATGTATTTTAAAAATGAAAAATCGGGTCTGGTGGGAATTCTTGGAAGATGGAAGATGTTGTTGGTTGTTATATTCTGGCTTTTTGGGGGAGGCCCACCCTCCAGTTCCCAAATAAATCACATGAAGGGTTATTATTACTTATAAATGCCCAGCCTTTGCTTGGCTTATTTCTAGCTAGCTTTTCTTAAATTATCTTGTCTACCTTTAGACTCTGGGCTTTTATCTTTCTCTATTCTATATACCTTTCTTTACTTCTCACACCTGTGGCTTGCTGTATAGCTGGGTGGCTGGCCCCAGATGTCCTCTCTCCTTCTTTTCTTGCTCCTCTCTCCACTTATTCTCTCTGCCTGCTGGCCCCACCTATTTCTCTCTCCTGCCAAGCTATTGGCCATTTAAATCTTTATTAGACCAATCAGGTGTTTCAGGCAAGCAAAGTAACACAGCTTCACAGAGTTAAACAAATGCAACATAAAAGAATGCAATACATCTTTGCATCATTAAGTAAATATTCAAAAGAATAAATGAATGTAACACATCTTCAACTAATATTCTACAACAGGAAGATCAGAAAGAGTCTGCGATTCCTAGAGTTTGGGGGGGGGGAAAGTTAAAATAAAAAAAAGTGATCAATACAGAAAAAAGACAAAGAGCTACAGAATGCTTTTTCCCAGTGCACCCGTGTATGCCAAGAAGTGCTTACAGAACTGGATCCCACCCCAGAAATCCCATCAAGGACTCCCAGTACCCATCATAGAGCAATGGAGGACTCCTAATACCTTTCATAGAACCAGGAATTATTCCCTTTGCCCGTCATAGAACCAAGAAGAGCCAGTGCATGCTGCTAAACACCCAAATCTGAGGCTGAAGTCCCTGGCTGGAGAAGAAATTTCACTACAGCAAATGGCAGATGGGTGCAACAGACTGGAGACTGAAGCTGAGTTTCTCAGAATCCCCCTCCCTTGGCCATGGCAGGCAGAAACCATGCAGGTCAGGATTAATGACAGAGCTGAGATAAACACAAAAGCACCTCAACAACAGGAAGGAAGCATTGACTGAGAACATGATGCCTTCTTGCAGTCTTTAATTTTTTTTTGTTTTTATTTTACATATTGTGTACATATGTACCTTTTAAAACATATTTGGCACATATATTTCTGTACTCTAAGTGTACAGTTATTGTGGTATAATATGTCCCTCATTGGGAAACACTGCATCTATCATTTGTCCAAGTATAATAATTCAGTATTTTCTCTACTGAGTCACAAATTTAACTTGTTTACTTTTTTCCCTCATCCTTACCTACTCCTTTTACTTCTAGGTCCCTCTCATATATTGCCAATTTTAACCCAAAAAAGCAAAATCAAAAACATGTGTAGATTAGTTTGTAGTTAACTTGACATAAGCTGGAGTCATTTGGTAGAAAGGAATTTTAACTGAGAAAATACCTTCACAAGATTGGTCTATGGATAAGGGTATAAGACATTGTCTTCATTGATGATTGATGAGGGAGGGCCCAACTCACTGTGGACAGTGTCACTCTGAGCTGGTGGTCCCTAGTGCTATAAGAGAACAGGCTGAGCAAGCCACGAGGAGCAAGCCAGTAAATAAACATCCTCCAAGATCTCTGCTTCAGTTCTTGCCACTAGGTACCTGCCCTAACTCCCCGCAATGATGAAGTGTATGCAGAAATGTAAGCCAAATAAACCCTTTCTTCCCAAAGTTGTTTTTGGTCATGGTGTTTATCACAGCAATAGACAATAAACTGAATACTACATTTTTCCCCAACCAGTAGCTCAATGCCCCTACACCTAAACCAAACTATACAGGGGATACCAGTGAAGGACTTGGTGTCTTCTGCTAGCACTAAGTACCATGAAATCATCATGAATATTAATATGAGGCATCTTAACAAAAATATTCATATTTAAAAATGTCAAAATAAGTCTATATTTTGATATTCTATCATATACCAATTGGCAAATATTTTCAATAGATACATGCTTTTCTAGACATTCAGGAAAAGCTTACAAACCATATTTAAAATATGGCATTCTACTTTTTTCTTTATATTGTTTTTTGATGTGAAAATTGTATTCGTAATGTTGCTATATTATCACATTAGCTCATCATTACTTATGTTTCATGATGCATGCCACAGCATCACATCAGGAAAGCACACAAATAAGAAAGTAAAAACAACTCAGAGATATAAGTAAATTTTCATGAATTCATGTATACGTTGTAGATAAAAATAACAAGAACCAAACTAGTAAAAATTTTATTTAAGAAAAACAAAATCATAAATTGAGTCTTAGCATCACCACCACCTGAGTCTACCACAGGGGTGTGTGTGTGTGTGTGTGTGTGTGTGTGTGTGTGTGTGTGTGTGAAATGCTATTT
Organism: Onychomys torridus; assembly: GCF_903995425.1. NCBI lineage: Eukaryota > Metazoa > Chordata > Mammalia > Rodentia > Cricetidae > Onychomys > Onychomys torridus. The sequence continues at coordinate 15,621,698 of NC_050456.1, forward strand.
ACCTTTGCCTCACTATGATCTCAGTACCTGACAGAAACAACTGAAGACATGAAATATTTCACTTGATGTAATGTTTCCAGGGATTTCAATCCTGCATGGCAGGGAAGGCATGATAGAGCTCACAGTGGCAGCAGCTCGTGGTGGAGTCTTCTCCTCACATCATGATGTACTAGGGAGCAGAGGGAGCAAGCTCACGCCTCTGCCGATGATAATTATGTTTATTTTCACTTTAAACTTACAACGAGCCATATTTCTATGTGGTCTGTTCACTTAGCTCCTTCTGTGTTGCAGTCAGCACACCAAATATTCAAACACCATTCAGTTCTGCTGCATCAGAAGGAATGAGTTTTGCTATGGAGTTGAAACACTATGTTTTTATTTGCTTCTGATTTATCCTAAACTTCACAGTGTTTAACGAGTAGATTGCTATGCTATACTGTCTTGTGTAAATAAAATATGATCAGCCTTTACCTGATGACTGGGAGATCTTTCCTTATCCCTATAAAAAAAAAAGAACAAAAAATGTATAAACTGAGAATAATTCTAAAGATGTAAATACAATGGTAGTCAAGTAAGCAGAACATCAGCCATCCCTTTCCTAAAACACATTTTGTCAGAAGCATCATGCTAATATAATGGATATAACATCTGACTAGCACTCAAAAAGTCTTAAACTTATGCAATTCTGAAAGCAGGACTTACACCCATAGTTTTCAAAAAAATATATTATGCTTGGAGATCAAATTTAATTACAACATAAGATAATAAATCCAAAATATGTTAGTTATTTCAAATTTGTGGTGTTCTTTAAAAATTCTCCCTTTACAATCTTTTATGGTAAGTCTGAGTGCATTAACGTAAGTTAGTAGTATAGGAATAAACATGTCTCGAGATTTATGGGTTATTGGATATAATAACATCAAGTTTTTCCAGACAACTACACTTAACTGGCTTTTCTGTTTGACAGTTTCAACCAACTTTGCACACTGCCCAGAGGTCCCTTTCTTGAATCAAATGTTAATCATGTTGACCTGATTCAGATTCTCTCCATACGCCTCTTTCATCTTCTAGGTAGCATATGCATCTTGAGTCAAATAGGCCAACTCATAATATGACCCCAGTTTCATTTCTCCAGCTCCTTCTCCTCCTCTTCCTGCCTGGCACCCTTATTCGATTTTTAGTCGCTTATAAATCATTTCAAATTCTTTCATATTTTCAAAACCATGATCAGAAACATTCTATTTCTTTAGATGACCAAGGACATATCCTCTAACTCTCCAATTTAAATATCATCTTATTCGTGCCTCTGCAAATGAGAACTGGGCCCTTCTCTGCTAGGCTTTCCTTGTCCTTGTATCCATGCACAACTCTATCGATGGCCATCATGTGTGGAACACCTTCTTAGGTTAAGAAAAGCCTTGAGTTAGATTGTAAAATCTATTCTCTCACAAAAACAAAAGCTTAACCCAGAGCTCAAGGATACTCAGCTAATAAATTTTACAGAAAATGTTTAAATTGTGATTTTTCTGACCTGTAAAGCTGATGCACAACACTGTTTCTTAGCAACGTCATTTCTATTGTGCTCTTTTATGCTCTTGTGTGTTATTTCCTGAGATCATTCAGATTTGCATTGTGTTTCTCACAGTGTCCAGCATGTGATGGGCACTCAAGAAATTTTATGAATTGATAAATGACTGATAGAGGCATGGGCGGATGAAGGACACAATGAGAAAAGCATGAGAAAGCAAGTGATAAACAGGTGCTGAGAACTCAATCATTTGTCTATCAGTTTTAAAGATTAGGAAAATGGGTTTGATGACATGGGAATAGTGAAGATTAAGTAATTGTTTATCTACTTTATTTTTATTTTTTATTTATAAATACTTACATTTATAGAGCATAATACATTTTGTATATGTACCCATTGTGGAATAACTATATCAAATTATTGTTTTTCTTAGTAAGAACATTTAAAATCTCTTTCAGAAATCTTGAAATTATTATTGTTATAACTAGGGTGTGGAAGCCACCTGAGCATCCATCAATGGATGAACAAAATTTAGTATGCAGCAACTACAAAATATTATTTGACCTTTTAAAAGGAGGAAATTTGCTCTTCTCTCTTCCCTCCACACAGTCTCTCTGTCTCTCTCTGTCTCTCTCTCTTGTCCCTCTCTCTCTTGTCCCTCTCTCTCTTGTCCCTCTCTCTCTCTCTCTCTCTCTCTCTCTCTCTCTCTCTCTCTCTCTCTTTCTCCCTCTCTCCCCCTCTCTCCCAATAAAGCTCTAAAAAGTTTTTTTAAAAAGGAGGAAATTCTATCTGTTGTAAGAACATATTTGAACATGGAGGTGTTCAAATTACTATATTATCTCATAAAAAAACAGACTTATAGAAGAAAATAGTTTGGTGATAATTGCCATGAGAAGATAAATGGAGAAAATAGTTCAACAGGGGGGTGGTAGGGACCCACGATTAAAAAAAAAAAAGAGCAAAATTTGGAGGGAGGGGGAACTTTATAAGGGTAGGAGAGAGATTAGAGAAGGTGGCAATTATGGTTTTTCAGAATGCATTTTATACGTGTATGAAATTGTCAAGGAGAAAATTCAATAAATGTTATAAAAAATTATTTCAAACCATTTCTGTGTCCTTATAAAACTTATTTTCAATTAACTAGTATAAGTTAACTTCACAACAATTCTAATTATTCCTAATATATATTTGATTTTTTAATAGAGTTTCTCAAGTAATGAAAACTACAAGAATTACAAAATTCAGACTTCACTTTCTTTTCCCAGTGGGTGTTTCAACATGCTTGGCTTATTAACATTGTTCCCCTAGAGCCCTACTATATGAATGCTGATCCCAGGCTGGCCAGTTATTTCACAGTTGTTTGGTCAACAGCATTTGAAATTTGGCAGATTATCAAGCAATCTTGAAAATATAGAAGTCATTACATTTCTTTCTTCTCATTTTCAAAAATTTTAAGTGACTAGGTAAGAAAAATAACTTTTAGACATTCCATGTCCTGATACTTCTGAAAATACAGCATGGGCTTGTTTTTTTTTCTCTCTTCCATTGGACACTTTCAGGATTTTTTTTTCAAGACAGGGTTTCTTTGTGTAGCTTGGCACCTTTTCTGGATCTCGCTCTGTAGACCAGGCTGGCCTCGAACTCACAAAGATCCGCCTGCCTCTGCCTCCCGAGTGCTGGGATTAAAGGTGGGTGCCAACAACACCCGGAACTTTCAGGAATTTATATCTGTCCTCTCCACATCTATTAAAATATATTTGACATGCAGTGAATAGTATGGAGATATGATAGTGTTTACTACATCTGTTCTGAAGAGATCTGTTGACAGTTGGTGGTGCTATTAGATTCTTGTCATCACAGTATATCAACTATATGTGATGTACCACATATGTAGGCATATGCCTTTTATACTCAGTGCTTGCTTATTTTGCAACTTTAGGCAATTTGCCTCCTAAACTTCCTCATGGGCAGTGTAAAGAAATTACTACCACTCAGCATCAGTGCTGAGTGACAAAGCGCAGAAAGAGCTGTGAGCTATGTCATGTATTTGTGACTACAAGGGATGTATGGGTGGGTAAGTGATCAAAGGAGGTAAGCCTTCAAGACAAGGACTTTAAGTAGTCATTCTTTCATTGATTTAATCTCAAGCCATATAACAGTGCCTGGCACAGAGCAGAAGGTCAATAAATATCTGGAGAATAACTCAATAAATATCTACAAAACACTTGATGGCAAAGGATAGTGTGATAAGGAAGTTTGATGTATTTTTTGAATGTATGGAGTGGTGAAATGAACTATGTTCTGTATCATAATGGCATAATCAAAATGGCATGCCTGGTGGTACCTGTTTCAGCATTTGAGGAGTCTCAAAATAAAGCAAACAATGTGAGGTGTAAGGCCACAGTGAAACACTGGGTTTCTCTCCATCTCAATTCTTCCAGAGCAGCAACAACGTAAACATCCAGGGAAGACATAACAGTTACCAAATTAATGCCACCTCACTTTCTTCTAAACACTTGGTCTCTCCACCTGTGTATCTAACACCGAAAGTTCTTTGCTTTGGTGAATACAAGGCTCTTCTGTGCAGTACCACCCAAAATAAAGAACACATTCTGCACCATATTCTAAGATCTTCTTCAAGTTTGATGTCCATTAAGACAACCTGATACACAATTCAAGATAAAGCAGACATTCATGGTAAGACCACATCTTCCCAGGGATATTTTCACAAAGAACTCAGTTCCTACTGAGTTGAGTCAGTGATGAAAGGTGGAGCCAGTGATTGCAAAAGCAAAGCACATTGAAAAAAAAAAGTTCCAGGCTTCTAGAATAGAATATTATCAATGAAAAGATGGGACTAGGAAGTCAGAACACAAACTGGACAGTGTCTCAGATCATACCTGATGAAGTGCAAGAGGTACAACACACACTTCTGTTGGACAGACCTCTAAAATGAAGGGGTCAGAAATTAACCACTGGACGTGGTTTCTACTCCTGTGGAACAGACTGATGAACTGAACAAAGTGCTCAATATTATGGCCAAAATTTATGTAAGATGTGGAGACTCGTGTTCATGAGTGCCAATACCACTAAACCAGTTTCTGCAGTATCTAACCCCAAGAACAATTATTCTTGCAGAGATGCTTACATGATCTCATTTTTAGAGTCCAGCACAGACTCAACACATGTTGCAGAAAATGAGAGTGGTACCTGGGACAGAATTCTAGCACAGACAATCCAGCCCAGTAGATGAGGGGATTGTCATAAACACACAAAAGAAATGTCAGCCTCAGTAGAACATTTCTAATCCACAACAAGCTATGGAGTACTGTTGTCCCCATATTTCAGAGGAAGAAATGGTAGCTCAAACAGCTCACAGTTTAATTGTGCATAATCATGCAGGTATGTGAGACAACACATCCAATTCAGAGGACTTGAGCTATAACCAGGAAACAAAGAACACATGTAAAAACAAAGTATTAAGTTGCCTATACCTGTGAGAATGATTACTATGAACAAAGGTTTGTGGGGCTCTTTTTTTTTTTTTTTTTTTTTTTTTAGATGAAATAGACATTAAAATCTTAGCCGTGTGCAAAATTGTTCTTAATTTGAGAAGTTGCTCAACCCTGTGTTTTGCCCCAGGACTCTCTACATCTGTGTAGGAAGATGAAAATGAAATATAGTCATGCAAGAGGCTATTTCTTTAATTTTCTGGATTGTCACATTCATTCACCATGAAATGCTCTACAGAAAGTCAATTTTGGAAAGTTCCAAACTTAATTAGGTCTTGCAGTTTTGTGATCTTCATTATAATTATCAAATACTGAAGAGCTAATAAAGGATCAACCTCTGGGCTTCAGAATACCCAACATTTTCATACCTCAGTGACATCTTGAATTAGTACTGGGAGCTCATAAACTCTGGTGAAACAACCCACCAAACAAAGTTGGCAAGATGCAAGACACAACAGAGCTGTGGTCAGAACAGAAAGAACATGTAATATGGAAAATAGTCCTGTAACATTTATCAACAATACACCGGCAATTCAGAAGAGGCATACACTGGCATAGCAAGTCCAATTAAGAGCATTTCTCTGATAAACTGAAGTCCCTATCTCCTACTATCATGCAATTATTCATTTGGGTCTATTGTTAAAGGAAGAATGAGCAGTGAGCATCTTCCTCCTTAGCAATCTTTTTCCCTGATATGTGCAATTTAGCCAAATAATACATATCACTAGCTCAAAGGATGTTTCAATGCCCAGACATTTTTCTTAATGTAGGTTCTCTGACAAAGAAAAGTGAATTCAGATCATTTATTTTTGTTTCATTCTTTTAAATTGTTACAAATACTTTTATAAGCATTTCTGTACTTTTTTTTGGATTAATAGAATCAGAGAAATGAATCAAGCTATGTATCTCAGAGTAATGGGAACCATATTAACTCTTTCAGGCTTGTAATACCTCGGTTTAACAGCACTTCTGCACTTAGATCCTATAATGTTACAGAAAAATGACATTTAGGGAATGATACAGCATGAAGGTATGGCACTGGGGTAAATTTTAGGTAGTCCCAATGTCATGCCAACAAAATTCTGTTTTACTTTTAAGATTTATTTATTTATTTTTATATAAATAGGTGTTTTTTTCTGCAATGTATGTCTGCACATCATAAAAGGGCATCAGATCTAATGGGTCTACAGTTGTAGACAGTTGTGAGAAGCCAAGTGGGTGCTGGGAATTGAACCCAGGACCTTTGAAGTCACTCTTAATCACTGAGTCATCTCTCTAATGCCCTAAATTCTATTTCCATTAAATGCATTGCTTTTGTAGGATGCTAATGGGTATAAACTAGAAATAAAAGACATTTCAAGGGTTTGTCAAATAGAAATATGCAGTTTTTAATTCAAAAGACTATTATTTAGTCTCTGTAGATGAGCTGTTGAGTACTCAATATTTTTCTGCTAATAGAAGTAAGCTGAACTTAACCCTTATAGTTGAAATAGTAAGGAGAAGCATCGCTATACAGTTGGTTGTGTCTTCAGAGGTGACAGGAACACAGGAGTAGAAAGTATGGATAAGAAACATCATTCTTGCGGTCTGCAGATGGATAGAGAAAGGCCTGTCTCTGAGAGGGCTTTCAAACCCTATAAAGCAAATGTGCTTTGTTTTGTGTTGCTTGCATTTGTCTGTCATCTGTCTGTCTGTCTGTATTTTAGTCAGATTGCTAGAAGCACATGTTTTTGTTTGAAGAAGTCATTGGAGAGTTACTTGCAAGAAATACAAAGAGAAAAATGCTTGAATGCAGCTTTATGGGCAACTTTTTCATATGTGGAACAGATAGTGCTGCTTTGGTTCAGGGCATTTTGGGAGCCAAGAAAAGGTCTGTTTCTGCACATAACTTCTTTTAGCTCCATGAGAACGGGCAGCTTTGAGATAGAGGGATAGAATATCCATGAAGTACACACAAATGATCCTGTGGAATCAATGTCAGGAGTGCTGGAAAAGAAGCAGTTTCTGCATTTTTAAGTGTCTGTGACCACTGGCAGATCTCTCTCAGCAACAGCCATGGGCAGTCTTGTGAAGGGTTGCAGAGGTCACTATGGGAACTCTTCTAAGTAATGAAAGAATCATTTTTAGGAGGAAGAATACAGCTATTTCATCTTGACTACTCATAAATAAGTGCTAAAAGACAGGTACAATATTAACATAGAATCACATTTTTTTTCATGATTCCAAACCAGAATTTCCTAGCCCCAGATTTCCTTAAGCTTTTCCTTGAATAAAATCTGAGCTAATATTTCAGATCAAAAATATATTTTATCCATCTCTTCTTAAGTATAATTTTCAAGATGCAGTTGAAATACTTCTCTGAAAACATGCTTCTAATTTACTTGGGGAGTATAATCCATGCAAACCGGTCTTTCATAGTCTGCCAGAATGCTGACAACTCCTTGATGTAAACTTAGTGTTTTGTACCCTTGCTAAGAAGACTATTCTTTCTCACATCTGTGTATCCAGGCTAATCATTTCTTTTACCTTAAAACTCTACCTCTTTAATAAAAATCTTCATGTCTTGGGAATGCTGAGAACCAGATTTTGTATTGATCAGGTTTGGTTCCTCATGAGCTGTGCCCCAGTACATAAGTTTTGCATGTTCAATCACTGTTGTGGTTTGAACGTGAGATGTCTCCCATAGACTCTTATGTTTGAATACTTGATCTCCAGTCTGTGCTGCTGTTGTGGAAATTTGTGGAAACTTTAGGAGATGAAGTATCACAGGATGAAGTGGATCACCAAGGGTGGAACTTGAGTGCTACACACTACCTCACTTCCTATCTGTCCATCCTCTGTTTCCTGAATGGGATCTAATGTGAACCAATTCCTGTGGTCTTTTTTCCATGACTTCCAGAACAAACCCTTCCTTCCTTATTCAAAGCATTTGGTCACAGCAGCAAGAAAAGTAACTAATATAGTGACTCCTCACCTTGCTAGAATTATCTAGAAATATGGGACTCCAAGCCTGACCACCTCAGATTAATCACTGAGATCCAAATGGTGGAAAGAAAACTGACATCTGAAAATTATTCTCTCACCTCCACACATATGCCTTGGCAAAAACTTCCCAGCCAGCCCCACACAAATAAATAAATACACATTTAAATGCTACTCCAGGAACACCTCTAATCCAGGAAGAAATCATTCATATTTCCTAATTCATTAAATTGTGGGTGTTGAGGTAGCTCAATTACCAATTTTCTGAGAAACTGCCATACTGATTTCCACAGTGGTTGTACAAATTTGCACTCCCATCAACAGTGGAGTAGTGTTCCCTTTGCTCTGCATCCTCTCCAACATTGACTGTCATTAGTGTTTTTGATCACAGCCATTCTGACAGGTGTAAGATGGTATCTCAGAGTCATTTTGATTTGCATTTCTCTGATGATTAAGGATGTGGAGCATTTCTTTAAATGTCTTTCAGCCATTTGTGATTCTTCTTTTGTGAATTATCTGTTTAGCTCTTTAGCCCATTTTTTAATTGGATTGTTCAATATTTTGATGTCTAGTTTCTTGAGTTTCTACCTCAGACCCAGACATACCACTATTGGGCATGTACCCAAGGAATGCTCAATCACACCACAAAGATACATGCTCAACTATGTTCATATCAGCATTGTTTGTAATAGCCAGAACCTGGAAACAACCTAGATGCATGTCAACTGAAGAATGGATTAAGAAAATGTGGTACATATACACAATGGAGTACTACTCAGCAGAGAAAAACAATGACAGCATGAAATTTGCAGGCAAATGGATGGAACTAGAAAAAACCATCCTGAGTGAGGTAACCCAAACCCAGAAGGACAAACATGGTATGTACTCACAAATAAATGGATTCTAGATATAAAGCAAAGAACAATCAGACTGCAACCCACAGAACCAGGGAGACTATAAATATAGCAGGGGGGACCCTAGGATGACTGTGTCTTATAATAAGTTTTGGTTTTACTCAATTACTGAGCAAGCCTCAATGAAACATTTCACTATTAAGATAAGAATTTATACTGTATCAGGCTGACAATAGAAAAATAAATAAATAAATAAATAAATAAATAAATAAATAAATAAATAAATAAATAAATAAAAGTTGCAGGTGTTGGTTTTGTAATATGTTTCTTGACTGTACAGAACTAATTCTAAATCTGAACTTGAAAATTGGGGATAACTAAGAAGTAATATGATAGACAGAAACTTAGAGATGAATAATAGAATTGTCATGATTATATTCATTACTGTGACAATACAAAATGTCTGGGAAGTCAGATGATATTGGAAAATGTGTGATAAATATGAAAATAATTTGTGTTGTTTCTACTGCTATGCAAACTACTCCAATAAGTCCCAACAAATACAAAAATAAATGAATGACATAAAATATAATAAGCAAATTTAACAATGACACTAAATACAAGGAGCTAGAGAGATGGTTCAGCCAGGAAGGACACTTACAACCAAGGTTTACTTCACAGATTCCACACAGCACTTCACAACTATCTGGAACTCCAGTTTAGGGTTCCAATACTCTCTTCTGTCTTCTAAAAGCATAACAAACACACACAGTACACATACCTACACTTGAGTACTCATACATATCTATAAAATGAAAGTAAATAAATCTTTTTTGAAAAGATAATTATACAAGAAGAATAGCAACAATCAAACAGGAAAGCAAACAAATGCCACATACTAGCTCATTCCATTCATACAGAAAGTGTAACTATAAAGTATGCAGAAGATAAACTTTTAGAAAGGAAGAGTGTGGAGGAAACCCAAACATGTGGGAGAAATTCAAAATTTATATTTAGAGTCAAGAGGGAAGACATAGAAAGAAAGATGTCAGACAACATGCAGACACATTTTGTTAGAGTCTCCAGGGAATAAATGGAGGGTAAGTGGATAACAACTATAAGACGTGGATCTGTCTGTTCCAGAATCATCCTTTCAGATTAAATTACTTCTACCCTTTCTCACTCCTCTCACTACTGCCCACCACCATCTTCACATCCACAGATCTAGCTCCAGATCTGTGGCCCATGAGCCTTTTCTAGATAAGTAGCTTCTTTCTTTTCCTATTCTGTTTTCCTGCCTTGGCTGTGGTCATCTCCGCACTCAAAAGTCTAATTGTAGATCCAGGGTCTTTGAACCCCCATTGTTTGTGAGCCATCATTGACTTGTGAGATGCTCTTTTCATTGGCTATTTGTACTCCCATGCACTACCATATCTACATCCACAGGCTAAGCTCTAGAACTTTAATTTAGGAGCCATCTTTACCTGATCTGATTAAATAATTCAACCACCAGCTTTGCCTCATGTAATTCCAATCACACAACTCCTGAATTAGCCCAATCTAAAATAGGACAGCCTCACTTAATAGACACACAATGAAAGAAAGAAGTTCACAAGCCATGTTCAAATAATATCAAATCTACTAGTAACTTCTTTAACCAAAACTACTCATTTGAACCCCATAACACTGAATTTAAAGGAACAATCCCAAATTTTATTATTGAATTTAAAAAATTTAAAGAATATGCTTCACTGAACTCTAGGAAAATAACAATAAATACCTGAGTAAAGTAAAAAAAAGTAGAAATACACAGCTTAATGAAATTATGAAAATAACTTGTGATTTGAAAACAAAGCTCAATAAAGAGAAACATTGATTAGGCTATAGCTGAAATGAAAATGGAATTGATAAATGCAATTTCCCATTTAGAAAATTCAAGAGAAAGCCTCAAAATTTGAATTAATCCATCAGTGGATAGCCTATCAAAACTTGAATATACAGGCTCTAGACTAAATAAGAACAGAGCATGGGTTGTTTTTTTTAAGCACAATAAAAGTAATAAGATGAAATCTTCAAATTTTAGGCATAGATGATGAATAATAGTCCCAGGACAATGACATAGACAAGTTATTTAACAACACTATAGAAGAATGCTTTTGCAAACTAAAAACAGATATACCCATAGAGTTACAAGAAGCACAATCAACACCAAATAGACAAGAGCAGAAAAGAAATTCCCCAAAGCATAACATAGTTAAATCATTGAATATACTGTTGAACAAAGACAAATTATTGAAAGCTTCAAAAGAAAAATGCAAGCCACATATAATGAAAAATTCATCATAAAAACAGCAAATTTCTCAGTGGAAACTCTGAAAGCCAAAAGAGCCTGAAGCAATGCACTCCAAGTTCTAAAAGACCACAACTGCCAACTAGCAGAGACTTTTACCAACAAAACTACATGCCTTAGTTGAAAGAGAAAGAAAAACTTCCCATGACACAAACATCCTCAAAAAATAACATATTAGACAAAACAAGGCAAAAACAGCAAAACACAGTACTGGAAGCAAAATGAAGAGAGGAATATGTATAGCCAAGGAACGAAAGAGAGGAAGAAAGAAAGAAAGAAAGAAAGAAAGAAAGAAAGAAAGAAGGGAGAGAGGGAGGGATGGAGGGAGGGAGGGAGGAAACACCTGAAACTTTAATGAATAAAATGCAAAACATCACTAAGAACATAAACAGCAAAAAGCCAACAAAATGACTGAAATCTACACACACTTTTCAGTGATATCATTAAATATTAATGGCTTTCCCATCAAAAGACATGGGCTAGTTGATTGGATTAAGTGGCAAAACTTTTTTTTTCCACAAGAAAGCTATCTTAGCTTTCAAGTTATGCACTACCTTTAAGTGAAAGCAAAGGAAAACCATGCCCAAAATTTGGCGTCAGGAACCAAGAAAGTGTGGCCATTCTTATATCTGACAAATTATACTTCAAATTAAAGCTAATCAAAAGAGTCATAGAAGAATAATTCATTATAATCAAAGATCAATTAATCAAGAAAATATTACAACACTAAACCAACAGGTACCAAGCTCTGGTGAACCCAATTTCATGAAAAACATACTAATGTGTAGGTTGAAATTTTTCTCACTGTCTGTTTGTTCCCAAATACCCAGCAAATCACTTCCCAAATAATTGACTCCAAGGCTTAATATTACTTATAAAAATGCTCAGCCAGTAGCTCAGGCTTATTATTAACAAGCTCTTGCACTTAAATTAACCGATGGTTCTTATCTATGTTTAGCCCCATGGCTTGATATCTTTTCTCAAAACAACATTTATATCTTGTTTCCACTGCATCTGGCTGGTGACTCCTGACTCTGCCCCTCCTCTTCCGAGAATTCTCCTAGTCTGGTCACCCACCTCTACTTTCTGCCTGGCTACTGGAAAACCACCATTTTACTAAACCAATTTGAGTCACAAATCTTTACAGTGTACAAGAGCATTATTCCACAGTATTTCCCACTTTTTGTCTAATTAAAAAGAAAGGATTTAACCTTAAGATAGGAAAACAAAAATAGTTATTAAATAAAAATTACAGAAAAATATCCAATCCATTTGCATTTGACAAAATTAGAAAAAATACTTAACTACTTATCTATCTTAGTGAGTCTAGAGTTTTGTATCTAATTTACTGTCTGTGATAGCTAAGGAAAACTATAATTATTTAGTCTTCAACCCCATCAGAGACCTCAGAAGGATGTAATGTTACCTAATGACAGGGACATCAGGCTGCCTGGACAGTCACCCAAAGTTTCTCTGCAACATTAGGGTACCCAACTTCAGCCTATAGGCCTAGCATATATGACAGACTTATCTGTGAAGCAGGATTTTTGAGGGACTGCTCCACCTTGTCTTGGCAAGTTACTTTCTCTTGTGTCCTCCTTGTCCAATTTGTCAGCATACTGTCACTTTTTTATCATAATAATCTGTCCCATCATTTCTATATAGTATCCCCCTTTCTTCTTTTTTTTAGAAAGAGATTGACTATGACCAATAGCAATTTGTAACTACCCCCCTAAACAAAGATAAACATCCATAATCCATTGTTTCAGAATGTGGGCATAGTTTTCTAGGCTGCTTCCTGCTAATTCCAGGCACTGTTAATCTTATGGGAACCCACAGGAAATTTAGAATTTTGGTCAAGTCTTGTCTGGAGTAGTCTGTGAGGCTAGATATCCTCAGCTAGCAGCCTTAAAGCCTTTCTGGATAAAGAACTCAGAAGAAACTACAACAGAGTTACTCTGAAATGCTAGAACATCTGGGCCATCTGTTCCCATTGGATATTTTTTCAGATGGTCTTCCTTGATCAAATCTGATTTTCTTAACACAAATGAATCCACAGACTCCCATTTCCTGTGAAAATAAAAGCATAACCTCTTCTCCAAAGTAACATATCTTTTGACATAAATTTTGAAGTCAAAGAGTTTTTGAAATATATAGGTTGGATTAATCCAGCAACATTTATAATCAAATGTCTCTTAGCAGCTGTTGCTCCTTCCTCAGTTGATAAACAATTCAAAGACAACACAATAACATACAGTGTGCAGACTCCTTGTGCATTTTCCAGCTTTCCATGGCTTTTTTATATTCCTTTACTCCCTCTTTAAGGACTTCATTATTTTAAAACTATGTTTCTTTTTTATGACTGTCTATACCTTCTCTTTACTCTCCAAAGTCTATGTATATTTTTAAATGCACTATAATCAGCTTAGAGGTGTATTGGGTTTTGTTTTTGAATCTGTCTTTACTGCATATCTCTATCTTTCTATGACCATATGAGCATTTAAGCTGCTAAGCAGGCATGGCTAGGACTAAAGCTGCATCTTTGGCAGCTGGTGCCAATCCTGGGTTCTTTGAGAAGCTAGTCTCATGGCAGAGGCACATTTACCACCAGCTTTGGAAGCCATGTTTACCACCCCACCTCTGAGAAGTGTATGGGTCCATGCTGCCACCAAGTAGTGTGCCACCTGCTACTCATAAACTCCATTTAAGTGTTTGGTAGCAGGGCCTCTTAAAATAGCCCAAGGATTTTTGTCACTAATGCTAAGTCAGGAAGCCATCTTTTAAATGAATCCCATCTCTGCTCAGTGCCGGCAAACAGCCTACTGGAGAAAGATGGTTACCAAGAGACTGCATTTGACTCTCTTTTAGTGTACTTAGAATATTTTTAATAAGCTTTCTCAGGTTTCATATGAAAGTTCTTGCCAAACATTTGGGTACCACATGTTGACACAATGTTTAGCTGTGGTGTGTCTAAATATGGATAAGAATTATGGGTTAATTTAAGTGTAAGAGATAGGTAGTGATAAGCCTGAGCTACTGACTGAGCATTTATAAGTAATATTAAGCCTCAGAGTCAGTTATTTGGGAAGAAGCTTCTGGATATTTGGGAACAGGCAAGCAGGAAAGAAACTTCTGCCTACACTAATGAGATTAAAGACAGATTAAGACAAACCTATTAGTAGTAGGTAATTTCAACAGTCCACTTTTTCCAGTTAATAGGGCATCAAAGCAAAATATGAACAGAAAACTACAGAATTAATTGACATCTTTCATTAAATAGACCTAATAGATATTATAGAATATTCCACCCAAATTCCAAAGATGATATATTCTATTCACCAACACATGAAAGTTTCTCTAAAATAGGTCACATGCTAGGACATTTAAAAAAAATCAGATATTTCCATGTATAATTTTTATTAATAAAACCTAAAATTAACAGCAAACAAAACTCTAATATTTGTGTAAATTTATGGATATTAAACAACTCATACTGAATGATGACTGAGTCAAAGAATAAAGAAACATATAAAAATATCCTTGGAATTAAATAAAAATGAAAACACCACAAAACCTCTGGAACACATAAAGAACAGTCCTAAGGGGGAAGTTTATAGCCCTAACTCCCTACATTAAAATTCAAAATATAATAGCCAGACAGTGATGGCATACACCTTTAATCCCAGCACATAGGAGGCATAGGCAGGCAGATTTCTGTGAGTTCAAGGATAACCTGGACTACAGAGTGAGTTCCAGGAAAGGCGCCAAAGCTACACAGAAAAACTTTGTCTAGAAAAACTATAATCATCATCATCATCATCAAAAAATAATATGTACATAAACACATAACTGACTTGGTGCAATGCCAGAGTTTGGGAGAAAAAAAGAAGAAAACTACAACCAAACCCAAAGAAGATCAGAAATAATGTTTAAAAAAGTTTAGAATAGCATGTAGTCTGATAAGTCAGAAATCTGAAAGAACTGGGATAGTATTTTTTTATTCAGAAAAACTGCCAAAGTTAAACTAAGAAGAGATCAAAAACCCTGATGACAAAGGAGGAGAGTGGAGCAGCAATAAAAAGCTTCTGACTAAAATTTCCTTGTGCTGGTATAGAATCACAACAGAAATACTTTTAAAGTCCGTAGCAGACTTTAAAAGAACTATAACCAATACATCTTAAATTAATCCAAAAAATAGAAATAGATGCATTACCCACATTCATTCTACAATGCCATTATTATTCTAATACCCAACCAAAACAAGTAAAGATAAAACAAAAATAACAATAATAATTGTAACAATAATAATTACTACTATTAATATGACCAATATTTCTGTTGAATATAGATGTAAACATACTCAATAAAATGTTAGAAAACCAATACAGGCACATATCAAGAAGATTATTCATCATAATTATGTTGGTTTTATCCTAGAAACAGGGATGTCTCAACATATGTAAGTCACTAATTATTAAAGAAAATCGTATAAGTGGGCTTAAATACAAAAATTAGATGATCATCTCAGTAAGTAGAGTAAAAGCCTTTGAAAAAATCTGATGTACCTTCTTGATAAAAGTTCTAGAGAGTATAGGACTGGGAGAAACATATCATAATCAAGATTATATATGACAATCTCACAGCCAACACTATCCTAAATATATAAAGGGTAAAGTAACTTTGTTAAAATCAGTAATGAGACAGGTATGTCCACAATTCCCACTTCTTTTCAGTATAGTGTTGTAACCACTATCTGAAATAATAAAGCAAGAGAAGAAAATTAAATTAATAGAAATAAGAAAAGAAGAAGTGAAACTACCCCTATTTGCAGACAATATGTTATTACGCAAAAGAGATCTAAAAATTCTACCAGAAAACTCTGGAAGCAATCAAAATTTTCAGCATCATGGCAGGGTACAAAGTTAACTTTCACACCAACAATAAACATGTTGGAGAGAGATCCAGTACACATTCCCATTTACAAAAAAAAAAATCAAAGACAATAAAATACCTTAGAGTAAACCTAACTAAAGTGGGCAAAGACCTCTACAATAAAAACATCAAACTTCTGAAGTAAGATATACAGAAATACACTAGAAAGTGGAAAGACATCCCAGGTTCTTAAATTGGTAGAATTAATATTATGAAAATGAATGTGTTAAAAGAAATAATTTCAGGTTTAATGCAATCCTAATCAAATTTTCCACAGCATTCTTCACAGAAATAGAAAATATTCTAACATTTATATGGAACCACAGAATATTCCAGATAGCCAATGCAATCCTGAGCAAAAAGCAGAATGCTGGGGGCAATGCTACTCCAGAATATTAGGATATATTATGAACCTATAGTAATTAAAAAATAGTAGTGTGCCATAAGTTAGACCAATGGAATAAAATAAAATACCCAAACACAAATACATGAAACAAGTCATCTAACTTTGATAAAAATACACAAAAAAATACACTAGAGAAAAGACAGCATCTTCAAAAATAGTTATGGGAAAACTGAATATCCACATGCAGAAGAATGAAATTAGACCCTTATTTATCACCCTGCATACACACAAAAAATTCAAAGTGGATCAAAGACCTCAACTGGAAATCTGAAACACTAAAATTGCTAGAAGAAAACATTGACAGAACCCCACAAGATACAGGTGTAGGAAAGGATTTTCTGATTACAACTCCATTTGTCCAGAAATTAAGGGCAATAATTAATAAGTGGAACTTCATAAAACTGGAAGGTATCTATACAGCTAAGGAGACAGTTAATCCACTGAAGAAAAATAAGAGAAAATGTTCACCAGCTATACATCTGACAAACTATTAATATCTAAAATATACAAAGAATTCAAAAAACAAAAAGTCAAGGAAACTAAGTATCCAATTTAAAAATGGGGGCCAGGTGGTGGTGGCTCACACCTTAAATCCCAGCACTTGGGAGGCAGAGCCATGTAGAACTCTGTGAGTTCCAGGCCAATCTGGTCTACAGAGAGAGATCCAGGACAGGCACCAAAACTACACAGAGAAAGCCTGTCTTGAAAAACAAAAACAAAAACAAAAACAAAAAAATAGAATGAAAGAAAAAAATTGGGGTAGTGATCTAAACAGAGAATTCTTTAAAATAATAAATATAGTTAAGAAACATCATAAAAAGTGTTGATCATTCCTAGTAATAGGGAAATGCAAACTAAAACAACTTTGAGATTTCACCTCACCTCAGTCAGAATGACCAAGACCAATAAACAACCAATAGTAAATGCTGACAAGATTGTGGGGAGCGGGTAATCCTCTTCACTATTGGTAAGAATATAAACTAGTGCTGCTACCCTGGAAATCACTATGGAGAATTCTCAAAAAATGAAAAATAAATCAGCCATATGATCCAGCTATTCCACTCATTGGTATATGACCAAAAGACCCAAAATTCACCCCCAACTGGATCAGGCCCTCTGGATAAGTTGATTAGCTTGAATTGTTTGGGAGACACCCAGGCAGTGGGACCCAGACCTGTCCTTAGTGCATGAACTGGCTGTTTGGAACCTGGGCTTATGCAGGGATACTTCGCTCAGCCTGGGAGGAGGGGACTGGACCTACCTGGACTGAATCTATCAGGTTGAGCTCAATCCCCAGGGGAGTCTTTGCCCTGGAGGAGATGGGAATCGGGGATAGGCTAGGGAGAAAGTGGGGGTGGGGTGAGGGGAGAGGACAGGGCAATCCATAGCTGATATGTAAAATCAAATTAAATTATAAAATAAAAAACCAAAGGGGGGGGGAAGATCCAAAATTCCATCACACAGACACTTGTTTATTGTCCCACTGTTCACAATAACTAGGAAATGGAAACAAGCCCAATGTCCTCCAAGATGTGAGTAGATAATGAAAGTATGGCACATATACACTATAAAATACTATTTAGCTATAAAGAAAGGTGAAATCTGGAAATTTGCATGTGGATGGACCTAGAAAAGTTTATACTGAGGTAACTCAGACCCAGAAAGGCAAATAGTTCATGTTTTCTCTTATATGTGGGTCTTAGCTACAAATCTTCAGATGTGAGTGTATAACAAGTAGTAACCACAAAAACCAGAAAAGTACAAAAGTACCATGCCATTTGGGAGAGAGAGAGAGAGAGAGAGAGAGAGAGAGAGAGAGAGAGAAGAGGAGAGGAGAGGAGAGGAGAGGAGAGGAGAGGAGAGGAGAGGAGAGGAGAGAAGAGGAGAGGAGAGGAGAGGAGAGGAGAGGAGAGACTTCTAGTAATATGAAGACTAATCAGTAAGTGTAAATGCTCTAGTTAGACA
Organism: Onychomys torridus; assembly: GCF_903995425.1. Lineage (NCBI taxonomy): Eukaryota > Metazoa > Chordata > Mammalia > Rodentia > Cricetidae > Onychomys > Onychomys torridus. The sequence goes on from NC_050456.1 coordinate 15,640,227, forward strand.
TCAACTCAACTTCCCAGTGTTTGATAAGATATGTAAATATTCTCTTCAGCAATAAGGCCTTACTATATCAGTTTGTAGAGAGCAACCAATAGCCTTGGCAGCCATCATCAGAGAGGCTTATTCTTATAGTAGATGGGTGTTCACACAAACCCAAAAATGGATAGAGTGCAGAGAGTGAGAGGCTTTAGAGTACTCAGTCCTAACTGGGATATCTTCATTAAACCCTTCACCCTATGGCCATGATTCTATGTGGAAAAGGAAGTAGAAAGATTTTTAGAGCCAGAGGGGATAGATGACTCCAAGAAAGCAGTGTCTTACAGATTCAAAAGAACTGATATACATATAAACTCACAGTGACTGTGGCAGCACACAGGTTCAAGCCAGGAATCCCAGTGTTGACAGCTAGAAGTGAACATGAGCTTTCACCCCAGACCAAAAAGTTATCTGCAACTGATCATTGGTTGGGAAAGAAAAAAATAGTTTTTCCAATGGAATCTCACTGACTATATTACATACACTTCAGGGTAGGTTACCTGCCCAGGAGAAGTTTGCCAACACAAAATGAACTCAACAATACTTTTGTAGACTTTTTGTCTCTTGTTGCTTTATTTAAGCTTTTTTTTTTTTCTGACATAATGGTCTTTTCACTGTATATTTTTGTTTCCATTTTTATCTTTTTAAAATATGTGTTTATTGTTCTTGTTTATTTAAATAAAGAAAAAAGGATATGTACTTAAGGTTAGGGGGAGATGGGGAGAATCTAAGAGCAGCTGAGGGATGATAAAAGCATTATCGGTTTATATAATAAGAAAAAATATTTTTCAATAAAAAGAAACAAACAATGTCATGTCATAGTCAAAATATTAAATGTTCAGAATAAAGGAAGTATATCAAAAGCTAGAAGAGAAAAAAACCAAGACACACAATAAAGCAGACTAATTAGAATTATGTCATTTTTCTCTAAAGAAGCTTTGAAAACCAAGAGAAAAAAATTACATAGTTCAAGCTGTGAAAGAAAATAATTGCCAACTCAGATTACTATATCAAGTCATATCCAGATTTATTACTATATCTGTCATAATTACAGGGGAAATAAAACCTTTCCACAATAAAGTAGACTAACATAACTTATGATCTCTAAACCATATCTACAGATGATAGCATGAATTGAAGAAAAATATAATCATATCTGTGATATAAGATATTCCACATTATGTGTAAATAATGTGGAAGGGGGTTCTCCTCTCAGGTCTTTGAAATCTCCTCTCTGGTTATGGGTAGTCAGCTAGGTTTATAGTACTAGTCATTAATTTCCTCTTATTGTGTGGGTCTCATTAGACAATTGCATGCTGTAGATAGAACCCTTGTGTTCTGTATACTTATCCTTATGCCCACAGATTAAGCAGCTTTAACCTCTCTCATCAATGAAACTCCCTTTTGCAATAGATTGAGACAATTAAAAGACCCACAACTAGTCAAAATTCAGAGGAAGTAGCTCTGGGGTGACTAGTCCTAACAGATGCCTGCAAAATGAAATCCATACACCTAAGGCTCAGAAGAAAATCACCAAAAAGAGAGACAGAAGGATTATGAGATCCAGAAACCCAGAACATCTACTGCTGGATAGTGTCCCCAGGCATAACAGGGAGAATGAACAATTTCTCAAAAACCTTAGCAATATGGTTGCCTGAACAAGACAAGCATAGTAACAATAGTTTTTGATAGACCAGAATGGACAGGGGAAATTCTACAAGATCCCATGCCTAGATGAAGAGATGCTGTACTCTGTGGCTGATGAGAGGGGAAGAATCAGTTTCCTCGGGGAATAGGATAGGATGTCTGATCCCAATTGGTCAGCCCTAGAGATAGATACATCTGAAAAATATAAATTGACTCAGGTGTGTGTGTGTGTGTGTGTGTGTGTGTGTGTGTGTGTGTGTGTAAGACAACTAAAGAAGAAGAGGTCATGCTTTGGAGGGAGGCACAGAAGGAGTTGGAAGGAGTGCAGGAATGATATAGATATAGCACTCATGTATGAAGTTCTCAAAAATAAAAATACTTTTTGAAATAATAAAAATTAATTATTTAGAAAAGCAATGCTAGGACAATGACAAGAAAACACCAAACACTACAAAATCAAAAAAATTACCAGATTAAAATATATTTCTTTCAGAAATAATTCTGACTATCAAGGTCTTTATTCCCTAGTTACAAGACACATACTAGAAAACTGATTTTTTTTTTTTAAAGAAAAGAAAAGAGGACCCATTTTATTTGTTGCCTTCCAGAAGTATATCTCTACACCAAAGATGGATGCTTCTTTGAGTAAGAGGATGGAAAAGATTCTAAGCACAACCTAGGAAACAAGTGCTACTGTTCTAATAGCTAACAAATCATCAAGCCATATCCAATCAGATAAATGTATGCCATATTGATCAATTAGAGGAACAATCTATTGAGAGGATACTAAAATTCTGAACTTACAATGCACTTATGATAATGCACTTACACATGAACTTACATGAGTCAGTGAACTCAGTTTTATTTAAAAAACAACTGCATGTAAAGATGCAGACTAGTTCCAGTACAGCAGTAATGGTTAGCTTCAATATCCCATAACTGTGAACAGCAAAGTAATTCCAACAAGAACAGAGAAACATCTGTCTTCAAGGACATCATAAATCAAGTAGACCTAACCAACATCTACAGAGCATTCCATATAAACACTGTATAATTCCTCAGCAGCCTAAGGAACTTTCTCAAAAATAGATAATGTAATGGGCACAAAGCAAGTCTTGATGAATATGGGAAAACTGAAATAATTTGTTGTGTTATTTCTGCCAAGAATGGAAGAAACTTGAAATAATCAAGAGAAAACACACACTATGCCTAGATTTATGGTAATTAAAACTATGCTATATTATTTAATTATTAGGTCATCGAAAAAAATCAAAAGCAAATTTAAAAACTCCTAAAACCAAATGAATAAAAGTACAACATAACTAAACCTATGGGAAATAATGAAGGCTTTCCTAAATGATAGGGTTGGGACCTTCCATTTAAAAATCAGAGAGATCTCCAATAAATAGCAGTGTGCTAGTTCAAGCTACACAATAGAGCTATAGTAGCAAAAGCAGCATGGTCCTGGAATAAAACAGACATGCAGATCAATGAAATAAATTAAGGGAGCCAATTATACATCCATGTAACTACAGTGACCTGATTTTGAGACAGATGCCAAAAAAATACACATAAGAGAAAGACAACTATTTCAAACAATGACTCAAAATGTATACCCTTACTGTAAGACCCCAAGCTTTTGAAACAGTCCCAGGAAAATGTAGGAGCGACATTTGAAGACACAGGCAAAACAAGAACTCCCTGAATAGGCTGCATTCCAGTTGCTTAGGAAATAGCGCCAACCATTCCCATGTGGAACTTCATGAAATTTAAAGGCCTGTCTCCAGCAAAGGAAACAGCCTTTCAAGTGAAGTTTATATAATGAGAGAAAAATCTTTGATAGCTATACATTCAACAGAGGACTAATATCCAGAATATACAAAACTTCAAAAAATAAATAAGAATCAAATTACCCAATGAATATATGGTCTAATGAAACAAATAGTTAATTTTCTAAAGCTGAAATTTCAATGGTCACTAAGCATGAAAAATGTTCAGCCTCACCAGGCATCAACGAAAGCAAATTGAAACTCTTTTGAAACTATATTTCATCCCAATCAGAGGAGCAAATTAAGAAAATAAGTGCTGGTGAGGATTTAGACAAAAAGGGTATCCACACAAATTGTAACTAAAAGTGTAAATCAGTCCATTCACTATGGAAATACCATATACATACAAACAATACTAAATGGACTCAGTGGTTTTGTGTGTGTGTGTGTGTGTGTGTGTGTGTGTGTGTGTGTGTGTGTGTATATTTTCTTTGTGAACCCCAATAAAGCTTATCTGAGGATCAGAAGACCAGCCACCATATTAAACATAGAGGTCAGGCAATGTTAGCACACGCCTTTAATCCTAGCATTTGGGAAGCAGAGATTCATCCAGATCTCTGAGTTCAAGGCCACACTGGGAACAAAGCCAGACATGGTGGCACACACCTTTAAATTCTAACACCAGTGAATTATGGAGGTCTGGAGGTCTGCACAGACAGATAGGAAGTGACAGAGCTGTGCAGAAAGAGGAAGTAACGTAGCTGGGTGGAGAGAGGAAGTGAGATGGCAGGGCACAGAAAGCATATAGGCATGAGTATACAAGAAGCAGCCCTCTCTTTGGCTGAGGATTTCTAGTGGTAAGAATGTAGCTGGCTTCTTTTTGCTTCCCTGATCTCTCAGTTTTTTTACCCCAATATATGGCTCTGGGTTGTTTTTTTTTTGTCTTTTGTTTTTTTAATTAATAAGACTGTTTAGCAGTTTGTCTTATATACATGTGTGTGTGTGTGTGTGTATATGTATGTGTGTATGTGTGTATGTATATGTATGTATGTGTGTGTGTATATGTATGTGTGTATGTACATGTATATATGTGTGAATGTGTGTGTATATACATGTCACAGTAATAAAGAAAAAGAATAAAAGATAAAATAGATCTACCACATGACTGAGCCATCCCACTCTGGTATTTAACCACAGGGCTACAAGACAGCATATCACAGAGACACTTCCACATCAGTGTTCAATGTAGCATAGTAGGTAAGTTATGGGAACAGCCTAGTTGGCCATCAAGAAGAAAAATGGACAAAGAAAAGGCATATAAACACAACAGAATGCTTTCTAGCATACAGAAGAACAAGCATATACATTTGCATGAAAATGGACACAACTGTAAAGAAACAAGTTGAACAAATTAGTAAGTCTCAGAAAAACCAATACTATTTTTCTCTTGTTTGTGATTCTGTTGTTCGATTCTTCTATGGTCTTATTAATAGAAACCCTAAGCCAGATATTGGGGTAAAAGCTGAAAGATCAGAGAAGCAGAGCAAGCCACAGCCAACCTCGCCTTGCCAACTCCTCAACTGATTCCAAAAGACTCTGAGTCCTCACCTGAAAAGCCTCAGCCTAAGAGAGCATTTACTTCCTGTCCCCTCACACCTTATATACTTTTCTCTGCCCACCATTTCACTTCCTATCTCAACCTCTTTAGTGCAGGGATTAAAGGCGTGTGTATTTTCCAAGCAAAGGCATGAGATCTCAAGTGCTGGGATTAAAGGTGTGTGCCACCACTGCCTAGCCCTTATGTTTAATATAGTGGCTTGTTCTGTTCTCTGACCTTCAGGTATATTTTATTAGAGTGCACAGTATATCACCATATGATTCCTAGGTTTTATATAGCCATCTAGCTGTCATCCCTTATGACATGAAAGTAAAAACAGGCTGTATTAGTTACTTACTATGCTGTGATAAAATTCCTGGCAACAGTAATTTAAGGAAGAAACGGTTTTGTTTGGCTTGCAGTACCAGAAGATGTGGTCTATTTTGGCATCACAATATGGCAACCACAGTAAGAGGTGGTTGCTTACATAGTGTCCACACTCAAGAAACAAAGACTGATGAACATTTATGCTCAGTTTGCTTTCTCTTTTTATTTTGTCTAGAATCCCAGAAAATGGGTAGGGTATCAGCTATACCTAGAGTGGATATTTCTGCCTCAAATAACCAAACCTAGATAACCTCTCATGGATATGGACAGAAATTTGTTGTTATGTGTCTAAACCCTAAGGTTGAAAAATAGAGATTATTACATAAACTCTCCAGGGAAACAAAAGGATCTAACAGGAGAAGAAAGGGGTAAGAAAAGATAGGATGCTATGATATGGGGTGAAAACGCTCCAAGTATATTACATACTTGAATAAAATATTTTTACATAGCCCAGGATCATATGCAATGAATACACAATATGTAAAATATAGATATAAATGAAATTGTCATACACTATCATAAAGATGCAGTTATTTTTTCAAGTTAATTTCTAAATTTAAAATAAAGCAACTACAATTTTCTAAAGACAATTCCGAAGCTTCTGAAGGTCACAGAGAAACCAAGGAAATTTGAAAAATAACCCTAAGCTTAGAGACAATTTAGGAGTTATTCCACAGTGGTTAAGAACAAGGTGTTATTGCCTTAGCTGTAAACAAATGGGACAATGGACAGAAATACACTGTCCCCACACAAAGCACATTGGTTGAATAGCATTTCTCAGTTTCATGCCTATCTATAATCTCACAATGCTACGTTACTGGAAAATAAGGGTATATAAATATTTAATGTAAGGATACAGTAGATTAAGATGGTCCCAAATACAAAAATAGTTCCTAGAAAGAGGACATATGAAGACCTGGAGAGAATGTTACATGATGATGGAGGCGTGGATCACAGCACTGCATCCTCACACTAAGAATGCCAAGGCAGCCAGCCACCACTAGAGATGAAGAAGAGACAAGAAAGGAAGTCTCTTCCCTTGGAGCCTTCAGAGAGAGAGCATGGCCCAACAGGCAACCTGACGAAAGACTGCTCTCCCCCTAAACAGTAAGATAATACAATTCTGTTTTAAATCATGTAGCTTGTGGTCATTTGTGTTGGGAAGCTCTAGGAAACTAAAATAAAAACAAACACCCGAATTAAAGGTTTATTCAAATCTACCACATGGCACAGTTCCAGAGGATTCACTGTTCTACTCTGTGGCCTCCTGGATTGTGCAGTCCACCTGAAATAGCAGAATTGTGCTGCTGGACTTGTGAAGCCCTCTTTATGTAGATGAAAAGGGGAAAATAATGAACTTTCTAGTGGATTGTTCTGGAATTAAGGAAACTGGGAGGCAAGCAGCATGCATGCTTACCTTAGCAAGAAGTATGGGTCAGGAGAAGGAAGTCAGGTAAACATGTCCATCCTAGACACCTTGATTTGCATAAGTTAACTATTTGGTCACTCTGCTTACCCATATGTTCCATAGATAGATTAAAAATTAGCTTGAAAGCATAAAGTGAAGAGTGGATGCAGAAAGGAAGTGAATGAGTGAAGTGTTCCTTCCCTGCTTCTGGGTATCAATGAGAGTGGCATGGATGCTAGGCTCATGTTTTTCTTCCTTTAAGCAACAGGGACAAGTTGGTGCTGATGTACTGTGCTAACTCACTGGGCAGAACCAAATTCCTCTTTCTGACTCACCTTATTTTTTCCCCTCTCAGAAACATTGAATTTGAAAAGAGATTAAAAACCTTTGGCAGGAAGAAAGAGGCAGACTATAGAGAAAATTGTGGGGATACAGTTTCCACCAAAATATCCATTAAGAGGTAGGTGAGAAAGTTCCTGTGGCTGTGCATTGAAGCTAGTCACTTATTTAGGGGACTGAGTCACTGGAGATCACCCTTTGTCATTAATAACCTTCCACTAAAAAGCCAAATGGGACACTCAGTAGGGTCAATTGCAGACTCAATGACAAGAATTAACGTTCAGAGCTATTTAATGAGATCTGTGCTGTTCCTTGTGGTTCAAGGGACACCACACTTAATAACATGCAGCCTCAAGTGCCAATCCCCTTGCAAAAGCACACGGAAGCATTCCCCAAGCTGCATAAACAATGTTGTATGGAAGGTAGCACTACCCTCCTTTTATCATGCCAGAACATACTTAGAATGCCGTCAGGATGTGGCATTTACAGTTCTTTATGCATTTCATTCTAAAACTTGAAAATGACCAGCGGTCAGTTGCTAATACATGAATGTGAGGATGAAAGTCACTCATGAGGAGAGGACAATGGGAATGATCATGAGAATTACGTGTCCAAGCATGGAACCATAATGAAAATAGCAGATCCAAGCATGTTGTCTAGCTATGGAGCAAATATACGAAAGTTGCTTGCATCCTTCTCCTGTTTCTCAGGTAACAGTATATCCTCCTGGGGTCTTTGATGTAATTGAAGACTAGATAGTTATAATTTCCTTAGTTATGATAAAAGATAAGTTAGACATGAAACCTTAGACTCACAAATACAGGATCGATAGGATATCTTCTTTAATTTTGCCAAATACAAATAGACTAGGTATTATAATTGTAATTCTTGCTTGATAATTGTTTTGTTATATGTAATTTTACTATGTGAAAGTTAAAACCTTTCTTTTTGAAAAAAAAGAAAAGGGGATGTGCTGTGTGGGATGTTCTCTATGCTGTGAATGTGTTGCTCTGATTGGTTAATAAATAAAGTGCTGCTGATTGGCTAGTAGCCAGGCAGAAAGTATAGGTGGAACAAAGAGAGGAGGATTCTGGGAACAGGAAAGCTGAGTCAGGAGATGCTGTCAGTTGCTGCCATGAGAAGATGTAAAAGTACTGGTAAGCCACAAGCCATGTGGCAACTTATAGATTAATAGAAATGGGTTAATTTAAGATATAAGAACTAATCAATAGCTAGCCTGAGCTAATGGCAGAGCAATTTTAATTAATATGAGCTTCTGAATGATTGTTTTATAAGTGGGCTGTGCAACTGCAGGGGTCCAAGCAGGACTGGAGAAAACTCCAGCTACACATGTTAAGGAAAGCAATGTGTAGAGATGAGAAAGAGGTTAAATGCTTGAAGTATTAAAACCACTTACCATTTCCATACATAAAAGAAGCAAACATTTATGCATGCTATTTATAAATAGTGCAGGTCCCATCCCAGGATGGAACTAACTTCGCTGAGCTCTTTGAATAAAAGGAACATTTAAATTTTACGCACAAAAATATAGTACTTCAGAACAACCCAGCAATATTTATGCTTTCATTTAAAAAATGTAAAAAAAATGTTTTGTAGATATCTTTGTACATAATTATTTCCACTTTGCAAAAGCAATCCTCCATTTTGAAATCCATTCTCACCCTCTCCAGTCACTCTCCAATTCAGCACAGAGACTCATGTGGTACTTCTGTCAGCTGACTCAGAATTCTTGGTAGCATATAGTTTTTAAATATCCTATCTCCTAGGAAACCTGTTTCTTCCTCACAGGGTGGAGGGGCTGAAGAAAAGTGTGAAGATGAAGTCACATCCCAGAATGAGGTGGCCACTGGTGATAGATCGATTCCAACAAAAATCATTATCAATGTCACCAACCCCCAGATGACTCTCAAAATCTCTGCCACACTAGAGATTAGTTGAAAACACTGTTTCCCTCAGGAATGCTAGCAGTCATATCAGAAATGAGTATTTCAGACTTGAATTCCAAGGCTTATAGTGATAAAAAAATCTTCAGCCAGGTAGCCCAGCCAACAATATCCAGGTAGTTGACAGGGAATCAAAAGATGTTCGTTAGGCAATGTTTTTAGTTCTTTTAAAACTGTGATGGAATTGCCTTTTCTGGAGCTTTGAAACATATGTTGTAACCTAGGAGGTGGTACAAGCCTGAACTGCACTGACAAAGTATAAACCGCCCCAAACCTGGCTCAACGTTACACATTCTGCACTTAGCTAGGTAAAGATACTAGCTAGGTAAAGATAACATATAACTGCCTGGGGAGGGCCCAGCAGTTGTGGAACTTACATATTAGTTCTTCCCTGGCTCTGGATCTTTTGTATTCTTCTAGTCTACTCCTACCTTTATTTCTGTGATGCCACCAATCTCCCATCCAAGAAAGACAGGCATCCTTAAGATGAGTGGCCTGGAGAGCCTTCACTGTAGAGTGAACCTAGACCATCATAACATCCAAATGCAGGAATGTTATTATTACTTCCATGAATATAAGGGAACTGGGACTTAGAGAAATAACCTAGTCAAGGATATGCAGTGACTTAAGTGGCAAAGGTGACAAGCCAACCTTGGGAGAATTACCTGGATATTTTTTTAGTATTATTATAGAACCATGTTCTACTGTCTCACTTTAGCAAGACTTCACCAAATTCTAGGTAGGGAAACTCGGGGAAGGTAAAAACTTTTCTACTTTCGTGCTTTTTAAAATTTGGTCATTATCTTCTTTATTAAAAAATAAAAACATGTTAAAGTAATGTTTTTATTAATTCTTGGAAAGCTTCATACAGGCATACAATGTACTTTGATAACATTCACTCACAGCACTCTCCCAACTCCTCCCAGGTTCCTCTTCCACCTCCTTACCTCTCTCCCAATCTTATATCTTCTTTTTTGTATATATGTCATATATGTCACTGACTCTAACTAGTACTGCCCGTATATGTATGGATATGGGGCCATACACTAGACTTTAGTCTAACTACAAGGAACCATACCCTTAAAGAAAACTGACTCTTCTTCCCCAAGAAGCCATGAACTCTCAATAACTCCTCAAGTAGTGGTGGGAGCTTGTACCCCCACACCCTATGTGCTAAACTGTATACTGGTTTGATCTTGTGCAGATCTTATGGAGACAACCAGAGCCACTGTGAATTCATGAGTTCAACTGTCCTGAAACACTGTTTTATCTCAGAATTTCAAAGAAATTTTGCAAAGTCTATGCGAACTTTTAGGCTACTCCCCAGGATACATATGGAACCAATGAAAGAAGAGAAAAGACAGAAAGATGGTGATAATGATGATTGTTGTTGTCATTATTATTATTATTATTATTATTGTTATTATTATTATTATTATCATCATCACTATTATTGAAGGGAATAAGCAAATAAAATTGCCCCTGGGTATAGAAATGAAAAAATAATACAATAAGTCACTTGTGAACGTGAGCACACGTTTAGAAGAATCATCAGTAAGGCCTCTCTTGACTTTTAAGACCTGCAAGTAGCAGTGTCCCTCATATGTGAAGTCCTTTCCTAAGAGAAAAGACACCATGTTCAGAAGCCCAAGAGTAGGAGGAGCATATGGCTGGTACAGTCATGAAATAGGAAAAATGAACAGCAGAAAACTGGAAGGCTCCTAGCTAGTCTTTGGAGTTTAAGTAAATGTCTGTAATATCTATTTATGAAAAAAAATATATATATTTCCTAAATGGAGTGAGAATGGAAACCCTAGTGAAACTCTCTGGACTCTAGCACCGAGGAAAGTGAGTGAAGCTCTTTGTGAAACTGCACTGGGGAGACTCATTACTCTTTGGTTTGAGAAAAGGCCGAGGACAAGGGAGCTGGGGTGGTGAGGAAGCTGGTTGTTACTTGCAGTTTTGCTTCCTCTGCTCTTTGTTTCCTTTGAGGAAATGCATAATTGACGTAGGTTGGTAGAGGGTATCTTATCCCACGTAAGAATCCGAATGATTTTGTGGAGCTGTGGTGGTGCCCCGCCCCAAAAAGGCACTCATTAATTCATGAACAAGCTTTTCTTAAGTGCTCTGAAGGTCTTGAAACCTGCTGCCCTTGTATTCTTTGTTAACGATACCTAAATTTTCCCCCCACATGACATCACATGGTTAACCCGAACCATCTAAGGAGTTCTACAAGTTCCCTGTTTCTTATCGAGTGAATTACCTGATCTTCCAGCTTCTCTTGTTTTCTCCTAGGACAACCATATCACACCACTCTGGGCAACAAGATAATTACAAAGGTAATTAACTGAGAACATGGAAAAATTTTAGCCATTAAAATGCCTCAAAGAATCTTTGAGGGTTACAAATTATAGCTGGAGTTTTTCTTTCCAGCTCCCACCAAACCCTGACAGTCCTGCAGCCCACTTACGAAATAAACACACAGACTCTTATATTATTTAAACCGTTTGGCCTAATGGCTGAAGCTTTTAGCTATCTGGTTCTTACATCTTAAATTAACCCATTTCTATCAATCTATACTTTGCCATGTGGCTCATGGCTTACCTATACCACCTTACATCTTGCTTGTTAGTGTCTCTCTTAACCTTTTTTTTTTTTTTTTACTAGCAAAGGCTAAATCCACCATGGAGAGTAATGTGCCACTTGCAGATGCCTCATTCCCGCCATACTGCTGGTCAAACACACAGGACACGAACCCGCCACAGTAGCTAAAATCCACAGGCTGCCGCCAACTTGATAGAGACAACTAGGAAGCTGATTTTAGTTCTTTTTTGAATTGTTTATTAGATATTCTCAGGTTTAAGGGTGCCATTTGTAGATGAACAGTCTTATCAAATAAAAAACACAGTGCCAATTGCAGAGTTAAAAGCACAAGAGGTCAGAGCAGGAGCTGAGAGCTAAGACTTAAAACCGCCTTTCTTACCCTTAGCTGTCACTGTCGTCCTTCCCCTCAGCAAGAGGCCTACTTCCTGTGTGTCTCTCCTTTTTATTGACTTTCTGTTCTGCCTTCTCATTGGTTGTAAACCCAGGCACATGACCTCCTCGTCACTGCCTGTCTATACAGACCTCCAGGTCTTCTATGGTTGGTATTGAGATTAAAGGTGTGTGTCTGCCATACTGGCTGTATCCTTGAACACACAGAGATCCACCTAGCTCTGCTTCCCAAGTGCTAGGATTAAAGGTGTGCACCATCACAGCCAAGCTTCTGCTATGACTTGCTATTAACTCTGACCCCCAGACAACTTTATTTATTAACATACAAATAAAATAACATTTCAGTACAAATAAAATATCACTATAACAAATGACTAAAGTCATAGCTGGGTTAATTCCTGGGGGCTGCTTGCTCCCTGTCAATGACAATGTGGCAGAAACCCTGAAGTATGTTCATTACTGGGAGACCCAAGGTTCTTCTGTAAGAGGCAGAGTCGAGGGTTTGTACAGCTTTGTCAATGTGGATTGTAGTCAAGGATGCCTTCACCAACTCACTTTCTTTCTCACTCAAGAGTTCCTCAGTCTCTGCCAGCTACTTCTCATAATCTTTCTCAGGTACTCCCTGTTGAATACCGTCTTGGCATCTGCTACTCAGAAAACCCAAACTAACCCAAGAAATACATAATGTATGTAACAGTATGAGAAAAATCTCCAAAATACATTAAGTGAAGGGGAAAAAATTAGGTTAAATAGAGTAGGTAAAATATGCTAAATTTTGTGTTAAAATAAAAAGACAATCAAAATACAAATGCATGTTGCTTCATATGCAGACAGAATGGGAATTACAGCAGAAAATGGAAGGCAGATGGAAGATCCCTAGCAGATGAGAGTGTTTTTAACTATATTTTTATGCACATTTTTGGTTGTTATCTTAGTGAGAATATTATATATGAATTTTTTAAATAAAAGATTCAATATCTTGGTAAACAAATGCAAGTTTTCTGGGTTCTGGCCGCTCTGGAACTTGTAACACATATTCTCAATAAGGCAATTTTTGGATTGGAAAAGCTCTTGTAAGTCCTAAGAAGACATCAATTACTCAACTCAGTTGTATGCTAGAACGCCACAGCAGTAACACCCCTTACAAAGCTGTGAAAACTACTTAACACCCTTCTAACAGGATTCTCCCACCACTCACAGTACTCACAGTCATATCAACAGAGCCTCCATTCAGAATCCAAGCTAACATGTTTCTCTGGAATTGAGGCTTGCCTGCATTTAATTGTGTGACTTTACAACCCCTGAGTCTAATTCACAAATCCTAAAGACGGCAGATTTAGATAGTTGTACCATGACCTGAATTAATCTTCACTCATGAAGATGGTTGCTTAACAAAACGGCTGTTGCCAAGGTGGGTACATCATTTACAGCTCTGAGATGGACTTCTCATCCATCCCAAGCCTGTCTGCAAAATTATGACACTTCCAAGAATGGGATTCATACTGTCTACAGCCATGCTTTATTAATAGGCTTGATAAATGAAATATGTTTCAGAGATAGACAATTCATCATCTCAAGTATCATTTCATACTAGGACAGGCACGGAGAATTTTTGAATCATGATTGGAAGGAAAAATAATGTGTATTGTAAATTTAAGTATTTCATTTAAAAATCATCAAATATATTTGGAAAAACAAAGCAGGAGTTTTAAGTGTTACAATGCAGAAAATTCAAACATATTGTTTATTCCAAGACACTAAAAATTATCTACCATGTCTGCATTACAAAGTTTCTTTGTTCCAGATAGAATTTTATTCCAAGACACTAAAAATTATCTACCATGTCTGCATTACAAAGTTTCTTTGTTCTGGACAGAATTTTGCCATTGGGAGACCTTTCCCTGTTAAGCTCCTGAAAGCTCCAGAGGTGTTTTTGGAGCTAGATTTTCAGTCAAGGTTGTCCTTTGGTGAGATGTCACTGCTTCTAGGCTCTGTGCAGGGAACTGCACATACATGATCTATGTTTCAGTGTAACTCAATGTGAACTAGGTATTGTTTGTAGCTGAAGTTTTCTCTAGTTTTCTGCCTGGCCCACGTTCAGGACAAATCTCTCTCACCTGCCAGTCGAGCAGATGCTCAGAACCAACCAAGTAAACACATAGAAACTTATATTACTTACAAATTGTATGGCCATGGCAGGCTTCTTGATATCTAGTTCTTCTGTCTTAAATTAACCACTTTCTATTAATCTATACCTTGCCACATGGCTCATGGCTTACCAGTATCTTACATGTTGGTATTCACGGTGGTGGCTGGCAGCATCTCCTGACTCAGCCTTCCTGTTCCCAGAATTCTCTGCTTGTCCCACCTATACTTCCTGCCTGGCTACTGGCCAATAAGTATTTTATTTATACAGAACAATAGCCACATCAATGGTTTTAGTTTTTACCAATTAAATCTTGAAACCAGGCTACACAGAATGGACAGGATCAAACCCAGGTGTGTCTGATTGCAAAACCCACTTTGTTTCCATCCTGTGAACTGCTTCACAGTAGAGCCTCACACAAGGGAAACTCTCCCCATACCTGGCATGAAATATATGTTCAAAACTGTTGACTTCCTCTATGTGTGTAATTTCTTTCTCTGGGTTTGGAATGCATTTTTTTATCCTGGAGTTATCCATACAGTTACACATTGTGTACCTTGAGGTTGCCTTTGTGGTAGTTATAAGGAAGCCAAACGGGGGCATGTGATTTTCTATGTTTTCAGGTCATGTTTTGTAGCTGGGTTGAAGTTAGTATGCCTGAGTCTGACTGTGGAGAGGGGACCCTACCTTTCAGAGAAGACAGTTGGCCTCATAGTACTGTTCAAAATGCTGGTAGTGCTTGAGAATCAAAAGTTAATCTACAGAGAGACTTTCTCCACTAGTACCAAAACACAGCCATGCTGAGAGCAAGGCTGTTCAGCACACTCATGCTAGGCACCATTCTCTGGACTCCAGTTAACTCCCACCAACACTGACAAGGAAAATTAAATTCATGCACAAGGAGTAAGAGCCCCTGAGAGCTAAATATCTGCAGACTTCTTTGGCAAGAACACCAGGTACTATCATACGTTGTTTCATTTAAAGCTTTGTTTCACTACCTGGAAATTGCTGAATGACAATTAAAAATACACACAAATGTAGAAATTTTGTTCCACATGAAAAATAAAGAGCATTTGTTAATCCCACTTGGTGAGAATAAGACCACTACCACAATTTTGAGCCAAATTTGAAGCAAGCTTTAATAATTAAATACTGGTCAGGATGACTGACTGACCCAGGTCCATTCCAGGATTCCCTGAAAATGGCAGAAGGTCACATTTTGCAGGGGCTTATAAAGGCAAACCTATAAGGATATGTATTTCCCACCACGTCCAATCAGCATATATCCAGACATACTTGCTGCCTGTCTACCTCCCACTACATCCTATCAGGAGCAAGAATAAGTGTTTGTAAGCACATCTGGTGCAGCTGGGTCAAACAAACTTGTTTAGGGGAGTGAAAAGATGTGGCTTGTTATCTTACATAAACAATAGACTCTAGCATTTCAGGAAGCATCTGTCCTTGGGGAAGGGGCTGACATGTTAGAGGTATTTTTTGATTTCAGGATCACTTAGGACAGCCATTAAAACTTAATCTATATCTTTGGCTCTCACACATTATCAAGAGTGTCTGTGTATTCTGCCTTGACATTTATAAAATATAAAAAACACATCATCTTTGCCCCCCTATAAGAGCCTTCTATTCTCCTCACTCCACATCTTCCCTTTCAACAACTGCACCCTTAAAACTCTATGAGTGATTGCACACATGATCAGTTGAAATCAGAGTGAGAAGAGGACATTTATGAAAACTAAATGAGTAGGTTTCTGAAAAAGATGCCCTGAGAGCAAAGTTAGAAGAATTTACAACCAAGAACTACTTCAGAGCCTCAGTGCCACATTGCTGTCCCAAAGGCCCTGCCTGTAGGCATAGCCAATGTTCCTTCCTCACATGACGTGTCTCTGACCCTGGGTAATGCTGCCAGAATGTTATCTCTCTGCCCCTGCAGGAAGAATTGGTGGCCACCCAAATCATCTCTCCCTTGCACAGTGTGGACTTTGTAAAGGTCCTGCCTCTGCACACCACAGACTTTCAAACTGCATCTGTGACAGAGAAGAGACAGATGACAATGAGGAAGAAAATATTTGTAACCTGCAGATCCACCAAGACAGGAGACCCAGCACATACAAATGGAACAACTACCACAGACAGCAAAACATCAAATTATTTAGTTTCAAATTGAACAACCAACCTTTGTAGACCTTTTATTTTCATGTGATGATTGTGGGGAAGATCATGTGAGGACCTCCCTGGTCCATGGTCAGGACAAATCTCTCTCTCCCACCAATCCCACAGCTGCTCAGACCCAAATAAATACACAGATGTTTATACTATTTATAAAATGTATTGCTGTGTGGCTCGAGCTTCTTGCTATCTAGTTCTTATATCTTAAATTAACTCATTTCTATAAATCTATACCTTGCCATGTGGCTTGTGGCTTAACGGTACTTTACATCCTGCTCCTCATGGCGGCAGCTGACAGTGTCTCTTGACTCAGCCTTCTACTTCCCAGAATTCTCCTCTCTCCTTATCCCATCTACATTATATTTCCTGCCTGGCTACTCTCCTCTCTCCTTATCCCATCTACATTATATTTCCTGCCTAGCTACTGGCCAATGAGCATTTTATTTATCAGTCAATTAGAGCAACACATTCACAACATCCCCAGCATGTGCATGTGCAGTTAGCAGATATTCATCAAAGAAAAACATACAAACTATGAATAAGTACATGAAAAGTACTTATTGTAACTAATCATAGGGGGAATGCAAATAGCCACAATGAGACATCAGCTCACCTCAGAAAGAATAGCTTTATCAGCAGGACAAAAGAGAACATGCACCAGTGGAGGTGGTGCTTGCCTTTAATCCTAGCACTCAGGAGGTAGAGCCAGGCAGATCTCCATGAGTTTGAGGCCAGCCTGGGCTACAGAGTGAGTTCTAGGAAAGGCGCAAAACTACATAGAGAAACCCTGTCTCAAAAAAAAAAAAACAACAAAAAACCCAAACAAACAAACAAACAAAAAAACATGCTGTTGAGAATGGGGAGAAAAGGGAAGCCTCCTTGAACATAGTTGCTATGTATGTAAATTAGCAAAATTGTTATAGAAGTTCCTCCAAAAGCTAAATAGAACTATCATGTGAACTAGCAATCCTACTACAATTGAATAACTTAAAGAAATTCCATCAGTATATCAAAGGGACACTGACACTCCTACATTCATTGCAATAATATCCATAGTAGTCAAGAAATACAAACAATTGAAGTGTACATTAAATAGTAGATGGACCAGAGTGGAAGATTATTCATCAATAAAAGGAGAACATCTTTCAAGAGCTTGCACAGAGAGGAAAGTCATTGTGTTAAGTGAAATAAGCCACAAGTTCCACATTTCTTCATTCAAATTTGACATCTATAAGATATTGACCTCATAGAAGCTGAGTATATAATGCTGGTTTTTAAAAACTGAAGTGATATGGAAATGAGAGAAATGGAAAAGGAATGGTGAATAGGCACTACATTATTGTCAGAGAGCAATCAGAAATTCCAGTACTGTGTTCCACAGTGGAATGACTTTGGATAATGAAAGCATACTGCGTTGTATGAAAGACAGAAAAATATTTTGAGTGTTTTCAATATAAACAAATGATGACTGGGGGCTGAAGAGATGGCTCTGTGGTAAATAGCAGTGGTCCTTCTTCCAGAGAGCCAGTGTGTTTGATTCCCCAACTCACATGTTGGCTCAAAATTGTAACACCAGTCCCAGGTATCAGATGTCCTAGTCTGACATCTATGGGCACTGCATGCATGTGATGCACAGACATATGTGCAGGCCAAGCACAAATACTCATAAAAATTCTTTCTTAAAAAGAAAACAATGATTATTGTTTAAGGAGATATGCATGTCTATCCTGACTGAACAATATGCTGTGTATATGTAAACCAAACATCACATGGTACACCATAATCATGAATAATTTGCATATATCATTCAAAAGAATATATGATTTATATGTATGCTAAAAATAAATTAGTAAATTAGTATAAAATAGACTGTGTGGTAACTTTCTGTATGGAGGAGTCCAGGATGTGTCTATATCACAGTGAGGAGAACCTTCAAAAATGAGTTTCCACGATTTTCCTTTCTGTAGTAAATGTTGCCTGATTACTAAGGCCACTCAGCCTCCAAATAGTTAATGAATCAGATAATTGAGAAATAAAGGAGTGGGCTGGGAGAAAAGAGATAGAGAATCATCTAAAAGAAGATGCCATTTTCTGTTAAGTTGATACATGATAGTTTTGCCAATTAAAAATTTAAACCTTAACTATGACTATAAATTGTGCACCAGTAGACATCCTTATCATATCTCATGATGATATATATAAAGTAAATTTGTGGTCACATCATTTCAGGGCAGGCTGGGTCTGTGCATTTCTGTTTGATAACTGTTTGCAGTATGGCTTCCCCAGTTGGCCCGATGCTTACTCCCAAGTAGCTGTAAATTCACTACAGTCAGCACAGTATGGCCAAGAGTTAATTAAGTAGATCTGTTTGTGGCACTCTGGCGCACAGAAGGAGGCAACTTGCAGTCAGCCTCAAGTTGAGTTTCTTCAGTTATAGTGAGGAAGGATGCTTTTATCATGCCTTTGTCTGTCTTTTTGAATAACTTTGTCATGTTTAATAGGAAACTGTGTTGTCCTTTCCCAGTGTAGACTGTGGGTTCATTGGACTTTGTTGCTGTCCAGAAACTCATTCTTTTATTGGAAAGTTGCTAAATTGTTGTCTTGAATTCTAAAGACCCTTTCCCTTCCCTAAAAGAATTATCCAAAGCAATGCCACCAGTAATGTATTGAATTAAAGACTATTTGTATTCACTAAAGGTGGGTTATGGGAAATCAAGTGAGGAAAGGGAAACCTTGTTTAGCTTTTGCTGAGTCTTATTATAGTGACACATACATGGAAGGGTCTTCACAAATCCCTTCCAACAACCATCATTCTTCACTCTCCTTCCAAGAGTACCCTGAAATTAGGAAATTTGGAAATTAAAGTCCCTGCCAATTCAACTGCAATCTCAAGTTTGAATTTCTTTCATCCAGTGCTTTAGAATAATTACAACAAAAGGAATTGTATTTTGTTGAAAATCTTTTAGCATCAAAATAAAACTTTAAACTGGGAAGGTTCTACTTATATCACAGTTTCTTGTATGACTCAGGTTGTCCAAATAACTAAAGCTTAGCAAAGTTAACAATGACAAAGAGGCTAGACATCTATCTTACATAGTTATTGTTACTGCATAGACCTTAAGAATTTATAAAGCTTATTTATTAAATATATCTTTTTTATCAAACATATGTTAATTACTTATTTAAATTTTCTGAAAGCCCAGTGTTGAACACCGTTTTTGTTCATCTGAGTACACCATTTTAACATTAAAAATTGATCATCATACAAAAATCCATAGCAATATGACTAATTTGGAGATCTGATGTTATCTCTTTAGTCTAAAGTTATATACAATGGTAATCCAAGGGCTTAGTAGGACTAAGAAGATTTATAGGTATTGCTTTAGTTGGTTTATACTTTCTGGTTATTTTAAGATGGTGGTGAATTCATGGCATACACCCTTTAACCTTAGTAAAGATGACTGCAGTCATATGTTTGCTATTTAAAATACCTCTATTTTCCTAAACAAGAATTGAATCCAAGTTTCATATATAGTATATTTTAAACAAGAGTTGAATCACAAATTGAAGCATTACTCTAATTATTCTTTATCAATAAAAATTCAGGAGTCAGATACTGGGGGAAGAGGCTGAAAGATCAGAGAAGCAGAGAAGCCATCAGTCCTTCCTACCTGCTCCATTCCTTCCTCCAAACAGAGAGCCTGATCCCTTTCTGCCCTACCTTACTACTTACTCTCTTACCTGTCCCCAGTCTTCCAAAACCTCTGTGCTTAATTTTGGTTGGCTAGTGGCTAATTCTGCCCTCCAACTCCCAGCAAGCTTTATTTGCCAGAACACAATCAAAATACCACACAACAAATACAGTATGTTGCAGCAAATCAAGATTACCTATATATAGATTTTTAACTAATAGCTTTTTGTTATAAGTTTTAAGCCAAATTTTTGTGATGGATTATATATTTTTTAAACCATATCCAAAGAAAAAATTCTGAGGTAGAATTTACAGCATGGTCTTAAGGGATCCTTTGAAGACAGAGTGCAGATAAATCATAGAGATAAAAGACTTTTAAGAATGTGAAGTAGAGAAACCTTAGAGAAAAGAGACTTTTGGAAGTGTAGAACAGAGAAAGTTTAGATTTTAGAGATTTAGGGATCATTTATTTGTACAGTGGCAGAAGCTGTTACCATATGAGAGAATTAAAAAAATTGAGCATGACAATCTTTGGCCATTGATCTGTACTGAGGCCAAGCTGTTTGTAGTTCAAGGAGAAGATACAGTTCAGAAAACTTAATTCTGCAGGAGGGAGGAATCCTATGAGCCCCAAGAGGGATCTGAGTTATAATACACTGACCCAGGCAGGCTTAGAGAAGAGACAGAGGAGGCAGCTTTGAGGGGTAGGTAGGAAAGGAAACACGGGGAGGCAGTTGAAACAGAGAACAGGGTCACAGAGGCTCAGAGGACTTAAGGAAGTTGCTGGACTGCAGCTCTTACTGGAAGATGAAGAAGCTCTAAGAAGGAACTGAGAGCATGGGGGAGTGTTGACAAGAATTTCAGTCCTGGGCATCCCTAAGTAGAATGAAAGACTTGTCTGAGAAAATATGCCAAATCACAGAAAGTCATCACTTCCCATGATGACTGGGGACCCAGTAGGGCAACAGGAGCTTCCTGGCACACAGTATGGCTTTGTAGTAATAGTAGACAAATGAGGCATTTCCAGAGTGACACTTATCCAGCAGAGAGACATGTCCACATTGGTGTAGATGCCCCAAGGTGGGGAGCAGGCTAGAGTTACTGAGACAGTAGACAAGAGGTGTGGTTAGAGCAGGAGGAAGAGCAGACTCTAGAATTTGTAGTCAAATTTGGTGGGGGACAGAAACCAGTAGAAATAAATGATCCCTCTATACATTAGGAGAGTCAGATCAACAGCTTGATTTGGAGAGGCTGAGTCCCTTGGAAAGGAACTCATTTATTCCAATCCCAGATTTTGACACCAGATGAATGAAAGAAATGAAATCAAAGGAGGACATGACTGCTCCTAAGGGATTGAGGATTTTATTATAGATATAATAGAGAGCACAGGCAAAGGCATCTGGAAGTGTCCAGACTGAACATAACTGGCAGACTAAACTGGGCTATGTGAGGAGGTAGGAGAGGGGGGGTGGGAGAGGAAGAGAGAGGAACCAGGAGCCAAGATGCCAGGAGCAAGCCAGAAGACCAAGAAACTGGTATAGCCAAAATGGCTGGGTTATACAAGGAAGAGAAGTTGCAGAAAAGGGCCCAGTCAATCCCCTGGGCTGGGGAGTTTAGGGTAGAAAGTGGGGCATGCCAGGTGGGAAGACACTGTAACAGGGAAGGACTAAGGGAGATTAGGACCAGAGTCAACTTTGATGTATTAAATAGGTAACTCAGTCAGCTATTTGTCCTTTCTTTGAGACCTAACTTATGCTCAGATCTCGGGAACCCCCCCCCCAAAAGACCACTTTGAAGACCAAATATCATATGTAAAAGCAAAGAACCTTTATTCTCTTCAAGCTCCGAGCTTGGTCTCTCTGTCTGTCTAATGCAGCAATGAGAGCGGAGAGCCTTGCGCCCAGGCTGAGTAGGATTTTTATCATAGCAGAAGTTGAGGTGAAGGGATTTCCAAGGTTCAGCACCCTGATTGGCTGAAATTTGTCTAGGGATATCCATAAAACAAAAATAGGCATGTGCTGGACTCAGGGACATCTGGCCACCTTATCTAATGGTTGATATGTTTGGGATGTTAGGTACTTGGTGTGCCTGGGCCTCTAAGCCTGTCATGGCAGCTGTGTAGTACCTGAAGTTATAGCCCTGAATGTACTCTAGTCCTGTGGAATGGATCACCCAGGAATAGGTTGTGAGTCTCAGCATTTTACTTACAGGAGACTTCCAGACACCTACTGTCAAGTTTCAAGCCTAGAGCAAACAGTCAAGGTACTTATCTAACATATCATAACTGGATCTGGCTAGGTTCTTCCAGCATACCTCAGACCCTACCTGTTTTAGGGTTTGGCTCACATACCTGGCCCCCTACCTTGAATTCTGCAGCCCCCACCCCCAGGCTCTTCCCTATATAATCCAACCATTTTGGTTCCCCACCCCTTTTTGTACCTTTGGCCTCCTGGCTGCTGTACCTGGATCCCCTCTCTCTCCTCCTCTTCCCCCCTCCCCCTCTCCCACATGGCCCAGCTCAGTCTGACCATGTTCACTCTAGATTCTCCCAAATATCCTTGCCTCTGACTATGCTCTAACACATATCTATAATACATTTTCTCTTCTACCATACCTGGAAGCAGTCATGTCCTTTCCTTTCCTTTTTATTTCTTTTTTTTTTAAATTCACCCACAAGACGACAATTTGAGAAATAGGCAGTGTGAAGGGACACTGAGGCAGCCCAGCATGGCAGCATGTCTTTGAAAAGGGAGCAGAGGAGAAATACTGATCTCCAAGAATATACTCAGGTGTTACACTTCCCTTGGGTAACCTTGTGCTACCACCCATTATGCATGGAAAAATCACTAAAGCAGATATCTGAAGCAAATTTTCTTTCCATAAAGCTTTTTAAACTTCTGCTGATGCCTTGACTCTGACCTACCTGTGGAAGAAAGGTGTATTTGAGACATGCGTATTCACATAACACATGCACAACTTTGTCTGTCAGCAAAGCCAATGCCTGCAGAGTGGAGCTGTCCAAGAAAAGTGCAAGATTGGCCTCGTTGACATTTGCTCACCATGTTGTAACTATATTTCTGGACTTCCCCTTATCACAGTGTGTGTCCATTTGCACACCATGATTTTTTCTAGTGACTGAAAAGTGATGGGAGCCGCTTGGCAGCCTGCATGGCAGTGCAATCATTTATTTCTCACAGTGCTCAGTCCTGGGCACTCCCATTGAGCACAAGGCCTTTGAAGTACATGGTGCATGTAATTCAGCTGACAAAGGATTACAGTAGAGTCCATCTAAATCAAGCCCAAGCCTGAACAGGCATGGGAAGACCCACCCACCCATCCATAATTGGCAGCCACTGTTTTGCTCCTGTGCTATTTTCTTTAAAAAGACATTTTGTTGGCTACATATTTTATCAATTTTTCCTGTCATGAATTTTTTCTGTACTCTTGACAGTGTTTTTCATGTTTTATGTCTCAAAATCTTCACATATATGCTCTTAGGCGTAATGAAGTATTGCCTCAGTTTATATTTACAATCTACCCACCAAGGAATACTCTTGAAAATTTTTGAACTTTTTTGACAAGTGAGTCTTTCTATATAATTTGTGTAATTTTTTTTTAATTTGAGTTGACTGACTTAATGTGTGCACTCTGAAGTGACTTCCTAAATGAGAATTTCTCCTATAAAGGAAACCTCAAGAGGGAGTTAGTGAAGAGAATTTTGAAACAGAGATCAAGGAGGGTAATATACATCAGTGCTATATGGCAAGCATTCAAATACACTATAATAGTCCTGACTTTTCAACTTCCCCATCTACCAGAACCCAAGTAAGGATTTACAACAATCTACTTATGTTGCTATTTTTAATTCCAGGTGAAAATATAAGTAAACCTAGCCTAAGAAACACCTGGGGTGATTTAATAATAAAGTAGGACAGGACCACTGCTAACAGTTGGCATCAGGGCATAAAAACACAGAGAATATAAAATGTAATAGCAATTGGAAAAATGTAATACAATTCGGTAAAAATGCAATTAAATCAGGTTGGATAAATAGCTTCCGGGACATAATAGCAAGAAGAGAGAGTTCATTTCAATGAAGTGAAAATGGTAAAAACTGAATAAATAATTTAAAGCTGGAAATGAAAAAGTTCCGTGTGGAGTTTAGAAGACAATTGAGCTCATCTGACCTTGTGCAAGTCTTTTAACCTCTGGGGGCCTCAGTTTCCTTATTAGGAGAGAGGGAGGGGAGGAGGGAAAGTAAGACTACTGATCTCCAAGGTCTATTCAAATTCTGAATTTCCCTCCTGGGCTTGGAGGGAATCGAAATGTAGGCCATCAACACATTAGTGGCTCTGGAAGAAAAAAAAAATGCCCATAGACAAGCTGTGAATTTGGTTTCACGTGAAGCCCTGATTTTATCTGCCTTTGTTTTTCTTTTTAAAAATAAAAGATAAGAATAAATGTCTTTAGTAATTGAATTTCTGGTTCCATATTTTCCTGGTTAGTTTTCCCTTATCTGGGGTGACAAGGAGAGGCTGACTGAATGCAGATAAGGCAGTCCATGTAGAGAATGCCAGGCTTGCAGTTCCCAGCCTCAGCCACTATCCCCACTGTTCTACCCATCTGCTATGCTTCCTACCTAATCCTTTAGAGTAGAGAAACTAGGTGGGTCATAATCAGCACCTGAGAAAAGGGGGGCCCTGTTTCCGGCAAACTGGATGGATTATGCATCACAGGTCAATCAAACAAGGCCTCCTATGAGAGCAGCTGAGGGTTTGACTGACTTGGCTGTGAAGTCATGCTGGAAAACACTCCTGTGGACACCAGTCAGAGACCAGGCAGATGTAGTGTTGTTTATCATGCTTGTTCATAAACCCAGGAGGTATCGATAGAAACGAACATTTCTAATCTTTCTTCTTTAGTGATGTTTTTCTTTGTTATAAGTAACAAGCAAGGTATTAAGTATCACTGTCACTTACATCTTCGTACATATTTTGTTTGTGGTGTTTTTCCTCTGCTCCTTTTCCCTGTCCTCTTGCCCACTCCCAGCTTGCCCCTGCACTCTCTCTGCATGTATTCCAATACCCATCTTTCCCCTGCCCACTCCTTAAGATCTTTCTAGTTTCACAACATGTATCCATATCCACACACACACACACACACACACACACACACACACACACACACACACACACACATATAAACACTCACATAAAAAAGACAACCTAGGATCCTCATATGAGAGGAAATGTGCTATTTGTCTCTCAGAATTTCTCTACTAAATAAAATTCTTCTGTATAGCATCTTGATTTTGGTTTTTGTTGTTTGTCTGCAATACAATATATACATAAAGGTGCTTGATCCTTCATGCTTCCTTGTCAATAGGGGTGTATTTCCTGCCTTTCTCTAATCAAACATCGCTTATCAGGACATGCTAACACCAAGAGACACCCCCAAACGATCTCATGTACTCAAAACATACTCTTCCTTACCTCCATTATAGAGAAGTAGTCCAATTTTCCCTTGGAAGTCTGGAACAATCACCCCAGCTAACACTGTAATTCCTTTGTTAGACAATTTACTAAAGGACACCAAGAGCCCAAACCAGCCAGTAGAGAAGCCTTGGACCCCAATTCAAAGGAATGTTTGTTAGGCTTCCTGGCTCAGGCACTTTCTCCTTTGGAACCAAAAACTTTCAGCATACAAAGCATAATGTCATGGGATCAGGAAGTAAAATTTTTGCTAGTAGGTCACTCAAGGTAGTGAATGGTCTAGTACTATTTCTATTTCTATTTCTACCCTTTGATTACTCCAATTGTCAGTTCAATTAGGAGGGAAGTTGCTTTTTACTGTAGGCTGATGCTGGCTCTGTAAATTTATCTCTTAAAGACCATTCCACTATTCTAAACTAGACCTTGGTATTCTATTCTCCAGTCAATTGATCTTAGGGCACACTGTAAAGCCATAGGTAATGCATGAGGATAGAAAGCATTCATATTAGGAGTAAGACTCATAAGCGACTAGGCAATTTCTTCATCTAAGTTACTTATGCCACGAGGACCTACTTAAGCCTAATCACATAAATACCACTTCCATTTGATAATGGATTGCTGTTATGCATGTTAAACTTTATAACTTGTTTGGACATATAACATTCAACACACGACAGGTAGCTCAGGTCACATGATAACCCATAATGAAGCATTCAGTTTTGACAAAAACACAATAGCAGTTCAAAGGAAGAACAGTTTTGTGCAGATCATGGCAGAGCCTTGCTCCAAAATCTCAATGGCTTCCACTGTGGTTCACCTATGAAGACTTGCCAAGGTGTCAAACAATATCCCTTTCTTCCAGTCATAATTGAAATATCATCAGATCTGCTCTAGCATGACCCAAGTGTCAGAGCCTACACAGCAGCCTAGACCTATGCCTTATTCAGTTAGATGCTACCCCAAAGCAGCACCTTTCTGAATCACTTGATATATCGGCAAGAGGAACACTCACAAGTGAGGAAAGCTCTGCTTAGGGTCATTAAGTGCTGTACTTCTTACTTGAGGGTAGTAAAACCCAAGTGCAATACTTTATACTTGACCTTCAAAGAAAATAACTCTGTATGCCCCACTGAATTACAAGAACTTTATTGAAACTAGAAGATCCTTGAATTTTGATCAAATTTATTTCTCATCCTCTGTTGCACATATATTTTATGACCAAATCCAGAGTGGTTGCTGTCTCATGCTCATTTGGTCCAATCAGCACAATATCATCAACCACTATAATACCTTGTAGAAGAGAGTGATCAAGGTACCTGTGAACTAACTCATCTCACAGACCTGGAGAATTATCATACCCTTGAGGTAAAAATGCAAACTGAACTGCCTGCTTTCATAGCTGAAAGCAACTTGCTTCTGGTGGGTGGTCCCTTTGGTCAAGTACAAAGAACAAAAATACTTTCAATAACTGCACATCAGATACTAAAAGATATGTTCATCAGCTCAAGAAAGGAAGCTGTATCTGCTATGGTAGCTGCAATTGAAGTCACTATTTGATTTTGTTTTCAAGAATCAAGGGTCATTCTCCATGATCCATCCATCTTCTTCAAAGATCAACTAAGAGAGTTAAGTGAAGATTTGTTGAGAACCATCACTTCATATTTTTTCAGTACCTTGATGGTGATCTTAACCTCCTCAATCCCTGCAACACTGGTTTGGGTCCACTACTTTCCCAAGTAAAGGCAGTTCTAATGGCTTGCATTTGGTCTTCCCATCCATAATAACCCTCACTCAATATTTCAGAGAACCAGTTGGGATTCTACCACTTTTAAGTATAGGTCTCCTAATTTTGTGTTCTGGAGCTGGGGAAATAATCACAAGATGAGTTCAGAGACCCACCAGACACACCATGATTCTGTCTTTGGCCAAAACTCCATTGATAATCTGTCCTCTGTAGTCCCTACTTCAACCTGAAAGCCACAGTGCTTTTAGGGGTCTGACAAAATCAATATTATTTCAAAGCTACTATCTAGTAGAGCCTGAAAAAAATCTGATATTTTGCTCATCTCCCAATATACTAGTTACAGTAGCAAGAGGCTATAGTTACCTTTTGCAAAGAAGGGAAGGAAAAATTAATAGTAAAACTTTTCATTAATATGACACAGTCCTTCCCCAGGGAAACCCAAGCTCCTTCTTTTGAAGAGTTCTGAATGGGTCAAGTGGCTCAACCCTGGAAATTTGTGGAGGGGCCATGATTCTCTGTTCATTTGATTCTACAAAGCTTTCTTATTTGTTCTTTAATTTTTATGCTTATATAGAATTCAGTGGACTTCCCATTTCTTTAATTCCCAGGAACACCATGATTAATCGACCAGCACGAGGTTTACACAAGTCAGACTGTTGTTACCTGTGCTTTGTCTATGCTGTCCATTATGATAAGTACAGTCATCTAACTTTCAGCAACTTCTGATTTTGTTATTGTCAGGATTCTGTACTTGCACAGCTTGGGGTCTTGGCTGGTGCCTTACGTCATCAGCAGGCAATGTGTACTACCTTAAAATGCCAACACGAACTCCCATGCTCTCTCTCTGCACTTTACTTCCTGTGTTTCCTCTCTGTTCTCTCCATCAGGCCTGGCTTCTCCTTTCTATCCCCTCTTCTTTCTAATAAAGCTCCTTCTAACTCTGGTAGCCATGGCCCGTGACTCTTCCGCCAACCAACCAGCACCATTCATCCTTTCAGTTATCACCTGGCCCTTACTCCTATGCCAGGATCCAATTAAATGACTGCATTTAATTTATCAATTAAGCAACTATAGTTTCCATTGCAATATGTAGAATGTAGGGAACAGCAATGGCAGAGCTCTTCAAGCATGCTAATCCAACTCTAACAAATCTGTTTCTCATAATATTAGTGAGAGGTACATTTTCTCAACTCTTCCATTCAACCAAATGATCTAATAACACCACTTTTAACTGTGCATTAAACTCAGAATCTCTGCTTAGTGGATGCTTACAGATCAACTAATCCTGATCTAGATCTAATTTCCTTCCATCATTAGCAGGTACCCTTAAAATTTATTCCCACACATATGCTTCAGACTTATGCTTGATGAATTTGAAAAGTCACTAAGTTCATTAGGGTGAAGTACATATCCTCATGACTCATACTCCCTACATCACCTCTGGAGGACTATTGAGACTTGAGTCTAGAGGCTATGATGAATCAGCACATGGGGAAACGGTTCTTGCCTGGCTTGGTCTCTCCTTCAAAGAAGGCCATTCTGGTTCCACTAACAGTGCAGGGTAAATTCCCTCAGGAAGATGAAGAGTAAAATACTACAGAATATGGAGGGGATGTGTATATTTTGCTAAAGGACAGAGAAACTACTTCTTTTGGTAAAATAAACACATCCAAATCTGCGAGTCCTTTGCCTTCAGTTTTTTCAGGTCCTCCAAATTCCATCCCAAATTTTGGAGTCCCATTGCTTTCCAATTGGAGCCTCCATTTTAACTGCAGCCATCTTAGAGGTTGGGAATCAGGCCTGGGTAATCTTATGAAGTAGACATATACGTAATTCTTTAGTAACTTGAGTCTTTGATAGAGAGAAGATTATTTCTCAGGACACGTTTAGCAAACTTGAGATTGTTTAAATTCACACCTAGAACTGGGAAATTTAATCTCTGACTTTATTACTTTGTTTTGATACTTTATCCAGGGATTCTATATACATCAAATCATTATTATTATTTTCTTTACTCTTCAACAGATATTAAAATTTTTTCTATAGAGGCATTAATTTCTTGTATCTCACAAGATAAAGGAACTCTGAGTACTAAACACATATCTTACATCATTCTTTAAATAATTCACCTATGTATTTTCAGTACCCTCTGTGCTACCAGTATAGACTTTAGTGATTGTAAGTCTAGCATATACCATATATATGTATATATATATACATGATATATATATATATCATTAAACTCATTAGAGAATATGCATATATATTAGAGAATAGCATATATATGATATATATATATATATATATATATATATATATATATATATCTCACTAAACTCATTAGAGAAATTTATTCTTATGTTTATGTTTCTTTAAAACTACTCCTGGTACTGCAATCTGTATTAGTTTGGTTTCTTTTCCTGTTCAGAACTGAAGACTATATATATATTGCAAAAGTGGGATACATCATATTGGTTTAAATAATGTTACCTGGGTAGTCTAACAATGGTTGTCCACACGTTGAGGTTCTGGTATCAACTGAGTCCAATAGGCTGGGTATCTTGGTAGTTCCGATCTGGCAGAAGGCCTAAGGGATTCCTGGGAGAATTTCAGTTTACATTGGAAGACTGAAAAATCTGGGTTTCAGGATCAGTGAAGGATGACAAAACCAGTGGCAGAAAAAAAAAAAGATGCATACACCACCAAGGAGTGAAGGCAGGAAGCTAAAGGAAGAAGTACTCTCACAGGAGAATTTAGAACTTGGCCACAGCCAAAATTACTCTACTGAAGGGTCTTTCTCCTTCATTTAATCCTTCCATTAAGTGCCTTCACAGACCCAGTCTGCAATGTGTCTCTTAGTTGGTGCTAGATCCCATCAAATTAACAACCAAGATTCCATCACAGTGAATTAGTTCCAGACTTGATAATTTCAAAAGATAGGAAATTATATTAAAAGTGAGAGGATTACTGTGACTCGGGTCAAAGATTGGAAATACATAATTTTATAAAATTATTAAAAGGTTCTTGACAAAAAATTATGAGGGAAGGAATTTTAAGTAAAATTAATAATTATGTTAGGAAATATAATTCATTTTAACTTCATATAAAGGGAACAAAAATTTGAAGAAGCATAAACATGAAGCTGAGGGTCTGAACTTTAACAAACAATTAGGTGACAAAACTATTTCAGCAGCAGCCTTTAGAATAAACACTAAGAAAATACTGGAGCTAATTATATATAGTGAATGTAAGAGTGAGAAATCACACTGCCTTTGCTTTATACCTAAGAAACAGTCATGCTGAGCGTCCCATAATTGTAATCTTGATAGATGATATATAGATAGTAGATAGATAGTAAATATAGATAGATAGATAGATAGATAGATAGATAGATAGATAGATAGATAGATAGATAGATAAATGATAGATAGATAGATAGATAGATAGATAATATAGATAGATAGTAGATAATGAGGTGTAGGAGAGAGGGGAAGGAGAGATGGAGAGAGAGTGGGAGAGAGAGCGAGAGAGAGTGAGAAAGAGAGAGAGTGAGAAAAAGAGAGAGAGAGAGATTTATAATTGAAGAAGTATTTAGTTAATGCTTGACTGGAGTAATGCTCTTGACTAGTAGTTTCTAGTCTCTGGGGATAATATATATATATATATATATATATATATATATATGTATGTATATGTGTGTATATATATATATATTCCAATATATAAAATTATCAAATATTAAAAAGTTAGAAAATTATAAATTAGTTAGAGTTGGTTTCATTTTTGAAGTTCATGCTTAATGTGTAGTATCTATGCTATATATCCGCACAAGGACCAACACTTGAATCTTTCTGAAACACATATAATAGAGCTTTTACCTGGATAGCTTTTAGTCTAGGTGAAATATCAGAAGACAGTGATCTTACCTTTATGAAGAATTTGAAAGTGTATGGTATAGGAAAAATTGTGGTGGATTTAAATCAAATTGTCCTGTCAAAAACTGTGTAGACTCCAAGCAAGTCAGTTAACCTTTGGATATTTAATTTCCTGCCCTATGAAACCAGGAAAGTGACCTGGATGGTGTCTTACATTCTTTCTAAGTTGAATTTTGTGATCGATTTTCTCCTTTACATTCTCTTCCACTGCAAGGCTATTGGCTTTTTTTTTTTTTTTTTTTTTTTTTTTTTAAGGAACATTCTTGGGCTTATCTACTTTCATAACATTTTAACTTTTTTGTTTCTTCAAAGATTTACATTTCTTTTATGGTGAACATACATAAAAGAAAATGAGGATGAATTTGTTCACTATAATCAATGAACTATAAATCTGGATCTATTCTTCCTAGGTAAATCCTGAAATGGATTAGCATGTGTTTTTCCAAATATCATTGTAAATAGATCCTTTTAAGTTAGTGTGAGGAGGGAAGAATAGATGTCCCAGAGATGGCACAATATCTGTTTTTCCATTACGGATTTCTCTGTCTACATTTTCCTTCTGAGATATTTTAAGGATTCCTTGAAAATAAAAATGTTGTTTCTATGCAAATAAAAAGAATTCTCATTAATAGAATACATGAATTTCCATGAAAAAAAGATAGGGGTTTGAAATTTGAATTGACAGGAAAATGAGGCAAAATCAGTCTGAAATGTTGTTCATTATTACATGAAAGAGGATTTGTGGCATTGCAACTCTGTAGATACCTTTGTGACTTAGGGATATTGGAAATAACCCTGGAGTTCACTATAAACTATGATTCTTTGCTTGAACATCAAATCTATTACAAATCAGTGAGGATGCTCTTCATATCATCATTTAGGCAACAAAAAGAAGAGGGTAGCTCTCATTTCAAAGATTACTGAATCATTTTCCACAGTGCAAAAAGACCTGAAGGTCTTGACCTGTCAGTTGTATGATTACTCAATGTGGCACATATCATTTCCCCTTAAATACTTTGTCTTCAGGTGATCACATGGTCCCTGGATCCACAAGATTAAAGAGTAAAATCTACTCCATGTAGGAGAAAGACAAGTAAAAATAAGGAAAGAATAACACCAATCAATTAGTACATGAAAATGTTACCTTGGTGATAACATGTAGATAATACAGTCCTATAAATACCTAAAACATTGGGTTACTGTCAGTACTGATATTCTCAAAAGAGTTCCTGGGTGGGCAGGCAAGCATAATGAAGAAGTATGCAACCTTGAATTCTACTTAGCTTGGGCTATGCACACATCCTTCTCATAGTGTACTTGGTAGCCTAACATCCTTACTCAGATGTAATATACTCATACATTCCTCTTGAAATAGTGCACCTAGCTACCTGTTAGCAACCAAGAAACCTTCTCTGCTTACACACTTCTCTCTGTACAAGATATGGCAAGGTCAGAATTCTTTCAAAGAGGCCTTGAAAATCCCATACCTGAAACTGTGAATATAAAGTAACTTGCAGTAGACAACCTAGAATTCTTGAGATGCCATGACTATAAGAGGCTGCTGTCATGGTTTGAAAGAAAATGGCCCCCAAAGAGAGTGACACTGTTTGGAGGTGTGGCCTTGTTGAAGTAGGTGTGGTCCTGTTGGAGGAAGTATGTCACTATGGGAATGGGCTTTTAGGGCTCCCTGTGCTCAAGATACTGCCCAGTGTCTCAGTTACTTCCTGTTACCTGCATATCAAGATGTAAAACTACTTCTCCAGTAACATGTGTGCCTGCATGCTGCCATGTCCCACCATGATGATAATGGGTTGAACCTCTGAACTGTAAGCCACCCAATTAACTGTTTTCCTTTGTACGAGTTGCCATGGTCATTGTGTCTCTTCATAGCTATAGAAAGCTAACTAAGACAGAAGTTTGTACCAGGGACTGGGGTATTGCTGTGATAGTATACTGTGTTTTTGTTTGAAGGAATATGGAGTTTAGGACTGCAGATTAAAAGGATTAGCAAAGCAGGTGAACTCTTTAAGTGCTGCTTAATGGGTCATACTAGTAGGTGCAAGGAAGACAGTGGTGCTGAGTGTAATCTGATAAACTGTGGGGGCCTGTCTCAAGAGTTTTCAGAGGAGAAGAATATTAATATGTGGCCTAGAGATCATATTTGTGATATTTTGGTATGAATGTGGCTGCTTTTTCACCTTGTCTGAAAAGTTTGGCTGAGGCTAAAGTGAAGAAATTTGGGTTAATTCCATTGGCAGAAGTTTGAAATCTCAAAACAGCCTAGTATTGACTCTGTTGTGTGGTTATTTCTGGTCACTCTTATACAGATTTATGATTAGAAGGAACAAGCTGAGCAAGGAAAAATATTTAAGGAGAAAAGGGACACTAGAAAGTGGAATGGAGCTAAATCCTCTGTTCAAGAAGATAAACAGATTAAGAGGGAGAATAAAGGGAGTGGTGACCTCAGGGTAAGATCCCACCCAGCTAACTTTCCAACTTGTGAAAAGAATTAAAGAAAAGCTTAGAGCTGGGTGTGGGGGTCTACAGGAGGCAGAGGCAGATGGATCTCTGAGCTTGAGGCCAGCCTGATCTACAGACTCAGTTTGAGGACTGCCAAGCTTAGGCACTGAAGGAAACCATCAAAAACAGAAAGCTGGTGAAGATGTAATTAAAAAGGGGCCCATATCCCAGTCCCAGCAAGCAACTTCAGCCATGTATTTCTGTCTTCAGAGTTAAGGACAGAAAAAAAAAAGGGGGGGGGTATGGAATATATCTCTGAAATTAAGAAAAATCACTGAGGCCAGGCATATGTCAGGGATATCCATGGAAGGCCTAGAAAGGCCATTGTGTGAAGCTGTGAATTGAAGCCTGCACTACCTTAGACAACCCAAGATGTTGGAGATGCTAGAGCTGTGAGATACTTGCTAAGGATAGCTGTTAAGAGGAAGTGGAACCTGTTAGTTATTTGGCAGCACTCTTACCCTGCAAGGAAATGTCACAAAACATGACAAAATCCACTAACAAGAGTTTTATTAAGATAGGAAAGAGATGTGAAGAGGCCTGTGGAAAGACACGTGAATAAAGACAGAGAAGCTGGGAAATATGGTGCTGGCTTATAAAGGCTGGGCCATATCTGTGCACACAGGCTCATGTGGCTACTCCACGCATGCACATAGATCACATGTTTGTGCTGTGCGCTTTACGCAACCATGCAAAGCCATGGGGTCCTGGTCACACAAGATGTTTTTACCCAGAAATGGCTAGGCAGAAGTGTCTAGGTCTACAGAGCATGCCCAACTGTGGGGGTATGTTGTGAATTCATATCAAAACCAGCCCAAAAGAAAGTAGTATGTTGCAGTCAACAAAGCTAAAAGGTTTTGAAGTTCTGAAGAGCAGAGTGCTTTGACATTGGGCATGAAAATGCAGAGTTTGAGTTTACTCAGCTGATTTTCAGTCTTGCTTTGGTTCAGTATTTCCTCACTATGTTCCCTTTCACACATTTTTGAATGATAATGTATATCCTGTGCCATTATAAGTCAGAAGTATGTGATCTGCTTTTTTATTTTGATTTTATAGGGGATTGCAGTTAAGAGATTGCATGAATCTCAAAAGAGACTTTGAATTTCAGAGTTATAAGTAAGTTTGAGACTGTGCTATGGGGACTCTTGGAGCTGTACTGAAAGCATTTTTACATTATGATATGGTTTCAAGACTTTAGGGCCAGGAAGTGGAATATGGTGGTTTGAAAGAAAATGACTCTCAAGGGGAGTGGCACTATTAGGAGGTGTGGCCTTGTTGAAGTAGGTGTGGCATGGTTGGAAGAAGGATGTCACTATAGGGGCAGGCTTTGAGGTCTCATATATGCTCAAGATACTGCTCAGTGTCTCAGTTCACTTCCTGTTGCCTGCATAGCAAGATGTAAAACTCTCAACTCCTTCTCCAGCACCATGTCTGTCTGCATACTGCCATGTCCCACCATGATGATAATGGGCTGAACCTCTGAACTGTAAGACAGCCAATTAAATGTTTTTCTTTATAAGCAATGTCATCTTCATGGTGTCTCTTCACCACAATAGACACCTAACTAAGACAGCTACTGAGGAAAGTTACAGATATGGAAAGGAGCTGGTCTGAGAGAGAGAGAAAGAGAGAGAGAGAGAGAGAGAGAGAGAGAGAGAGAGAGAGAGAGAGAGAGGCCTATGACACCCTTTGGTGTCTAGAAGAGTGAATTATCAGCTCCAGACACCAAACATGGAACTGCAGGATTTAATGATTTTACTCCTGGGTTTCAGTCTTGCTTTGGTCTTGCCATTCCTCACATTGCCTCCATTCTTCCCTTTGAGAATGGAGATGCTTATTCTGTGCCATAACCAATTAAAAGTGAGTAACTTTTTTGTTTGTTTGATTGGTTTGTTTTGTTTGTGGTTTGTGTGTATGTGTGTGTGTGTGTGTGTGTGTGTGTGTGTGTGTGTGTGTGTGTGTGTTAGAGGTATTCATGGTTCAGAAATTGCCATGATAGCCAGATGAGACTTGGAATTTTAAGTAGTATTGGAATCATTAAAAATTATGAGTACTTCTGAAGTTGGACTAACTGAATTTGTATTATGAGAAGGTCCATAGGGACAAGGAATGGAAGATTTTGACTTAAAAGTAATGAATTTGTGGTGTCAGGTTGACAAAGTGTGCATTTATGTTGGTTAATTTGATTATCAGTTGAATAGGACCTAGAACCATCTAGGAGATAGATCTAAGGGCATGCTTGTGAGGGATTACCTTGATTATGATCATTAAGGCAGGAAAAACTCTTCAGTTTGGGTGACATCATTCCATGGGCTAGAATCTCAGACTGCATAAAGAGGATAAAGCAGGCTGAGACTAAGCATTCATTGTCTCCCTGCTTCTTGACTACAGGTATAATGTGACCAGCTTCCTCAAGCTCTTACCCCTATGACTTCTTACAATGATAGACTATACTCTGGCAGTATGAGCCAAAGTAAGTCCCTCATTCCTTTAATGTGCTTCTGTCAGGGAGTTTCTCCTAGCAACAGGACAAGTAATTAATACAGGAGACTAAGTCAAATGACCAATGACCAATATGGACATTTATACCAGCCTTTTCAAAAAAATTTAAATACATATAGTTTTCTCAGTTTATGTCAACTAATTTCTGCATTGATACAACTGCTGACCAACTGCCCATATTCTCCCTTTTTTCTTCTTTTTTGTATGATCATCATGAAGTCAAAATACAAATTCTATTCTCTGCCAGGACATGGTTGAGGTAAAATGAAGGTACATATAGGTCAGGCTTTAGTGCTTTCCCTGTAGGCATTCTTATGTGTATTTTCTTCCTGCTCCCTTACGGGAAATCTCCATTCCTTGATTTATGGTGGTCACTTGGAATTCCAACTAACAACAGAGGGAGTTTCTACTAACTATTATTAGGTATTAACACTCTCTTGCCATTTTTCAGTCCAACATGTAGCAATTGGAGTTAGAAACCTGTAGCCAGAAGTTTTTCTGTGTCCCACCTGATCCACAGCCGCTCAGACCCAAGTAAATACATAGAAGCTTATATTAATTAAAACTGCTTGGCCATTAGCTCAAACTAACTATTGCCTAGCTCTTGCACTTAAACTCAGCCCATTTCTGTTTCTCTACATTTCGCCACATGTTCTGTGGCTTTACCTGTGTACCATTACATACTGCTCCCTGGATGGTGGGCTGGCATCTCCTGACTCAGCCTTCCTCTTCCCAGAATTCTCCTTGTTGGCTATTCTGCCTATACTTCCTGCCTGGCTATCGGCCAATCAGCATTTTATCAAACCAGTGTACAAAAACATTATCCCACAGCAGAAACCAGAGTTCCCATGTTGGAATAACCTACACATACATGGTGATATCTCTTTTCCTTTCTTCCCCTTTTCCTCTTTTTTCTTTGGCATTTTTGAGACAGGGTATGTCTATGTACTTGAATCTTCAAGCTTACTATGTATGCAAGTCTGACTTCAAACTCATCTCTGTCTTCATGCATCAGCCTCCCCAGTGCCAGGATCACAGGGATGGTTGTATGCTTGAGATGGATTTCCAGCTGTAGATAATTCTAAGTCATTATGATACTCAAGGAATGGAAGACTCTTGGTCTGTTCTTCTCTGTGAAACTATTTTGTTATAATTAAGACATGGACTTAACATATGCAATGTAAAATATGCAAGTAGGCAAAAATGCATATTCATAAAGCCAATATAATTTAATCTAGAATTATATCTAGATTATCAACTTTATTGTTACTTCTATGACTTTGTTATGAATTGTTCCACTTTTCTTACTTCTACAATATCCCAGTTTTTGTGTTTATTATTTATTGTCTTTATAGATTTATCACATATAATAGTATCCTTATACCAGTGGTTTTGTTCTATAGGTTCTAGCTATAAAATTAAATTAGCAGTCTACCCCAGCATTTGGTTTTAACATAGAATAGAATGGAATTGGAAAAAAAAATCAGAGGACATAGCATGTAATAAGGGCAACACTGAGAAAAAAAATGCTTTAATGTATATGTAAAATTATTTCTTACTATGGTCTGTGGCTACCATGTAAAATACGTTTCTGTAGTCACTTGTCAATAGGTTTCAAAACCTCTGTCACAGCAATATATTAGTAATTCTGTTTGGTTTTGGTTCTATTAAAATGAATAATTTTGTAGATATTCTTTATTGTCTTTTTCTTTACAATCAAAGAGTAATTTATGTTGATTTATTTTCACTGGTGAATGATGTTCTGCTGCAGGATGATAATATAATTGTTTTATATTTCCCTATCAAACTGTCATTGAGGTTGTTTCTAATTTTTTATTACAACAAAAATACTGTTGTGAGTATTCTTCTTGTCTCCTCATATATTTGTGTAAGAGATCATACCTAAAATATTCATATATGAAGGTACATATGATAAAACCAAAACATTTTGAAAAATCATTTTTCTTCTATCTCTTGCATACCATCTAGTTTCTTTCTCATTCTTAGAAGTATCTGTGCAGAATATAAGATCATATTCAAATCAATTTATGGTAGCCTACTCATACTCTCAAATAGTACTGAACTGACCTGCCTGTACATGAAAGGCATTTTCATACCACTCTGAAAACAAATCCTTCGAGTTTAAATAGAGGCCTGAGTAGTTCTCAGCCTTGTAATAATTATCTTAAAAGGCCTTATTTAATAAAAACAAACCTGGAGCCAGGTATTGGGTGAATGCTAAAAGATCGGAGAAGCGGAACAAGCCACAGACAACTTCATCTCACCAACTTCTCAGCTAATCCTATTTCCTCAAACTGGAAGCCTCTGAGTCCTCATCCAAATGGATCTCAGCTGAACTGCTGCTAAAAGCCTAAAAGCTTAAAAGCTTAAAAGCCTATAGTTCCTGGTCCTCATGATTTATATACCGTTTTGCTTCCTGCCATCACTTCCTTGGATTAAAGGTGTGTTGGAAACAACCATGCCTGGCTATTTCCAGTGTGGCATTGAACTCACAGAGATCCACATGGATCTATGACTTTGGAATGCTAGGATTAAAGGCGTGTTCTATCACTGCCTAACTTCTATGTTTAATATAGTGGCTGTTCTGTTCTCTGACCCCCAGATAAGTTTATTGGGGTGCACAGTACATCAACCACACAGCCTGGAGAAACCTTTTTCTTATCCACGATTTACTTGCTGATTGGAAAAGATTTTATACAAATAATTGCAGTTAAATTCTGTTCTTAACTTCAATGTCATTTCCCTCATTAAGAACTGTTAAAGACACATTGATAGTAAAGCCCTATCACTGAAGA
The DNA here is from genome assembly GCF_903995425.1 of Onychomys torridus. Classification (NCBI taxonomy): domain Eukaryota; kingdom Metazoa; phylum Chordata; class Mammalia; order Rodentia; family Cricetidae; genus Onychomys; species Onychomys torridus. Next base: position 15,679,395 of record NC_050456.1, read on the forward strand.
CAATACCTATCTTTATATCTCATTGAACTTGAAGAAGTTGAAGTAGTGCCTAACCAGAGCCTTCATTCACCCTTATTGACTAATGTGTTCATGGGATTGGAAGGTACTTTGCATGCTTACCAGAGGAGAAATATGAACACCAACCCTTCTACAAGTCCTTCAATCTACAGTGGTGATCAGCCTATACAATATACTGGTGAAATAGTGGTATAACCATTGTGGGAGTCACTAACCACTATCTGGTGGAATTTAAGGCTCATTCCATGAGATAGAGTCCATACCTGACACTACTTGGGTAGCCAAGAATCTGAGGATAGATAGGCAATTGACTGAGAAGAACAAATATTCATTGTTCTGCTAAGGAAACATAGAAATACAATGACTCCTAATGATATTCTGCTGACCCAAGATCAGTGTCTCACGCATCCATCATCAAAGAAGCTTCTTCCTACAGTAGATGGAAACTTTTACAGAGAATCACAACTGATCAAGATTGGGAGACCCTGGAACAGATAATCCTAAATGGAATGCCTTTATCAAACCCCTTCCCTCAAAACTCAGGGAACAATGAGGAAGAAGAGAGAGAAACATTTTAAGAGCCAGAGAAAATGGATGACTCCAAGGAAACAGTGTCTTTCACAACAACAGGACTGACACCCATGTGAACTCACAGAGACTGTGGCAGCATGCATAGGACCTGTAGGAATCCAAACCAGATGGAGCTCCATCATTGAGATGGAGAAGTAGAAACAAGCTCCCACACCCAATCAAGAAACTGTCTTCAGTTAACAACTGCTCACAAAAGAAAAAATTGAGTTTCTCCAAGTTAGTCTCATGGGTATGCAAACCACGTTTAAGGGCTGGTCTCATGTCTAACAGTCATGTCCAACACAAGCAAACTCAAAGGTATTTTGGAAATGTTCTGTCTCATATTGTTTTGTTTGGTCATTTTTTTCTCCCATTTCTTCAAACGTTGCTGATTATTCTTTTATTTTTCTCTTCTCTTGTAACCATCCGAACTGCAGTTCCACCTCCCTCTGCTCCTCCAAGACTCCCATCTCCACCTCCCCTCTCATCCAGATCCATTCCTCCTCTTTTTCCCTTCATAAAAGAGCAGGCCTCCACGGATATTAACTAAACACAGTATAACAAGTTACAATAAAACTAGGCACAAACCCTCATATCGAGGCTGGATGAGGCAACCCAATAGAAGGATAAGATTCCTGAGAGCAGACAAAAGAGTTAGAGACAGCTATTCCCACTGTTAGGAATCCCACAGAACATCATGATACACAACTATAACACACATGCAGACAACCTAGTTCAGACCTATACAGGCTCTGTGAATGAAAATTCAGTCTCTGTGAGACTCTATGAGCCTTGCTTAGTTGATTCTGTGGGCTGTGCTGTCCTGGTGTCCTTGACCCCTCTGGCTCCTACATTCCATCTTTCCCCTCTTCTGTAGGGTTCCCTGAACTCTGACTAATGTTTGGCTGTGGGTCTCTATCTGCAAGTCTTTTGCTTGTACATTATGGTTTCTGATTTTGAGTTTGTGTGTGTGTGTGTGTGTGTGTGTGTGTGTGTGTGTGTGTATGTAAGTTTCTTATGCTGTTTTTCAGTTTCTTTTTCTTTCTTTTGTTTGTTAGTTTGTTCATTTTGTTTTATCCTTGTTTGTCTTTTTTTTTATTTGCCTGTTTGCTTTCTTAAGAGAGAAAGAAGGCATAGAATTTATGTGTGGGGAAGTCAGGGAGGTTTTGGAGGCAATGAAGGAGGAGAAACAATGATCAGAATACATTGTATGGAAATGACTTTATTTTCAATGAAAATATAAAATTTAAAAAGACAGAAAGAACTGGGGGGTTGTGTTTTACTTGATTTGTAAGCTAACAAGGTTCTCTGACATTGTTTTATAAATGATAGTGGAAGACCTGAGAATCCTGGATCAGACACAGAATCTCTGAACTACCCATAGCCATGGCAGTATCCAGAGCATCAACATTTTTTAGCACATGTTCCAAAGCTCCAGTTCTCAGCATGGAAATACAGAGAAATCTAGGTGGTGCCTACACACATCATAACTAGCACTCATAGAGATGAGCTTTAAGAGTGGGGAACTCATAGCTCTTAAATTGGATAAAGAGTAAGTGTGGTGCATTGTTCCAAGGGATATACTAACTGCTTTGGGAAGCTGAAAGCAGTCTCAACTATCTATTTTCCCATTATATTCACAATACAAACATCTTTGGAGTAAGGTAAAGAAATAAACTTCATTGCAAGATATGCATAGAAAGGCTTATGCAAATTCTCTCTCAACAATTTATAGAAGAAATGCATGTGTGTTAGACAGCCAGATGTGGTAGCACATGCCTTTAATCCAAGTACTTGGGAGGCAGTGGCAGGCAAATCTCTTGGTTTGAGGCCATCCTGGTCTACAGAAAGAGTTACAGGAATTCCAGGGCTACACAGAAAAACCCTGTCTCAAAAAAAAACAATAAATAAATAAATAAATAAATAAATAAATAAATAAATAAATAAATAGACTTGCAGAAAGACAGCATTAACCTGTCAGTCTCAAATTACTATTTTCCAAATTTATACTACTTATTAGCATGCATTAATTGCACAAAATAATAAGTTTCATTGTGACCTTTTCTCTGGTATCATCACTCATTCACTGCCATGGTTTTCCCCTGATTGTCAACTCCCTGCCCCTTTGTTTTCCTGCCTATTCCTTAATTGTACCTCTTCTATCTTCCAGGTTTTTTTCCCCAACTAGATATCAGGCATTAGTGAAAACATGAAATACTTGTCTTACTAAGTTGGGCTTTTGTATAACACAATGTTCTTCAGTTCCATTCTTTATCCCACTTTTAAGTTAATTTTGTTCTTCTTTATGAATGAATAACTATCTACTGAGTATATAAACAAGAATTTATTTACTCTTTCATCCTTGGATAGCACCCAGATTCCTTCCTTAATTTCATGATAGCAAGCAATACCATGGTGAATGTAGCTATGTAGATATCTCTACTGGATTGCTCACTTTGATCTCTCTAGATGCATGCCTAGAAGGGAGATAACTGCATCATATTGTAGTTCAGTTAGAGTTTATTTAGGTACTCTGTACTGACTTCTATAACGACTGCACTAATTTGTATTTCCATCAGTATTATATAAAGTTTCCTCTGTCCCAGATCATTTGGATTTTATTCTTTTTTCCTAAGTACTTCCCATAAGGGTAATCAAGATTATGCTGCAATAATAAACCTTTAAATCCCAGAAGTTTAATACAAAACACATTATTTTTCACTTGAATTAGAACATACAACCTCTATTCTGGGCTAGGGAGATGACTCAGTCAGTAAGTACACATTATGCAATAATGAAGACTGTTAAGCATTGCAGCTCTGAGGGGAAAGCTTTCCCAGTGCATGTGTTGCAGATCTGAGGGGAAATCCCCAATGGAAGTGTTACAGCTCTGAGGGGAGAGGTTTCCCCTAAGTAAGTGCTACAGCTCTCAAGGGAAAGATGTCCTAGTAGTCAGAATCAAGGAATACCACAAAGTCACACTGCACAACAAATCTCACACAAGAGATTTATTAGGAAAGACGTAAGAGGGTGGCTGCCTCTGGTGGGGGCAAGAAGCAACAGGGAATTGAACAGGAGACAGGCTTATTTAGGGTTTCTTGGGGGCAGAGATTTCCAGAGATTATAGGGATTATATGATCAGATCTTGGAATAAAATCAGGGATTGGTGAAATTCTATAGCCTGATCTTAAACTCAGGGATTGGTGGGGTTTTTTAGCTTCTTTTTTTTTTTTTTTTAAACCTGGAAGTGTTCTTGGAACTTTTACCCTACAAAGTCCTTAGTTTAAGCCTCAGAACACGTGGAAAACAGCCAGACATGGTGCCATTCACTTGTGATCCTAGCACTGGAAAGGCAGAAACAGGTAGTTGCATGAGGTTCACTAGATAGACAGCCTAGCCTACTTGGTAAACACTAGGCCAATGTCAACCCAATCTCAAAAAGCACTGTGAATATTTCCTTAAGAATCCCACCCAAGGTTGAGCTCTAACCTCTACATGCACTTATATACACATTCATATACATGTGCACCCACCCACCCCATCCCCTAAACATACAGAAGCTTTATTCCATATTGTTACCCAGACTGATAAAAAGCCATGGTCAATACACCATGTGCAGTACTTTAGGAGTAGCAGGGAGAAACACTCATACATGGGCTAGAAATGGCATGTTCTACCAGCCAGTACTGGTTATATGGTCTCTTCTACCAGCAGTGGTGCTGAAATAAATAGAATACTTGAGTGAACATTCGTCTCTCACCCACAATTTATTTGAATATCCTATTGTTTTCCTACTTTCTGTGTTAAAGAATCTAGCACACTTCTTAGAGTAGATTACTGGTTCTGCTTTGTATCAGTTCTACAAGAATCTTTCAGATGATTGATCAGTTCAGCCCTCTGGACCATGAAATCAGAGCCTCATGCTTGTGCCTTCATAACATTATGATTGACATTCTTTACGACACTGAAAATCTACTTCCCATTTCATGAACTGGGAGATAAAATTGCCCCTCAAAATTTAAGTTTTCTCTTATTTTGAACCTTAGATTTTTGCTAGTATTAGGGTAAGTTATAGAAATGATATAATTTTGAAAAATCAAGATGAAAGCCAGAACCTGGTTAGCCCGTAGTACAATGGGCAGAGAGGCACACCAATAAGCCAACAATGTGTATGAGCTGCTAAGCTTCCTCTGTGAAAGGCTTGTTCACAAGCCTGGAACAAGTGACCTCACTAAAGTCTTCTGAGAAGACATTCTGAGTTTCCAGGAAATACTTGAACTGATTTGCAAAGGAACAAGAAACCCAGTTAAAAGTTTTAATTAAAAGAGTTAAGGAGATTGGAGTCATTTTATAAATGGAAAGCAACTAGTCCAAGAGGCAAGGCATGAAAGAACATGATGCTGGTTCTAAAGTCTAGCATTGTGGTACAACTTATGATCATAAGGGGAATTTGCAGGCTGTCAAGAGGTCCAGAGTTGGAAATGGGTGAAGAAGTCAAATCCTGAAAGAATTCATCCTGCAATAAAACACTGAGCAACTATTGAATAGATTCAAGCATGGTTAAGATTTCAGTGTTATGAAAGTGATACTTTACTTCACACTAAAGGATTAGAAGGGAGACTGAGTTAGTAAAACAATGGGGAGACTTTCACAGCATCTCAGAATACCAGATAAGTCTTGACATACAGGAGACAATGGATATAGGAGTTGTTCAAAAATATATACTATCAGAATTTGACATTAAGCTAATTGGACACTAAACAAAGGAAAAAGGGAAGACTCACACAATCCCAAGACTTCAGTGCTCCAAAAGGAAATAGAATTTGGGTTTGGAAACAGAGTTTCATCTTGAACAACAGCGGGGAACATCATAGTTCTATTCTGGTTGTGAGCTCACCTAAATCTGTGTAGCGTGCAGACCATAGGGGAAAGGTAACAAAGATGAGGAAATAGTTTAGAGGCATAGTAGCCTCCCATCCGAGAAGAACACCTACAAAGGTTTGTGGGTACCAAGAGTCTGAAGGCTTTTGTCTACCACTGACTTGAGTACTATAATCTTTAAAAGAAGAAAAAAAAATCACAAGACAATGTAGAAATACCTTAACTATTTTGACCACCATACATTCTTAGTCTAAATTCCATATTGAAGAAAATCCCAAACTCAAAGTAAATGGCAAGTTGAAGTCACTTGTTAGTCACCATCAAATGTTAAATATGTTTTATACTTGCAAACCTCTCGTCTTCTCTGGTACACTGCTGGGATAATCATGATAAACCTCCCTAAACTCCCAGGAGGTAGGAAATGAGCGTGGCAGTGCTCTGTGGCATCCTTGTAAATAAGAACAGATGTTCACCCATCCACAAAATCATTTTGCGCCAGACTGCTTTAGGTCATGGGGTGGCTGAACAAAGGAAATCCCAGTTTTCTACCTGTCCCAGCTCAAGGAGATTGGCATGAGATGTAACTGCTGTTGAACCAAGTGGCGTCAGGAAATCTGTCACATAGAACAACACCTTGGGATGTGAGGATCTTGCCAAGGTGCTCAAAGGACCTCTGAGTCATTGATTCACTAACCCCCAGGCAGTCCTTGTGGGACCGAAAATGGCTTTGTGTACATTTTAAAAAGATCTGAAGCCTTAAAGTCAGCAAATTAGTGGCCAAGTCCAAATCCTAGCTCAGTCCTCTTTTTACTAAACTGAAATTCCTGGCAGTACCACTGGAACGCCTCGAGAGTCTTGGAGATGTGAGCCTTGGAGACTCCCTCAGTGGGTTCAGTGGCCTCCCCAGTTTGCTTGGTGCTGAGCCATTATCCTCAGGATGTAAATGCTCTCTGGAGATGAGCTGGCCTGGCCTCCACTATCTCCCTGTTCTCATGAGCCTGTCCTGAACCGCTGCTGCTGCTTTACTGGAGGCATACAATGAGTGAGGGAATGACTGATAATTCCCCTTGACAAGTACGCGGGGAAGCTCACTTGTTGCTTTGGCTTGACATGTTGAGCTTTCACTTGGCTAAACCAAAGATTGTGAATGCACTGGCTCACCTACTGAGTTTATTATGTGGCTTTCAAAAAAGTATTCTGAAAGCATTTAAGCTCAAGGACTTCATACAGTTTACATTTTTTGATAGAATAGAATATTTTCACAATGTCTTTCAGAAAGACAGAAATTGCTTCTTTAAAGATAGGAAGGTGGAAATCACAGCAGACATTATCTGTTTCTACCCAAAGCTGAGTTGTTCTTCTGATAATCCCTGCCTTTCAGTGAGCTTTTAAATAGCATACCATGCCATATCATCTATTATGTTAATTGTTATCATATATAATTATTATATTATATTAAATATCGTATTATATTCATGGCATGAAAACAAATTCTCTTTTAATGCAATATACTCATTCTCTTATAGAAAAGGGATCTTAAGGAGGTGGAAATGAAATGATTAAGCATAGCCTACGCTCTGCAATCACCAGAAATTTAGCCTTCTACTGATTGGTATATTTAATGGCCAACTGGTCAAGTATGAGGGATACAACATCTTACAGTGATCACTATGAAATAAAATCCACAGACACCCCCAAGCCTCTCACATAACTTCCTTTCCATTAATATCAGTAGCACATTGAAACTTAAAATGAAATAGTTTAGTTTCTGAAAGGTAAGACAGTCCACTATTGGTAGACCCAAAGAAGCAAGAAGAAGAGGATAAAAACATCACACATAGGCATCCAGCACCTTTCAACAGGTTGCTCTCAAAGCCTTCTTCCCCACTGTTTTAGAAAGCACAGCCCCAGGAAAGCAGTGTGGTAAGAAGAGATTTCTCCTAGCAGTATCTGGGAGACAATCCTAGAAAAGTGTTGAATGGGGAAGATCTGGGAGTAGAGAGGACCAGGGGTGCTGAAACCTGCTTCTGTGGAAAGAATGACCTAAATCGGTACATACATGAACATCACTCTCACCTATGCAAGGAAAGATGAGATCTAGAACCAGCTTCCTGTAATAGCATGCAGACTGCTTGCCCAAAGTAGATCCTCAGAAGCCAGCTGCCCATCTAGCTGGGTTTACGCTTTCTATACCCTGGTCACTCCTAGGACATGGGCAACAACAGATTTCCCTGGATGTGTTGTAGACAAAGAGTAAATTGCATATGGCTGTAAAGGTTGGAAGTAAGAACTTGTTACTGCAGGGGGCAAAGAACACACTAAAGAGAAACTCTGCTTGTGGATGCATCTTCGACTCTTTCAGGGCTGTCTCTGTGTTGGTTAGGGTTTCTATTGCTGTGATAAAACACCATGACCAAAAGCAACTTGGGGACAAAAAGGTTTATTTCATCTTCCAGTTTGTAGTCCATCTTTTAGGGAAATCTGGGCAGGGTCCTGGATGAACACACTGATGCAGGCACCATGGAGGACTACTGCTTACTGCCTTTTCTATTGCTTGCTTAATTTGTTTGCTTTTACCATCCAGGACCAGAGGTCCAGGGATGGCACCCTTACAATGGGCAGGCCTTTTTCCACACCTATCTTTAATCAGGAAAATGCTCTATAGACTTGCCTACCAGACAGTCTTACAGAGGCATTTTCTCATTAGAATGTCCTCTTCCCAGATGACTCTAACTTGTTCAAGTCGATAAACATTTACCAGGATGGTCTTAATGCAGGTTCTATAGGAAGGGGTACTTCCTCATGGTTGCTGTGTTCCTTCTAGAGATGATTCTTGTGCTTTTCCGTGTCTCAACTTCTTAGCTTGCTTTGAGAGAACCAAGTTTAGGTTAGTTCTCATATGGTCCAAGTTGACTTGCTCATTAACCTCCCTGTGACTAGACTTTTATCCCTGTCTGTTTTATTTTTCGCTCTTTTTTTCATCACTTTAATTATCTTTGTCACTCTTTTTCATTCCCTCTACCATCTCTTTTCCCTCCTTTATCCTCTTCCTTTTCTTCTCTGCCTTTCTTGTTTTCCTAGCAAGCCCAAGGCCCTATGTATCCTAGGTGAGCGACAACCACAGAGCTCCAGGCTCTGTCCTCAATTTTTTTTTTTTTTTTTTTTTAAAGACAGAATCTCATCATTTAGCTCCGGATGGCCTTACATTCACATTCCTCCTGTTAGGCACTTGCTCTCACTCTTCCGGGTCTAATGTCTTACATCATCAGGGGGCGGGGCAGGGGCCGCTGCATACCACTGCATGCTCCTGCAATCTCCGCCTTAAAAAGCACATGGACTCCCACGTGCTCTCTTTGCCTTCTCTTCCTGTGTTTCCTCTCTCTGTCCCTGCTCTGTTCCCTCCACCAGGCCTGCCTCCCCCTCTCTTCCGCAGACCCACGGGCATCGTTCATCCTTTTATCTCCTGCTTCTTCGACCTTCCAGTTCTCAAAACCTCCTGTTTCATACTGAAACTTCCATTACAGTTTATTGGTGATTTGGGCCAAGCTCTGGTTTTGGAAATATTCAGCCCGTGTTAGGTATTTCACAGCAAACATCACCAGGAAAAAAAAAAAAAAAAAACAACATGGTTTTGAATGGAAAGAGATAAAGAGTAGTTAGTTACAAGCGTCTCTTCTACGTTATTAGGAGGCTGGAGGGTCAGGCAGCTCTGGGAAAAAGACAGTCCTCAGTAGACTGAAAGGCTAAGCTAGGGAATTTCCCATCTTTCAGAGTGAGATGGGGTCAGTGAACAGCTGGGATTCCTCAGGCTGCCACACCACTCCTCTGCTTTCCTTGGCATCAGATGGCTAGGTTGTCATCCTGGGGGAATTTAAGAGAAAAGCTCTAAAGAAGGAGAAAGTATCCTAAGTAGGAATGAGAACCTTGGAGAAACACGGTCTAGACAAGGGCTGTCTGTTCCCAAAAGGTCTGGATGCTTCTGACTTTGAAACCAGGTGTTTTTTGTTTGTTTGTTTTTGTTTTTTGTTTTTTGTTTTGTTTTGTTTTGTTTTTCCCAAACAGTGTTCCTGAGAAACAGGCTCTTTATGTCACACAGGGTCACATTGGAAGCATCAGTGTCTCTCAGAAGGCTGCAGAAATATGGGGAAAGTGTGTTTACAAAAAGAAACAAAGCTCCAGGAGGGATGTCTGTGACTGAGGGAAGGACTTCTCATGTCATATCAATAAATGGTAGAATCAGGAAAAAGAAGTGGTTGACCTCAGTGAAGGTATTTTGAAAGATGGTCATACTTACGAGTGGGAGGACAAACCAGGGTGTAAAGGAGCTTGCCTTGGGTGGAGTAGGATCTGTCATGTGCAGGAGAAAGCCCCATTAAGAAGCAGCATAGATATTCTCCTGAAAATTCTCAGTGCAGAGGGAAAGGGGCCTAAAACAAGAAAAGACAATTGTGAATGGAATCAGAAATCTCTCAGCTGGAAAGCAGCTGCCCACTATGTAAGCCTAGGCTACCAGAACCGTCACAATTATTGTTCTTCCTGGTGTTCTTCCTGGTAGTTATTGGAGAAGGTGTTACTTGCCCAGAGCCGCACAACAAGCCTGCTTACATCTCAGCTTGTATGGTTTACTTTCTAGCGATATTTTCTGGGCCCTGTTCACAGAATTTTTCTTGTACAATGTTCAGCTGCTGGAGGAAAATGGAATTGTTTATATATTATTTAACAAAATCATAAAACATGCTCATGGGGAGGGGCAGTGTGAGACTAAAGACAGTTGAACAAGCAATTCATTTTCTCTACCTCTCTCTCCCCAAAGCATTTATCAAACAAGCTCTCTCTTTGGGACCATTTGTGGCAACAGGATTCCTCCAGATTCAAATCTAGACAGGACCTCTTGAGAGGAGGAGAACTGTAATTAGGAAAGCGGCTTTGAACCACTTGCTGAATGAGTCCATCCTCAAACAGGAGGCCTTCTCATCAAGTATTTCCATGTCTTAGGGGGCAATAAAAAGAACTAAGTGATTTGAGTCACATTCTCACCATCTCACAGGGTGGGCTAATTTAGGATTATGGTTTTCTGGTAAAAATGCATTAAGGGAGAAGTAGGCAGAAGGGGAAGGCCTGAAGACAGGAGATGAATATTTGATGTGGCACCTTTCAACTCAAGTCCTGTGACTGGAATCCCTCCCCTCCCCCACTAGACAAACCTTCACCTGAACTGCATTATGACTATGTGATAGGATATTGCAACCAGTGGATGCTAAGGACCACTAGGTGGCATTTGTGATTTATTGCTTTCCAAGCATAGACTTAAGGGGAAAAAAAAAAGAAAAATAAATCTCTGCTGATTCTTTGCTTAGACTGAACAAGACATTTAACATTCCAAAGCATTTCATTCAAGAAATGCACAGTGGATTCTCTTTATCATGCTCTGAGGGAACGAGGACAAGTGACAGGCTTGAAAAGTTGGGTTTCAGATCATCTGCATTCTTCCTAGGGTCCTCTCTGACCCTACACCATGCGTGTACATAAGTAATTACTTGTCTACAATTAAGCTGTAAATAATGCAATCACTCCATTCTTGTCCCATCACTCCAGACCCAACCACAACAAATAATGCTAATCACATACTTATTCAAGTGTGTAATTATTCACAGTTCAACTTCTGTCGCTTTCACCCTGTTTGGAAACAGCAGAACACAACCTGTAATTAGCAAATGTGGCCCCAGGCACTTTTGCTTGGGAGCACGCCAGGGATTCAGCACCTAGGCGTGCCTTTGATCTGGAAGCTGGCAAGCCGCCTCACCCTGAGGCCAGAGAGCTATCAGCACTCTGCAAGTCATGGAGATCAATGAACATGTCAAAAGCATCTATCCCAAATCACATATTACTTGCTTCTCTCGCTGTGGTTTCTGCCTTTAGTATATATTTCATATACTTTCCTTTCTTTTTGAACCTTTTGACTTCAGTTTAAAAGGTTACCCAAAAGGTCTCCAAACCCCTGTGTTTTCAACTCAGGTTAAAAATGACAGTCCCCAAAGTCCTGCTTGAAGGTACCCGATCACTCTTAATTCTGCAGTTTCCTTGAAGACTAGCATAATGGGGAGTGACCTTTGCTGCCTCACCTAATCTTCTAGGAGAAAAGAGACTAAAGACTTTTGCTTGGTACCCATGCAAGCTTCTCCCTGAAAACTCAGATAAACCACCCGGGATGAGACTCTGGTTGCAAGAAGAGCAGATGAAAGCAGACGTTTGAGCTAAAGAAACAACATGGCAGCACAGGTCCTTCCCAGAGAAGATCACCAATGCAAGGCCAGCTACTTAAAAACAAAACAGAATGACTGAATCACTATCTTCCTTCTCCTGCACTGCCTGATTGAGATTTGGTGTAGTGCTTTGCATTCAAATATTCTGAGCCCACAGAAAGCAATGAGGCACATGATGATGCCACAGGACGTACAGAGATGACTGTGTTTACTTTTAAAATAAGATCTATTTATTTTTATTTTATTGCGAGTTTGCTTGTATGTATATATGTGTATCAGGTGCCTATCTGTTGTCCACAGAGGCCAGAAGAGGATGTTGGATCCTTGGGAGCATGCGTTACACATGGTTGTGACATCTGCCATGTGAGTGCTGGGAACTGGACCTTAGTCCTCTGCAAGATCAGCAAGTGCTCTTAACTTCGTATGCTATATTAAGACTGTCATTTGCTTAGTTGAAGAGAGGCTATTCTACCTTTGTTAAGATCTCCATCAACAATCATCTAGTGAAAACAAGTTTGTATATTAAGCTTGAATTAATGTCTTCTCCTGACATATCTAATTAAGACATCAGGTTTTTGCTTCAATCAAATATGGGTACTTTATCTAGGAGAATGGAAAACAGAACTACAATTCAGCTCCTTACATGTAAACACTATCCAGACTTTTGTTCTAAGCAAAACAAAATTGGTATTTAAAGTAGTATTTTGAGGTCTAAAAAGAAGAAATGGCTGTACAAACCTATATTAGGCCTCGAGTATCCTCAGAACATTGTGCTGCCAAGGGGAGGTGATGTGTGAGCCATATCAGGATCTGGCCTGGCCAACTGACATAACCAAATGAGCCAAATTAACCCTGGAAAACCATGTGGCGACAGATGCAATGGCCAGATTGCAATGATGTTTCTATTTCATTATTTTTAAAAGATGAAACCCTACAATAGCTTCTGTGGTAAGTGGAAAAGACCAAGCAGCCCAGTAATTTTCACTAATACAGACTGATGAGTGATCAGGAGGATTGGTTTTAAAACAAACCAAAACAAAGGTTCATGGTTCCTTCAGCACCCCCCATCTTTGAGTCCTTTTCCTCTGTTTTAAGTCAGCAGAGAGAATCATATGTGTTTAAGGTGTATAACATAATGCTTTGATTTTTGAAGTTTCACTTAATTTAGTCTACAGATCTCTCATTGTCATTTTTCAAACTCAGTTTCAAAAAATTGCATTATACAGTCCCCTAACAAAATTATCAGCAAGTCCACCCGCATTTGTGACTCAGAAGATCGGGGCAAAGATGACTCACATACACTGTCCCAGTCTGTTTCCCAAAAGGACAGAAAAACATTAAAAATGCATTTCTCTACTGACTTCTGGGAACAAATACATTTAGTCAAGAAACTGCATCCATGTCTAATCTGTCTGACTGAGAAGCTAAAGGTAACCCATCATCCCCAGCCTCAGTGTAAGGGATCACTAATTATTTTGTTTCCTGCCACTCTCACTGTAGCCCAGCTCACTGCCATCTTACTGGGTTTCTCTAACTGTTAACCTTCTCTGTTGTACATTCATCCAGGGTAGCAGTGACAGTGGTTTAAAACATAAGGCTGACCACCACATATTCTGATTTCAAAGTTTCCAGAACATTCCCATTGCATTTAGAATACTCTTTTTATGACATCCGGAGTCCCGTCTGATCCCATTGAAGCCTGAATTTTCACTGAGCATGATTTTATATTGTGTTCTCTGGCCAGTGTCAATGGCTGTGAGCTGTTTGTGTATGTCCAGTCATGCAAATGTGTGCCTTTGAGTTGGAATGTTCTTCACCTGGCTCTGCCAGTAGCCTCAGCTTACAGGACAGGTCCTTTGTGACCACCCTGAACAAGGTGTGTTGGGGAGGTTTTCAACCTTTTCTGTCTCAGTCATCTGGTTCTTTTGTGGCACAAATAATGTGGTTGTTTGAATAAGAACCCCCCCATCCCAGGCACATATGTTTGAAGTTTAGTCACCAGGGAGTGGAACTCTTCACAGGATTAGCAAGATTAGGAGGTGTAGCCTTGTTGCAGAAAGTGTGTCATTGGAGGTGGGCTTTGATGTTTTCAAAATCCCACACCTAGCCCAATGTTTGTCTTTCTCTCTCTTGCACTGTGGATCAGGATATAGATCTCAGCTACTGCTCCAGTGTCTTGCATGCTGCCATGCTCCCCGCCATGGAAATGTACTAAATCTCTGAAACCGTAAGCAAGGCTGCAATTAAATGCTTTCTTTTTGTGGGCTTGGTCATGGTCCTCCTTCACAGATATGAACAGTGACTAAGACACGTAACCATTTGTAACGAGTGTGTTGGTAATCATGAGAACGCTGGTGGAGTAGCCCATGGTTATCTCATGCACAGGCAGACCCACGATTTCAATGGGATCCTTCAAATTATTTATCAAATAAGTTATTATAATTTAGTAATTCTGAGGATCAAAACCCCAAGTGTGTAAATTGCCTTTTGTGAGGTTTGTGGGTTTTTTTTTAAATTTAATTAATTAATTAATGTATGTGGGGGGGGTGTAATTGCAAGCAAATAAAAGCAGTGAATAACACTGTTCTCTTATATTTTACCTTGGAAAAATTTCAAACATACACTCTCCAAACTGGGCAGTTACTATTTCTTCAGGCTTACTTTTTTTTGTTGTTGTTTTTGTTTTGTTTTGTTTTTACATGTTTATCTATACAATATCTTTGTTTTTACTGTAGTATCTGACTTGAGGTGTCTTTCAAAGCAGACTGTAGAGAGCAATAAACCTATAATGTTTTACCATGCATGTTATTAATGAGTTTAAAATTTGGTTAAAAGTTCTTTCACTATGAATTTTACATATGGTAAAATGTATAAATATATTCTTTACTAATGTTTATGAATCATGCACAAGAACAGTATCTATGTCCCTTAATAGCCAATAAGGTGTGACTCCAATGAAATTTCTTTTCTTCCTTAAATCACTTTGTACCTATTCTAGAATGTCATGTGAATAGACACTGTTGTATATCTGACTTATTAATATCTTTTACTTATAAGTACTACATTGTGTGAGTGTATTATAATTGTTTCATTTTTAAATATATTTCCTATTGATGAGTACAAGAAATATTTTTAGTTTGTGGCTAAGAGTCAAGTTTCTATGAGTTTCATCTATTTAGATACATATTTGTAGACACAGCTTTCATTTTCTTGTGTAAATATGTAGGAATAGAATTGTGTACTATAGATAACATTGAGTTATAGGGCATTTGTTTATTATCAGAAACTTCCTAAGTTTCTTCAAAACTGAGGGCGCAGTTTCATTTTCCTACCACAAATGCTTGAATTTCCTAATAACCAGTAAACATCTCTCATCAGTCTTTCTCATTTTAGCCAGTAAGTGGTATTTTGCACAGAGATCTCTCATTGGGGCTTTAATTTGAATTCTTTGTTAGCTAGTTATTCTGAATATTTTAATGTGCATATTGGCCATTATACATCCCTTCAAAAAGTGGCCCCTCACCGCTATCATCATCACCATCACCAAGACTACTACCCTTGCCAAGTGTTTTTTTTTCAAACATTGTTTTCATTTTCTGTTTGCTATGTGTTTTGTTATTGAGTTGTACAATTTCTTTTTATAGTCTCTGTTACTAGAAATTTTAAGGAGTCCCTATATTATTGCCATAGTGACCAGGTTAGATGGGGTCCCCTTGTTAGGATCCTGCCCTCACTCCGGTACATGCAAGGCTTTGGGTCTTGCATCTTATGTCATCAGGGGGCATTGGCAACTATGTACTCATTGCATGGTCATGCAATCTGTGCCTTAAAAAGCCAATGCAGACCCCACCCTCTCTCTCTGTTGCCTGCTCTGCTCTGCTGCTCCCCCCCCCCTTTCTCCTTCTCCAGGCCTGGCTCTCTTCTTTCCTTTCCCCCCTTTTCCCTCCTAATAAAGCTCTAAAAACTAACACTGGGTTTTGTCATGACCGTGACCTTTCCATGCAGTAACCAGCACTGCCACAAGCACCATTTATCATTCCTTTACCCCTTTCTGTGATCGTAGTCTAGTTAACAACAGAATTTGATAACAAACTCTGAAGAAAGCAAGAAGACAATTTTATTAGAGCTTAAGAGAAAAAAATAAACAAACCAACCAGGGGCAAATAACCTATAAATATCTGCTTTTGTCTAGAGGGAGGAAATGTAGATGAGTTGTGCTTTTTTAACTAGGCTGGCATGTTCAGCAGGGCAGGTCAGCAAGCAATCAAATGGAAGCAAGCAGCTATATAGTGAAAGGACAGTTGCTTCACAAAAAGAGTGGAAAAAAAACACAAAAGTGCTGAGAAAGCATGCTTAGGTCAGTATCTTAAAGAGATAGAAACAAAGGAAAAGGAAAAGCTATATTGTTCTGAGTAAAGTTTTGGAAAGGAAAGTAAAATGTGGCTTTATATTTCCTTAGCAACTGCACCAAAGACAGGGTTTCTGGGAAAGATAAGTACCTTAAAGCATATCTTTATGAGAGAAGTATATCTCATTAAAGGAATAATTATTCCACCCATCTCTTAAGCATAGCTTTAGGTGAACCACCTCCATGAGCAGTGATCTCTTGGACAAATGATTGACAGATCCAGCCAGATTAATTCTCAAGGGAGAAGACAAAAGTATGCAATGTTTTCATCTTTGGAGCAGAGCATAATGTAATGTCCTCAGTCATAGCCAAAGGAAGATTTCATTGAGGAGGTCTATCCTCAATGATCTTTGTCATAGCAAGCTGTGAACTTGGTACAAAGCTAGCAAAACCTGGGAAGAAGGAATCCCAATTGAAGATTTGCTTTCATCAGGTTGGCCAAAGGGCATGTCTTTGAGGCATTTTCTCCATCATGGAGAGACGTTGGAGGGCCCAACTCACCTTGGATGGTGCCACCTTTGGCAGGTAGGCCTGGGCTGGATAAAAAAGATAGCCGAACCTGAACGTGGTAGCACACCAATAAGAAACATTACTTTGTGGTTTTGCCTTCAAGCTCCCATCTTAAGTTCTTTCTTTGGGTTCCCTTGATGATGAACTTATAACCTTTGAGATCAAATAAACCCTTTCCCATTAAATTATTTTTGATCAGAGCTGTTCATCACAGCAACAGGAAAGCTAACTAGAACATAAATTGGAACCAAGGAAGTGGGGTATTGCTGTAGTATACCTGACCACATACCTGTTATTTGGGGAGGGGGCAGTGTTATGAAAGGAGTTTGGAGTCTGGGGCTAGAAAAATCATAGAGTACTCAAAATTTAATGATTTAGCATGGCAGCTTGTAAGATAACACTGAGAGAAATGAGGACAATGAAGGCCTGGCTTGTGAAGTTTCAGAGGGAAACAAAGATTCTACAGCACTGTTTATGTGATATTTTATTAAGAGTCTATGGAAGTGAAACCCTTCCTTTACTGGGACAATAGATGCTGATTTGCTGGAGCTAAAATATAACCTATGACTAATAAGAGATCAGCATCATGGAGGTAAAAATCTAGGAAGTATTTCTTCAGAGGCAGCACATACATATGGTAGTTTGGGACAAGGGACAGCAGGGAGGAAATGTATCTTAAGCTGGCCGATGAACCTGGCATTGCCAATATATAAGAGTCTCCCATATTGTACTGATTTAATGGCAAAATAGATGCAAGACTGAGGGGGTCCTAGAGAGCAGTGAAGGCCTGGCACTGTGTAATAGGGTTGAAGTCCCTAAGATGAGGCCAGGAGAAGCCATTGGTGAAGACATAGCCTCTGTTTCAGTGGACATGCCACAGTGGTCGGGCAGTCATCAAGGACAACAGATGTAGACTAAAGCCGTCCAGGCAGAAGCAAACATGTCATACTGACAGGGCCCCTTGAAGCCCAGAAGATCATGAGTGCCAGAGTGTGGACATCGGGCTTTCTATACAGCAGGATTTAGATTTTTGCTGTGATCTGTTTATAACTCTGCTCTCATTCCTCTCTCTTAAGATAAAAATGTATATAACTTGCTTTTGATTTTGCAAACACTAAAAGTTAAGAAACTCTGAAGTTTTAAAGAGACATTGACTTGTTATAGTGTAAGAGTTTTTAAAGACAGTGGATGATTTAAAGTTGAACTATATTTTATAATATTATTTTAACATGAGATCTTGGGGACAAATAAGAAAAGGAAGATTATGGTTGAAAGTGATACATGTCAAAGATGATAAGGATGAAATACAATGGTCAGCTGTCAACTTGACATAAACCTAGAGATACCTAGGAAGAGGGAATCTCAATTGAGAAATTGTCTGTCAGATTAATCTGTGTAGCAATTTCTTGATTATTGATTAATATGAGAGGGTCCAGTTAATTATGGGTAGTGCCACCTCCACCTCCGGATAAGTGGGTCTGGGATATATAAGAAAGTAGCTGAATACAAGCCTGAAAGCAAGTTAACAAACAACATTCCCCTGTGGTTGTTGCTTCTATCTTCAAATTAAAACATAGTTGAGGACCTTGAACTTCTACCTCCAACTTCTGAGGCGTGTATTACCATACCCAGTTTCTGTCATGTTGAAGGTCTAACCTAGGGTTTCGTGTATACTAGGCAAGCACTCTATCAGCTGAGCTACATGTCCATCCCACTTTCATATTCTTCAGAGAATTTTTGTAAACAATGTTAAAATTATTTACAAACAATAAAAATATAAGCAATATTTTAAAATGTTATCATAACCAAATTTATCCTTCCATTGGTACTATTTTTGTGATCACAGAAATCTTTTTCTAACCCCAGTTCATAAAGACAGTTTTCCACAGTCTTGTTTGAAAGATAGTATCTTTGGACACGATCCACTTTAAGGCAATTTTTGTGTATGGTGTAGAGAGATCATGGAGTTTCTTTTTTGTTGGTATGTTTTACTGTGAGGTACCCACCAGAGAAACTACTTGGTCATGGATTCAAGCCAATACATAATCTTTATTAATTGGCCAGTGACCACATGTGGTGTTCAGGACCCAGAGCACTCCCAAGCCTTTCTCAGTATTGTCTTTTATGAACAAACACCACATCCTGTGTTGCCATACCCTCAGTTAGCAAGAACAGTTAGCCAGAAGCATAGCTACAGAAGCCAAAAAGCAAGGTTAGTATTTTTAGGGACTTTCCCAAAACTGTGTATTTGATAGATTAGGTCTTTGTTCTTATGCTGGCAGGTGTGTGCTGAGTTTCAGGGTCTGCACAGCACTTCTGTCCTGCCATGAATTGTGCTAAAGTCTGGGAGATGGTTATAGTTCTGTTTAGCTGAAAATATTTCCTTTACCAAATGCTTTATCTTTTCCTTTGTCAAACCAAATAAAACAAATACTGTCCAATTGTTAGTTGATTTCTCTTGTATCTGCATCATTGATTTTTACGTTGATTCTAATGCCAGTACTGTTCTTAGTTATTACTGAAACATTATGGTAAATCTTAAAAATCAGAATATCTGGGTTGGGGATTTAGCTCAGTGGTAGAGCGCTTGCCTAGCAAGCACAAGGCCCTGAGTTTGATCCTTAGCTGAAAAAAAAAAATCAGAATAGCTAAAGCATGCCCAGAAAAATCACTCACTGGTAAAGGTGTTTGCTGCCTGACGATCTGAGTTCTATCTGCCAGACCAACAAGGTAGGAGGGAAGAACCAATCCTACATTTGTCCTCTGTGGTGTGCATGTACACACACATGCAAGTGCATACATACGTACATACATACATACATACATACATACATACATACATACATACGTGTGTGTGTTTGTGTGTGTGTGTGTGTGTGTGTGTGTATACAAACAAATAAATAAATATGTAATAAATATTTTTAAAGTTCTCCAAACTTAGTTCTGCAACAAATTTCTATGGTCATTCTAAGTTAGATTGTTTGCATTTCCATATCATCTTTAAAAACAGCTCCTCATTTCTATAAAACTCCTACAGGATTTGTTGGCATACAATGAATTAGAGATAGCACTTTTACTTTTTAATGTAATTGTATGCTCTCTAAAGGGCATCCCTAACCAGCAATTTCTTCTACTTTGGGGGGTCCTTTCAGTTCTCTGTGGGGGGGTTATTTAAATTAAGTTGTTGGGCAGTGTGCTTCCTTAGTTACAAATGACAACCCATGTTTTTAAATACACTCAATACTTTTATATTTATAATCTTATTTATTGCACAGACAAAAACCAAACCCACCACATGAGAAATTATTTATTTATTGATTTTTACAATTTATACAGGAGATACCTGAAACCCAAGGAGTTAAATCATTCCTTCAAGGTCGGGCAACTGGAAAGGGGAAATTCAGATTCAGAAGCCTCTTATTTGGTCATTCAAATGTCCCAGGAAACTGAATTTTATTATCCCTTATTGCCCATTATCCTATTAATGTTGGGTTTTGGATGAGCTGGTTTCTAAAAGCTGAAGGACAGGAAAATGAAACAAGGTCATTGTGTAATGCTGAAAAAGATCAAAGATCTTCACAAAGAGATGGCTTCGTCTTGAGGGACTATTCAAAGAACATGACTGCTAGATGGGAACCGGGAATGACTGAGACCACGTGGAGGCTGAAGGCAAACGTCCTCTTTCCCAGTTGGGTGAAGCCCAGCACTGTCTACAGACTGACCATCCATAAACAACCTGTCTCCTTCCTGCCTTTGTCTGCCTGAGATTGTTTCTATCTTGAGCAGTTCACATGTGATCCACTTGGCAATAGCTGCAGGCACCGGTTCTTCCTCCTCCCCTCGGATACACTCTGGACAGCAGAGAGAACACAGAGACTCACAAATGAGCTTTCTTTGTAGAGCACTGTCTGCTTTGAAATTTTTTCATTAAATCTTTTTCACAAATAAATTGCCCAGTGTCCATGGGGAATATTTCAATCTTTTAATCATATGCAGTTTGAATTGACTCTGTGATTTTGAAATGCTTGGCCTGGCTGGTATGGGGGGTACTGACAAGGGGGAGGGGGACAGACCTTCAGAAGCCCAACCCTTGAAAACTCTTTTGAATGTAAGCAACAGAGGGAAGCCCCAAAGGGAGCAATTGGAGTGAGCTCATATTTTGTGATGTATTAGCACCTGCTGGGACTGGGAATCTAAAATAGTGAAAGTTAATTATGCTCCTTACCTATTGAGTTAGCATTGGTTCGTGAAGTGAAATCTTGGGGTCCAACCTTCTTCTTATAGGCTGCAAAGTCATTCTAGATTGGTAGTTTAAATAAAATGTCAAGTGTCTGATTGCCATGGAAACATTACAAAGTGGGACCACTCTCACTTGCTGCTGCAGAATTACGATGATGCGAATTACTGTGGTCTCAGGACACCTTCTAAAATGGCTGGCGCTGCATCCCTGTAAAACGAGCGAGTCATTCACGTACAAAACGAGAAACAGGGAGGCATGTTCCTATTCGGTCATGTCACTATGCACACGGCTATGAGTTGGATAAATTCCAGTGTCTTTGAAAAGGCAGGAAAGCAGGTTATACAGACAGACATTAGTTTGGAGTAGTCCTCCCTTCCTGAGAAACAGCCAGTGAGAATGGTCTGTAATCCAGAGAGGAAGAATGTCAAGGGCAGTAGTGGTCACCAAAGGGTAAAGCCTGAGAAGGTGCAGCATGCACTTTGGGGCCTGCTCCAGGACCTCTTCATGGAACACATGTTCCAACTGCCTTCTCCAGCCTGATTAACAGAGCACTGCTGATTATGTTATGCAAATGATGGGAGATGGATTTCACATTTCCCCAAGCCAGGCTTTGCACAGCTTTGCATTTATTATCCCCCTTTAAAAACACGGAGTCCTTAGAGAAAGGGAATGGCTCGTTTTTATTTGTTTGCCAGTAGAGTTGGCACAGACCTGTCAGGCAATCATCTTGGGCTGTGATCTGCAAAGTTGCCCTTTGTTGTTCGATCCCCCAACCCTTGATTGTTTACAAGACATGCAGAGACATCTGTCCACCTCAAAACAAGCTATTTCCTGGTCTTGCAAAATTTGTCAGCTTGTGTGATAAAAATGCTACATCATTGGCTGACAAGCTATCAGATGAATCTAGAGTTCAGGTCCCAGCATCTTGTTCTCATTTTCAGCCCAGAATAGCAAATACTTAGCAGGTCCTGGTTCTTTACTGTGAGCTCCACCTCCTGCCCCTTGGCACTTAAAGTACTTCTTTCCACTTCCTGCTGCTCATCTGTCACCAACAAAGCAGTAAGAGTTCCCCTTCTTTGGAAATAGATAGATTGAGCTTGTGTTGTTGCATTACCAGTAAGATCTGGAAATCAAGGTTGGGTCTCTCAGTTTCACATAAAAGTTTTACCTAAGTGTCTACAATTCAAATGTTTCTGAACTTTATGGTGCTATACTTCTGCTCTTCCCACTGCAGCTATGAAAGCCAAGGAAACACATTATGACTAGGATTGCTTTCTATTGACATCATCTCTCTTTCCTTTTAGCTGCTAGCTCTTACCCGAAGGAGGAGCCAATATAATTTCCATGAAATGGGCAACTGGGTATTATAGAGGCAGAGATCAGCTGACATGGCCAATTCCTCCAGAAGAATTTGTGTGATAATTTTCCTGATTTACAAGGTGCAGCCTAGAGACATTGTGAGGGAAAATGACTGTTACAAATTGGAAAGAGAGTTATATACCTTTGACAAATGGCAACAGAATTCTACAGATCTAGAAAGGATCATTGAATCCAACATTAATAATCCAGATTTATAAATATCTGCTTGTACCATATCTTTCATGAATCATGACTTCTAGACAGGTTTCATATATATGTGTGTGTGTGTATGCACATATCATATATGCACATTTGTGTTCTTTTAAATAGTCATTTCTGATAATTGTGGAATACTTTAATTATACTAAGATAATTATATACATGAATATGTAAAGCATTAGGCCTTGTAAGTTGATAAAAATTGATAACAACTAATAATAGCAGCTAACATTTACTGAGCCCCTAATGAGTCAGGAGCATTGCAGCTATGCTTCATTGTTAGACCAACTCGGGCAAACAGAAGCTACCTTCATGCCCAGATGAGAAAATGAAGGCAGAGTAAATGACTGATTGGTTGTAATGTAATGTAGTCAGGATTAACAAAAGTATTCAGTTCAGAGCATGAGCTACACTTCAATAGGGTGCCCTGTAAGTTCCAGCAGCGGTAAATCAATTGCTTTACAAAGTACAAAAGTCAAAAGTGGCACCCCTAGAAGCTTGCTCTGTTGTTTGAATGATATTCTCAGTATTTTTCCAGTTCTTCCAGTCTTACGTTTTATAAAGGGAACTCATCCTAAGGTGAGTCCCTTCTTCTCTAGGAGTAGTACAAGGTACATATTTTACACACTGATTGGAAAAGAAGGACTAATTTTCTTTTAATTCTCAGGAAAAATTGAAAACACATCTTTCCTCGATTCTTCCGTAATGTTTTGGGTTAGAATGGAGTCTGGCAAAATTTTATCCCCACTGTTTTAAATTTTTTAAATTACATTATTATATTTATTTAGTGTGTGTATATGTGTGACTGTGCAAGCTAATATGCACGTACGTGCCACAGAAAGCACTTGGAGGTCAGAAGATGACTTTGAGATGTCAATTTTCTCTTGCTTCCATCGGTGGGTCTCAGGGATCTCAAGCAGTCAAGCTTGGCAGCAACCACCTTTATTTGCTGGAGCCACCTTGCCAGCCCACATCCTCATTCTTAAATCAACTCGTTAGTCAAGGGAAATGTCTGAGTCAGAGACTTTGGTGAGTCTATTACCTCATGGTAAGAACAGAAGGGGGATACTAAAGACAAGGATTTCCTGCTTATACATTTATAAAGAAACATAGTATAGGTAATCACAGAAAATAAGTCTATGCAATGATCTGCAGAACATACAGAAAGCAATATTCAAACACAGATCATAACTAGAGTGGAAAAAAACAATTTAAGGAATTATGCTAGCTAAGAAATAAAAAGGGCTAGTTTTATGTCAACTTGACACAAACTAGAGTTATTGGAGAGGAGAGAGTTTTCTCAATTGAGAAAATGCCTCCATAAGATCTGGCTGCAAAGCATTTTTTAAAATCAGTGATGGATGGAGGAGGGCTAGTTCTATTGTGAGTGGTTCCATCCCTGGGCTGGTGGTCTTGAGTTCTATAAGAAAACAAGCTAAGCAAGCCGCAGGGAGGAAGCCAGTAAACAGCATCCCTCTAGGGCCTCTGCATTGGCTCCTGCCTCCAATTCCTACCCTGTTTGAATTCCTATCCTGACTTCCTTCTGTGATAAACAGCAATGTGGCCATGTAAGCCAAATAAACCTGTGCCTCCCCAACTTGCTTTTGGCCATGATGCTTCATCATAGTAATAGTAACCCTAAGACAAGAGCTGAGTTTAAAACAGGGAGTTTAAGCATGTTTCATTGCTATGTTTATATTGCTTTGTTTTAGCACAAAATAGCCAAGAGTTGTAAGAGAAAAGCTAGGAAGCAAAAATGGAGCAGTCACTTATCTGGGGGAAGAAGGAGTGCACACATGTTCTTTGGGTAGCTACAGCTGGAAAAAGTAGTTATAAGGATGCTGAAGAGGGTCCAGGTCTTTCTAAGATGATTATGATTGTACTGCAAAACCATGAGCTGAGAATGATCATGTTGACATACTACCTGAGCAAGACTACCTATTTTATTTTGTATTACTTGAGCTAAAGGGTAAGTTTTCCAGAGTATGAGATCTTCCTTTGCAAAAGCACATACTAAGCAAATACCTGCCTTGACTAATAGATGGCTTAATGTTCCTCAACACTATACATATGTTAGAAATACGGTCCTTGAGTTTTGATGTGGGTGGTGATGAAAACTTTAAGAGATGGGGCAGAACTACTAGGAAGTCATTCATTCCTTGTTGAAGTTACCTTCTGTGGCAATCAAGGTAGCTCTCATGGGAATCTGAGCTCTCATGAGATCAAGTTATTTTAATACTGAGCTTGCTCTCTGAATCATTCCCTGGCTTCCTGTTTGGCAATGCTGTCCTTTTCTCAGAAGAGGAGAAAGTAGGAGAATGGAGTAGAAAAGAAGCAATTAATGATTGCTGGGAGACTAACAATCTTCTCTAAAGAGAAACCACCTTGATGGGTTTCTAATTCCAAGTAATCAGCCCTAAACACATATACATATGAGAAACATTAAATGACTCAGCAGTGAGTGTGTAACAATATTAATTAAGTTATTAGATATTAATTAAGAAGAAGCTATAAATTTGAGAAGAAATGGGGGGGGATCAGGTGAGAAGTTGGATAGTAGAGAGGGAGGAATAGAAATGATGTAAATACAGTGCTCATATATGAAATTCTCAAAATTTAGGAAGTTATACATATATACAAAGTAGAGAACAGTTGAGGAAGATGTTCAATCTTCCTCTACACTGTGTGGCCTCCATACTCATGTGAACACAGAAACACACATACAAAAGCAGGCAGCAAAGAAAACAGAATGTATGGAGAAATAGACTAAATGCTTATGATTAAAATTAGAAAGAGAATGTGGAGGGTTAGGGGTTACATAATGGAATTTAGATTTTGTACATTTTTTTATCTTTCTGTTCTTATCTATGGTCCATAGCAATTTCTGATATAATTTGAGGTATTGCCTAGAGAAATGACAGATTTTCAGAACTTAACACTGACTTGGCACTATGTAAAAAGAAGGTAGTGGCCATTTGATAACGAGATTATCAGTTGGGACTCGGCCAAGACATTACCATATGCATTTTAGAAGGGCAACATGAGATGACAAACTGTTGTTTTGACCTTGTAAAATAGAACATTATTATAAAGAAGCAATTTCAGATACCAGTGGTTGCAGCTGAGAGTTTCCCCAGCTGTGACTGAGAAATGTCACCCTGTCAGACATTATGGGGACTGGTTCTAAGGTGGGGAGCAGAGAAGCAGCTACAATTTTGCCTGGGCCTGTGATGTGTTACTCCTTGCTCTGGTGCTTCCTGTTTCTGGGTTGTAAGGTAATACTAAGAGCCATGTATACTGCCTTTGTATCATTAAACACGCCCCTTCCTAAAGCAGTGTTCAAGAATAGCCAGTCACACTTGTACTTTATGGCTGGCTATGTTAATCTACCTTTCCTGTCCTTATGCATCTTTCTTCTCTTTAAAAATATTTATATTTTTATTTATTTCTATAAAAAGTTTTCAGGAAATATATTATTCTGTGAAAGTTTCATACTTCTACATGTTTCTATAAATGAACTTTGACCATATCCATCCATCATAACCTCTCGCCAACTCCTCCTAGTGTTCCTCATCCTGCTTCCCATCTAATTTCAAATCATCCTCTATCATTGTTGATATGAATATCCCTAGTTATTAGTGCTGCTCATATTCGCGTAGGTGTGGAGCCATTCACTGGGACAGAATAACACAACAGAGAGTGACTCTTCCTTTCTTGGCAGTCATCAACTCATAAAGGGTGAGGTTTCAGAGGCCCCTCTCCTACCTGGTTTGTAATTGTGACGGCTTTCTCTTGAGTGGATTAAGCAAAGTCACTGTGAGGTGCTCTGTGCAATGTCCATGTTTGGAGAAATTGATACTCTTAGCCTAGTTATCTCCACACACCTTGTGATTCCACAGCTGTGATTCATTCCTTTCCCCAAGCTCCTCAAAGTATCTAAGGGATTCTGAGATCTATTCATCATTAGAGTACCACGGTTAATACCTGGTTGATCTAATGGTAACCTGGAAATACATTCTCATGTAAGCTATGCAAGTTATATCCAGACCCACTTGTATTCAGGTATGGCCATGTCACTAAGTACTGGTCAATGGGATATAAACAGAGGGGGCATGTCTTCCAGGGAGACACAAAAGGACACACTTTTCTTCATTTTGCTCTTTTTGGCTGACCAACATGTCTTCAGACACATCTGCAGAGTGACTCAACAGTAAATATCTGTTGAGTATCTCTTTTGACTCAGGCACCATACTTGGCGTAGTTGGAATAAAGGATTGATGAAGAAAGGAACACTTTCTGTCTACAGGGAGTTTTTATTCCTCAACCTCAGGGACAGGTAGTTCCAGGAGATTTGCTGATCAGTTGGTTTACTCGAAATGATGAGTTCCAGATTCAATAAGAGACCCAAAGTTCCTGTAGGTCTCTCAGCAGAAACTGGCGTTGCTATTTGCTAATATTAAGGGAGCCAAATTCTTTTCAAGGGCCAGTCTATCCATCTTGAAGATTTTTTTTTTTTTGCACAGAAATTGTCAAGCTGCAAGGCTGAGAGACCTTCCTACCCACTCACAATCACCTTCTGAATCAAGTTAGTGTGAGCCTCAATGACTTCCCTACTGTTCTGCTGACTATGCTCAACTCTGTAAAGTGACATCACAGGATGGTAATAAGCAACTCTGCTTTGTTTGTATTCAGGAAAAATGAGGTTGCACATCAAAGAATTCTCAAACAATTCTAAGGATCCAAAATGAATGTTAATGGCTTTGGGCAAGGACCTGTTAAGTCTTGGGCAAGCTGCCTTAAGTCTAGACTCTTTATCTTCATGACTATTCTTGAGCAAAATATTGGTTCCAAAAGGCTAGGATCTGTGACAGCAGAGAGAAGTCACAGCAGCAGGTGGCTGGAGTAGCCACTGAGAGCTCATGTCTCTATCCACAAGCAGGAGGCAGAAAACTACAATTCCTTTTAGCTCAATTATTCATTGAAATTGACTCCTCTGAAATTTGGGGGAAATTAAATGTTATATCCTCATTCACAGAAAATTAATTAATCATGACTTATATTCCTACAGTGGGTAATAAAGGAATTAGTCATGATTAGCAGAGCACTGGAAGGTGCAGCTCAGAACTGGAGAACTTCCCTGTTGACAGGTATTGGCCATGCTCTGAAGGGCAAATGCAGGTTTCCTGTTCATCTTCCTCTGTTCTCACAATTTTCAGTTGTTGTGTGGACAATGGTGTGTGAAATGTGTACGACAAGAGCTTAAAACAAAGAGTGTAAGGTGATCTTCTTTCTCTGAGGACTCACGGGTATATCCCTTATAAAGATGGAAGGCCTGAGCCTTTAACCCAAGAACTGGTACATGGATGGATTTTGTCATTTGTACGTTGTCAAGGGCTACTTTGTACTAATACTTTAGAACAGAATATTTGCTGCAGAGAGATGCCATATGGCTTAAAATGCAAAAAAAAAATCATTTTGCACGCCTCTGTGGTAAAACAATGCAAAACAGACAAATAATCAAACAATAAGCCTTCTTGCTTTAAAATAAGGGAATGTATTCTCATATATGAAATTTTTATCATCTAAACTATTTCAGGATAATGTAATTGATGCTAACTGAAATTTCACTGAACTCGGTGTCTGTCTTTGACTTTCATGTCATGTACAGCATGCAGGACAGTGCTAGGTCCACAGGGAGACCTCACTCTGTGACGCTTGACTGAATGAATAAATGGATACAAGGGAAGCTTACTTCATAGTACCTAAGCCAGGACTTCATTCTACTTTAATGCCTGACTTATGAGGTAAGGAGATTTTATTGCTATTTATATAACACGCTTTAAGCTTAGATACAACTACACAAAAGACTATTCAGTGCCACAAGATTTATTTTGTATACTCTTAATTTAGCAGGAACATGTAATATGCTGAGAAGGTTATCTTTGCAAATACTTAATTTAACCTTCAGGGAGTTTTAGAGGACCAAAGTGAACTCCAGACAAGTGATTCAGCCAAGTGAGAACCCTCACTCACAGCTGTGCTTCAGACACTGGCTTTTGCCAGCAGTGCTTGGCTACACTGTATTTTCCATATAATATACAGATATTTAATAACTGGGCATTCCACTTTGAGTAATAAAGTGGGCACTCATTATCATCTGGTTTCTTTTTATTCTTCCCACTGGAAATCAGCCATTGAGGACAGTGTGGGAGTGCTTAGTTCTAGCAAATCCTTCAAAGTCTACATGGACGCAAGAGTCCTTTATTATAGCAAGGCCAATTCTTATCAAAAGAAGTCCTCTGGGAAAATGTCCAATTCAGGGGAAATTCACTCCACACACCTCATTCCTGAGAGGAAAATTGCAAAATCAGAATTTTAGATATTCTTTCAGCCTTCCTATGTGAGTCCCTTTAAAGTTAGTGTGAAGAGTTCAACTCAATGAAGTGTTAAGGAGTGTGCATGAGGAACCTTGAGCAATGAAAGTAGAAATAATGTCTCCTACACAAACACTCATAAAACTTTAATAGTCTTACATGCCCAGATTTTAATCCTCTTTTTGCATCTCTCTTCCCATCCTCCAACTTTTTCCTTCCTATCTGTTTTTCTGTCTGACTGTCTGTCTGTCTACCTGTCTACATACCTATCTACCAATCGATCTATCTGTCTATCTACCTATCTGTTTTATTGAGGCAGTGTTTAACATCGTAGCTCTGGCTAGTCTGAAACTCTGCTTCTCTGTGTATCTCATGGTGATCCTCCTGCCTCAGCCTCTGAGTACTGGGATTAGAGGCATTGGCCACTGGATGTATCTCCTGTTAAAAGACTATAATAAGAGACTAAAATAAAACCTTATTTTATAGACTAATCCATCTAAATAATCAGTTCAGAAATGTAGTGGACAGTTAGAGCAAGGACTCAGGATGAGTCAAAACTTTCCAGTGCTTGCTATCTTCTCCTCAAACATGGGATCTATTTTCCCACCACGTTTGAGACAAATGGGTTTTTCATTGGCATGGAAGTGACAGAAGTAGTGTCAGGGATTCTTGAACCTAGGACTCAACAGTCCTACTATTCCTATTTTATTTTCTTAGAATCCTGAGATGATATCACCTCATCATGAGATGAGACATGAGAAAGCCCAGGTTAGCTCCCAGGAAAATGAGGCCTCACAGAACACAACTGAGGTGTCGCAGAAAACGTCAGCACAAGGCACTAGACTAGAGGGAAACACCCAAACATCTAGACCTACAGCAGCATATGTGGCCACTGGCCACTCAAACCTCAGAACTGTGAAAAATACCAGTCCTTAAGTTACCAAGTATAAGGATGAGTTGTTAAGTAATGATTAAAAAAAACTGGATAAGAAAGTATTACTAAATTTATATTACCAGAAAATTTATCATTCTTGAAGTCAACTCTTCAAAACAGGTCCAATTTCTTTCTCTTTTTCTACATATTTATTTTACTTTATGTGAATGTATGTATGCCTGAGGATATGTACATGTACCTCATATGTCCAGGAGCCTGTGGAGGTTTGATACTCAAGAGGGTATCAGATCCCTTGCAACTTGAGTTACAGGCAATTGTGAGTTGCCATGTGGGTGCAAGGAACTGAACCCAGGTTCTCTGTGAGAACAGCAAGTGCTCTTAACAACTAAACCATCTCTTCAGTTCCTAGGTTCAACTTCATATTCATCTGTAGTTGGCCATTTTCTCAAATTGGGTAGCTTCTCTTACTGATGGAATTAAGTATTTCACCAAGGGATTATGCTAGAAACACTTCTGTTCTCTTCTTGTGCATCTGTCCTCATAACATGGAAACTAGCCTGTTTTTCTATGACTGGTTACAACTTTGGAGACTAAGAGACACTAATATTCTTTTTTCCCTTAGTTATCTGAGATCATAATAGGAATAAGGGACATAGGCAGAATGCATATGGCAAAACCTTTGGATGGCATGTCTGTAACTTCAAATGGGACCTAGAAAGAAATCTATGAGAATCTCTGCCAGCCCTATTTCACCCTGAAGCTGCTCATGCATTTCGTATGTATACTTCATACAACACAAATCACTTACATTCAAGAAGGACTCAGATTTAATAAAAACCAGAAAGCTTTAACAATGAAGAGATTTTGTGCATTGCTAAATAATTTTCATTAAAAGCACAACCTGATAACTCTTAAGAAGAAATGAAAACCATTCTATGTATACTTCTTGAATATAAATGAACAGTGAATACACACAGGAAATTCCAGTAACTGTTTCTGTATCTTCAGCCTGTGTTTATGAGGAAGCATGTCCAACCTTTTGCCATTCGAATTTGTTTCTGTAGTGAGTCCATGGGCCCTAGAACACTGGGTAGAGTAGAGATGAGCAAAGGGGAGCAGCAGAAATATCCATTTGTATTCTAGAAGAAAAGATATTTTGCACCCACATTGTTAGCAAAACAGTAGCTTTCTTTCTACCTTCTATGATGCTAGATAAAGTCCTTAAAAATATATATATACAGCCAGATAGCCAGGCATGGTGGTGCAAACCTTTAACCTCAGCACTCAGGAGGTAGAGGATGTCTGTTAGTTCAAAGCCACCCTGGTCTACACAGCAAGTTCCAAGACAATCAGGGTGGTTTCACAAAGAAACCCTGTCTTAGAAAAAGAAACAAAAGAAAGCCTGCCAGGAAACCAGGTAGGCTGCCTGCAGGTCTCTTCCTCATTTTGTTCCCCTAGACCCAATCCCATAGTCTCAAGCCTAAATCTACAATAGATCACCAGGTGCATCCTTCTTTCTCCTGCCCCATGAGTCCCACAGACTACCCTCTCCTAGACTGCCTCACCCACTTGTCACTGTATACCAGCCTCCAATAACAGCAGGCATTCGCTCTGAAAACACAGGCTGAGCCGGCTAGGTATCACACAGCTATCACACTCTCTGGAAATCCAGAAATAAAATAGATACCAAGGAACAAAACACCTTCCCGAAAAAGACAAACTCAGAAATCACACTTCAACCTATAATCACCCTAAACCCAGATGCCAGAGGAAGAACACAGTCAATAACAAGCAGAAAAACATATCTTCAATAGAGCCCAGCTATCCTACTACAGCAGGTCCTGAATATTCATACACACACACACACGTGTATGTGTGTGTGTGTGTGTGTGTGTGTGTGTGTATATGTATGTGTGTATATATATATATACATATATATATATACAAACAAGCAGTTGAAGGAAATGAATGAAACTGTTGAAGACCTCAAAATGGAAATAGAAGCCATAAAGAAAACGCAAACTGAGGTAATTGTGAAAATGAAGAATGAAGAATTTGGGAATTCAAACAGGTATTACAGAGTCAAGCTTCACCAACAGGCTATAAGAGATAAAAGAGAATCTCAGGTATTGAAGACAGTAAAGATGAAGTCTTCAAATAAAATGTTAAATCTACAAACTTCCTGACACAAAACATCTAGTAAATCTGGGACACAATGAAAAAGCAAACCTAAGGAAAACAGGAATAGAGGAAGCTAAGAAAATATTTTCAACAAAATCATAGATGAAAAATGTTCTAACGTCAAGAAGATAAGATCTGATGCATACAAAAAACATACAGCCCATTTCTTAGTTGGACTGTTGGGCATTTTGATGTCTAATTTCTTGAGTTCTTTATATATTCTGGATATCAGCCCTCTGTCAGATGTGGAGTTGCTGAAGACCTTCTCCCATTCTGTAGGCTGCCACTTTGTCTTATTGACTGTGTCCTTTGCTCTACAAAAGCTTCTCAGTTTCAACAGGTCCCATTGATTGATTGTTTCTCTCAGTGTCTGTGCTATTGGTCATGCTGGAACTCTCATCCAATAACTGATGGAAATGAGATCTTCAGCCAGGCCCCAGGTGGAGCTCCAGGAGTCCAATAGTTGAGAAAGAGGAGGGACTGTAAGAGTGTGAATTGTTGAGACCAAGATTGGAAAAAGCACAGGGACAAATAGCCAAAAAAAATGGAAGCACATGAATTATGAACCAAAGGCTGTGGAGCCCCCAGCTGGATCAGGCCCTCTAGATAAGTGAGACAATTGAATGAATAGCTTGAACTGTTTGAGAGGCATCCAGGCAGTGGGACCTGGACCTGTCCTTAGTGCATGAGCTGGCTGTTTGGAACCTTGGGCTTACAGAGGGACACTTTGCTCAGCCTGGAAGGAGGAGACTGGACCTGCCTGTACTGAATCCACCAGGTTGAATTGAATCCTCAGTGGAGTCTTGGCCCTGGAGGCGATGGGAATGGAGAGGAGGGGCTGGGGAGGGGGCGAGAGGGGAGAGGACAGGGGAACCCATGGCTGATGTGTGAAATTAAAACAGAAATATAATAAATAAAAAAGGAGAAAAAAAATAACAAAAAATGCATATAGAACAGCAAATAAATTGGACCAGAAATGAAAGTCCCCCCACCACATATTCAAAACACTAAATATACAAAACAAAGAAAGAATGTTAAAAGCTGAAAGGAAAAAAGACCAATTAACACACAAAGATAGATCTATTAGAATTACACCTAACTTCTTAACTTCTCAATGGAGACTCTAAAAGCAGAAGGGCCAGGACAGATGTGCTGCAGATGATAAGAAACAACAAATGTTGGCCCAGATTACTCTACCCAGAAAAACTTTCAATCACCATAGAAAATAAGATATTCCATGATAAAGCCAAATTTAAATACTATCTGTCTACAAATCCTGCCATACAGAAGGCGCTACAAGAAAAACTCCAACCTAAAGAAGTTAACTATACCCTTGAAAACACAGGAAATATAATCTCACACCAGCAAAAAGAAAAGAAGTGAAACACACACACACACACCACCACCACCACCACCACCACCACCACCACCACCACCATCACCACCACCACCACCACCACCACTAAAAACAAAATAACAGGAACCAACATCAATTGGTCTTTGTTATCTCTCAATATCAATGGTCTCAATTCCACAATAAAAAGACACAGACTAACAGAATGGTTGTGAAAACAGGATCCATCTTTCTGCATCCAAGAAACTCATCTCAACATTAAGGGTAGACATTACCTCAGGGTAAAGAGCTAGAAAAAGATAATACCAAGCAATTTGATGTAAGAAGCAACCTGGTGTAGCCATTTAAATATCCAAACAAATACAAACCAATTCAAACTAAAACTGATCAAATGAAATAGGGAATGACACTACATATTCATCAAAGGAAATCTATCAAGATGACATTTCAGCTCTTAACATCTAAGCCTCAAACACAAGGGCACCACAGTTTATAAAAGAAACACTGCTACACCTTAAATTATACATTGACCCTCATAAACTGATAGTGGGAGACTTCAATACCCAGTGGATGGGTGATCCAGACAAAAACTAAGCAAAGAAATACTAGAGCTAACAGAAATTACAGACAAAAAAAAATACCTAACAGATATACAGAAAATTTCACCCAAACACAAAGGAATATAACTTATTGTCTGCACCTCATGGAATTTTGTCCAAATTATCCATATACTTGGGCACAAAGCAAATCTCAACAGATACAAGAAAATTGAAACAATTCCCTGCATCATATCAGACCACCAGGGAGTAAAACTGGATATCAAAAACAACAGAAACAACAGAAAGCTTGCCAGCACATAGAAACTGAACAACTCTACTGAATGAAAACTGGTCAAGACAGAACTAAAGAAATACATTAAAGACTTCCTAGAGTTCATTGTAAATGAACAGACAGCATACCCAAACCTATGGGACACAATGAAAGGAGTGCTAAGAGAATAACTCATAGTATTAAGTGCCTACATAAAAAATTTGAAGTGATCCCATACTAGCAACTTAACAGCATACCTGAAAGCTCCAGAACAAAAAGAATTAATCATACCCGAGAGGAGTAGACAGCAGAAATAATCAAACTGAGGGCTGAGATCAATAATATAGAAATATAGAGAACAATATAAATAATCAATGAAACAAAGAGTTGGTTCTTTGAGAAAATCAACAAGATAGACACACCCTTCTCCAAACTAACTGAAAGATACAGAGAGAATTTCCAAATTAAAGAAACCAGAAACTAAAAGGGGACATAACAACAGACACTGAGGAAATCCACAGAATTATAAAGATATAATTAAAAACCTGTCCTCTACCAAATTGGAAAAATCTAAAACAAATGACTAATTTTCTAATAAGTACCACTTACCATACATAAATCAAGATCAAATAAACAATTTAAATTGACATATAACTCTTAGTGAAATAGAGTAGTCATTTAAAATCTCCCACCCAAAATAGCCTAGGGCCCAATGATTGTAGTGCAGAATTCCACCACACTTTCAAAGAAGAGTTAATTACAGTATTCCTCAAATTATACAATAAAATAGAAAATGACAGAACATTACCCAATTTTGTTTTATGAGGCCACATTTACCCTGGTACTCTAGCTACACAAAGACTCAAAAAAATAAAAATAAAAAAGAAAGTTACAGACCCATTTCCGTTAGGAACATAGATGCAAAAATATTTAGTCAAATGCTTGCAAAATGAATCCAAAAACACATCAAAAAGATCATCCACCATGTTCAGGTAGGCTTCATCCCAGAGATGCATGGATGGTGCAATATCTGAAAATGAATATAAACCACTATACAAATAAACTGAAAGAAAAAGAAAACATAGTCATCTTATTTGATGCCAAAAAGCCTTTGACAAAACCCAACGCCCCTTTATGATCAAGTCCCATAGAGATTATGGATAGAAGGAACATACCTAAACATAATAAGGGTAATTTACAGCAAGCCAACATCTAATTAAATGAGAGAAACTCAAAGTAATTTCCCTAAAATCAAGAACAAGACAAGGCTGTCCACTCTCTCCACATCTATTCAATATAGTGCTTGGAGTTTTAGCTAGAGCATAAGACAACTGAAGGAGAGCAAGGGGTTACAAATTGGGAAGGAATAAGTAAGTCAAAGTATCATTATTTGCAGATGATACAATAGAATACTTAAGTGACCCTAAAAGTTCTATTAGTGAACTCCTACAGCTGAAAAACACTTTCAGCAAAGTGGCTGTATAAAAAAAGTAACTAAAAAAAAAAAAAAAATCAGCCCTTCCATATACAAATGACAAACAGACTGAATAAGGAATCAGGGCAACAATAACTTTTACAATAGCCTAAAATAATTTAAAATAGGAGTGTGTAACCAAGCAAGTAAAATACTTGTAAACAAAAACATCAAATCTTTTAAGAAATGAGTTGAAGAAGATGTCAGAAAATAGAAAGATCTGCCGTGTTCATGGATTTGTAGGATTAAACAAAAATCTGAACACAATTCTTATATTTTTGGTTGTGAGCCTAGCCTTTAATGGCTGAGCCATCTCTCCAGCCCTGAACACAATTCTTGACAGACCTTGAAGGACAGTTCTCAACTTCATATGGAAAAACAAAATCCAGAATACCTAAAACAATTTTGTACAATTAAAGGACTTCTGGAGGAATCACCGTCCTTGATTTAAAGCTCTATTACAGAGCTATAATGATAAAACCTGCATGGTAGTGGCATAAAAACAGACTGGTTGATCAATGGAATTGAATTGAAGACCCAGACATAAATCTATACACCTATGGATATCTGATTTTTGATAAAGAATGCTGTGAGATAATGCTTTTGTACACTGGTTTAATAAAATGCTGATTGGCCAGTAGCCAGGCTGGACGAATAGGTGGGATAAGTAGACAAGGAGAATTCTGGGAAGAGAAAGGCTGAGTCAGGAGACACCAGCCCATCATCCAGGGAGCAGCATGTAATGGCACACAGGTAAAGCCACAGAACACGTGGCAACATATAGATTAACAATAATGGGCTGAGCTGAAGTGTAAGAGCTAGTCAGTGGTAGGCCTGAGCTAATAACTGAGTAGTTATAAATAACATTAAGCCTCTGTGTGATTATTTTATAAGCAGGCTATGGGACTGTGGGGGTTTGGCAGGACCTGGAGAAACATTCATCCTGCAAAAAGACCCTGAAATACACAATGGAAAAAAATAGAAAGCATCTTCAACAAATGGTTTTGGTCTAACTAGAGGTCTACATGTATAAGAATGCATGTAAATGCAGAGCTCAAGTCCAAGTGAATCAAAGACTTCAACAAAAAAAAACAAGATACACTGATCATAATAGAAAAGAAATTGAGGAATAACATTGAGGACATTGGCAGAGGAGACAACTTCCCAAGTAGAACACCAATAACACAGGCTCTAAGGACAATAATCAATAGATAGAACCTCATGAAACAGAAAAGCTTCTGTAAGGCAAAGGACACTGTCAATAGGACAAAATGGCAGCCTATAGAATGGGAAAAGTTTTTAACCAACCCCACATCTGATAGAGGGCTAATATCCAAAATATATAAAGAATTCAAGAAACTAAATATTTTTTAAAAATTTAATTTTAAATGGGATGCAGATATAAACAAAGAATTCTCAATAGAGGAATCTCAAATGACTGAGGAAGACTTAAAGAAATGCTCAACATCTTTAGCCATCAAGAAAATAAAATCAAAACTACTGTGAGATTCTTATACCTGTCAGAGTGGCTTAAATCAAGAACACAAGTGACAGTTCATGCTCCTGAGAATGTGGAGCTAGGGGAACACTCCCCATTGTTGGTGGGAGTGCAAACTTGTACAGCCACTTTGGAAATTAATATGGTAGTTCCTTAGAAAATTGGAAATTGACCTACTTCAAGATCCAGCTATACCACTCTTGGACATATACCCAAAGGAAGCTCCGTCCATCCACAAGGACACTTGCTCAACCATGTTCTTTGTGGCTTTATGTAGTTAGTGTTTTCCTGCCTGGCCCAGTCAGGACAAATCTCTCTTACCCGCCAGTCCCACAGTCGCTCAGACCCAACCAAGAAAGCACACAGAGACTTATATTGCTTACAAACTGTATGGCCGTGGCAGGCTGCTTGTTATCTACCTTTTCTATCTTAAATTAACCCATTTCTATTAGTCTATACTTTGCCACATGGCTTGCGGCTTACCAGTATCTTTACATGTTGCTTCTCATGGCGGCAGCGGCTGGCGGTGTCCTCCCCAGCCTTCTACTTCCCAGAATTCTCTTCTCTCTTGTCCCGCCTATACTTCCCTGCCTGGCCACTGGCCAATCAGAACTTTATTTACACAGAGCAATATCCACAGCAGCTTTATAGACAGAAACTGGACCATCCTAGATGTCCCTCAATAGAAGAATGGATAAACAAAATGTGGTACATTTACACAATGGAGCATTACTCAACAGTCATAAAAAATAATTCTACTGTATTTGTGGACAAATGAACAGAACCAGGAAAAAAATCATCCTGAGTTATGTAACCCCGACCCACAAAGACAAATATGGCATGCATTCAGTTATAAGTAGACATTAGCTGTCAAGTAAATGATAGTCATGCTACAATCCACAGACTCAGAAAGCCTAAAATAGAAGGAGATCTCTAGAGTGATGGTGATTTCCCTGTGATGGGGAAACAGAATAGATATTATGGATGGACTGAGGCCAGTTAGGGATGGGAGCAGGAAGGACCTGTGGGGGTGGTGGGGTGAGTGGGAGGGATTGGATAGAGGGAGAGAATATGGGGAGAGATTATTGGAATTGGGAGGTCACTTTGGGTGTGTATGGAAACTTTCTGGAACCTATGAAGGTGATCCTAATGTGGAATCCTAATAATGGGAGATTCACAATCTCAACTGGCCATCTCTTATAGAAATGTAAGGCTTCCAATGGAGGGATTCATTCAGTTAAGTTGGTGGCCATGGGGGTCCTGTGGAAATCGTCAAACAACCCAGACTGATGCCAAAATAACAACTTGCTTCTTGCATGACAGTGGAACAAGACAACATCCAGACAACTCATTGAACATGGAGAAGTCAAACTGGTGCCTACATGAAGCCTTCATCCCTATATTCTAGTCTCTTTGGTGGAAGAAGGTATTTTGCAGGCTACCAAAACAGAAATGTAAACACCAAACCACCACAAAACCTTTAAGCTACAATCTGTCCTGCTTGCAAGATATACTGGGGCAATGGTGGCACAAGACTTGTGGGAGTAGCCAACCAATGTCTGATTTCACATAAGTCCCACTCTATGAGATGGAAACCTTACCCAACACTGCTTGGGAAACCAAGAACCAGAGACTAGACAGCCCAGAGATCTAGTGTCAGACTAAACAGGACTTGTCAAAAACTCAATAAAATGACTCCTAATGATACTCTGCTATACTCTTATCAGTGCCTTATCTAGTTATCTTTAGAGACTTCCTCCAGCAGCAGATGGGAACAGATGCAGAGACCCAGAGCCAGACATTATGGGGAAAGAGTGTCTAAATTGGAGGTCTCCTTCAAATTCTTCTCCTCTGAGGTAAAGGAATCCCATGGAAGGGGAGGTGAAAAGATTGTAAGAGTCAGAGGGATGGAAGATACCAGGAGAACAAGGCCCCATGAATCAATTATGCAAGGTGCATATGAGCTCACAGAGACTGAAGCAGCAAGCACAGGTCCCACATGGGTCTACACAAGGTCCAGTGTTTATGTATTAGAGCTATTAGGTTAATATTTTTATGGGACTACTTACTATGAGAATGAGAGGGTCTCTGACTATTTTGCCTGTTCTTGAGACTCTTCCTCCTGTTGAGTTAGTGTCCAACTTTGATATGAAAGTTTTACTTCATCTTATTATATTTTATTTTGTCATATTTGGTTATTATCTCTTAGAAGCCCATTATTTTATAGTGAGAGAAAGAAAGAGAGTGGATCTGGGGTGGAGAAATTGGGGGGAGGGACTAGGAGGAGCAGAAGAAGGGGAAACTACAATCAGGATATACATTATAAGAAAAGAATCTATTTTCAATAAAAATTATTTATTTGGTGGGATTATC
Organism: Onychomys torridus; assembly: GCF_903995425.1. Classification (NCBI taxonomy): domain Eukaryota; kingdom Metazoa; phylum Chordata; class Mammalia; order Rodentia; family Cricetidae; genus Onychomys; species Onychomys torridus. Next base: position 15,718,822 of record NC_050456.1, read on the forward strand.
ACTTCTTTGTTGCCTTCCTCTGCTTTGGAAGGGGATGGGGCATCTAGGTTCACCTAAGCTTCATGAGTTTGTGAAGAACATATTAGTGTGTTCTTTCTTGTCATTTGCATGGGGGAAATCCAAGACAGACAGACAGACAGACAGACAGATGGATGGATGGATGATAGACAAAAAACAGATATGTTGATATATAGATGTAGGATTTCCCCCTGTACTTTTGATTGGCAGACAAAAGCATATTAACCAGTGTCCCCAATTATTTCATGAAAATTAGAGTCATTTTCCTAAAATTGCAAAGATCTTCCTAATTTTGCCTCATTGCATGGCAAATTAATAGGCCTATTAAGATCAGGTTTTGTCTTTTCTGTAATGTAAAAACTCAGTGTTCAACCTATCTTCAGGTAGAAGTTATTAAAAACACACAGGATAGTTAACATGATTTTAAAGTTACAGCATAAAAAAAGAGAATACCTATTTCAAATACGATATTTTAGAATTCAAATTGTTGACTTGAATCTGCATCTCAGAATTTAATACTCTGGATCCAAGGTAAATAATGTTAAGCAAACTTGAATTAAGCTTAGCTAACTTTAACACCTTGTTATAATATTTGCTTAAGGAGAGCTATTTCTAGATCTTGCAGATATGTATTTGGTACAACTCATTACAGCTTGGCTTCCACACTGAAATTCCTTTGCTTTGTACAAAGTCTTCATTACTCTGTCTAGATGGACAAGTTGGTAATTTTGTCTTTACTATCATGATTGCTAGCCAAATATTTTGGTGTGAATCATATTTAATTAGATTACTTCTACTTTCAGATTAAGCTCATTTTACCGGGTGTATCCAAACATCAATAACTTTTTATTAAAATTACCAGAAGGAAATGTCAGGTCTCTTCAAGTACATATTTTATTGTCCATTTTGAAACAATATTGGCAAGGTCTCCTCAGTTTTCACTTTAGACTCCAATGGGCTTCTGTACTAGAAATCAAATTCATATTTAACTTTCATTAAACAGTCAGTTGTTGCATATTAGAGTAAGTAAAGGACAGAAACTAGTTATATGATCTTTTTTACAACAGGGTATAAAATGCAGATCTCTCCTCTACACAGCTAAGTATCTGTTTTTTTTTTTTTCTGTCATTTGTCTGCTTGTCTATCATGTGTCCATCTACCTATTTATCTATCTACCAGCTATCTATTGTCTCTATATGTATCTATCTACCATCTATCTATATATCTATCTATCATCATTTATATGTCCAATTCTCAATTATCTCTGTCATCTACCTATCTTTCTATATGTGATGTCTCATTTCTTAACATCTATCAAAAGTGAAGTTGGACTAGATACTACTTAGAAATGCTTGCTTGTGGAAAGTGAAGTTGGACTAGATACTACTTAGAAATGCTTGCTTGTGGAAAGTGAAGTTGGACTAGATACTACTTAGAAATGCTTGCTTGTGGAATGTGAAGTTTGCTACAAAGAAAATCCTAATTCCTTGGGATCCAGTCACATCTGGAAGGAGACAAACATGTGGGACATGGGCAAATGACACTTTTCTTTGTGCTCTGGATTTGCTTTGCTAATGTGTACTTTGGGGCTGTGCTGCTGCACTGTGTAAGAAATGGGTCTCAGCATCCTCTGCTGCAAGGATACTGTTAGACTGCTGTCTGCTCTAGACAGGCTACTCTTTAGGACTTTAGGAATTACTGAGAAAAAATGGCTCCTGGGTCTTAATCTGCTGAGCAGTATAGTTCTACCTTTCTAGTTACTGACACTGATAGTGTAGACATGGTCATTATCTTCAAGGTTTCTCTTTCATGCTGACTTCTATGAAGTTTAGATCAAATTTTGTGGTGTGCTTTTATATACATTTTTATCAATATGTTTATGCAAGTTTACCAAATTTTTATTATCTCCATATGCATCGCTCTTCATTTTACCTTGCTTCTAAATTGTGTCATTTTGGTATAATAATATATTCAATAACAGAAAATTCTATTAATTGTATGCTTACTGTCTGACAGAATAGATATCAAAAGCTCAATACATAGCATTTAATTGGTTTCTTACAAAACAATAGCAATATTATTATCCTCTTGTATATAAGAGAGAACAAATTTTTCTTAAAAATGAACTTACTATGGTAGCATGCATGTAGAGAGCTGAGTCTAGTACTACCCCACACTAAAACTGTATCAATACATTTGCTATTTATACTAAAATTGATGTAAAAGGAAATTAAATCACACTAAAGGATTTATAGTCAGTATAAAGCTGGCATAAGAACCCAGGTAGTTTAAAATTAGATTCCATGAGTATAAAGTTGACATCACCTGCTAGTCTGCCACTCATTCTTGTTGAACCACCTAAAATTCATCCAGGAATAACTGGGAAACATTTGAATTTAGAAGCTTTTCTATACACCTGCATTTATATACACACACATCTGCCGTCTTCAAGTTTTTCCATGTTGAAATGGTCTTTCATGATAAGGTTCAGGGTGTTTCTATACATAACAGAATATATTCTGTTATGTTCTTCTTGCAGACCAGGGAAAGGGTTAGAGACTCTTAAAAGTTCCTCTCTGGCCCCAATTCAACTGGGTTAAAAACTCCTTGTGGACTGAGGCAGTACAAATGAGACTTGAGCAGTAATAGGCCTGAACTGTTCTCATCTGGGTTGTTAGTGTCCCTAGGCTTTTCATAAGTCGTAGAGCTGGACAGTTTTGATGTTGCTGGTGTGCTCCTCATTAGCAAGGAATGACTTCATTTCCCTTCTAAAGAACAGCTCTGTCCCTAGATCGCAGCCACTGGTCAGTAAATGCTGCAATGGCTACCTGTTTTCAGGTTCTGAATGTTTGCAGCAGAAACAGGACTTTTGACCCAGGAAAACCCTGGGGCACAGACCATGGTTCTTGTTAACCTGCTAGAGAATTGATGTGTTAGGATTCTGTGTTTGAAAATATGGTCTAGATCAAATGAGCAATGCAACTTAATTAGCCTTATTTAGTTCTTTTGAGTAGAAGGCAAATTCCCATGACATTGATATGAAATTAGAAAAAAATTAATTTCACAAGAATCATAGAACTCAAAAATATTAGACATGGAATGCTCGAAATCTTATAGTACCATACTTTTGAATTTCTTATAAACTTACCTGGTACTCTACAAAAATGATATAGTCCATTCATTAAGTGAGGATGAAGGGATTTTTTTCTTCTTGTATAATGACTAAAACAATGAATTCAGTCACCAGTAAAATGACTAGATTTAGATATTTAGAAGAATTATGGTAAATTATTTAGGGATAAATATCATCCTTTTTCTGATGGTTTAGAATCTGCCAAATCACAGATATATGGAACATTTGATGGGTATTTTCTTTATGTCATCCCAATGGGGCACTTCATCAAAAAATATTTGAAGTAGGAGGCTCATGTTTCTTCTGTGTGTGTGCACATGCATGCCAGTCAGTGTTCATGTGTGCCCTTTTATATACAAATGTGTACTTGGGTACAGGTGGATGTGGAGGTCAGAGGAAAACCTCAGGAATTGTTGCTCAGTCTTCATTCACTTTTTCTGAGATAGGACCTCTCATTGGCCTGATACTAGCTAAAGTGTTTAGATTAGCTGGCCAGTGATCAGAACAAGGATCCTCCTGTCTCTGTCTCATCAAAGCTGGGACTACAAGCATGTACCACTGTATTCTGATTTGTTCATAAATTCTGGGAATAAAATTTAAGATCTCAAGATTGCATGGCCGGAAGTTTATTAGCTATGATAGTTAAAACTGATTGCCATCTCTGACAGGATCTTGAATCACCAAGGGTACAAGTCCTCAGGCACACCTGTGACAGATTCTCTTGACTCTGGCCATGCCTGCAAGGGACTATCTTGATAAAGTAAATTCACTGAGACGGCAATGGCTAATTCAAAAATAGGAGGCACCATTCAATGGGCTTGGATCTTAGACTGAATCAAAAGGAGAAAGCTAGCTGAGCCTAAGTGTTCCTTCCATTCTATGTCTTCTACTGATGCAATGTAATGAGGTAGCCCACTCTTGCTGCCATGACAAACATCCTTTCAAACTCTGAACCTAAATAAAAACCCTTCCTTCTTGAAGTTGCCTTGGTCAGGTATTTTTTGGACTCAATGAGGGAAGTAACTAATTCCTTCAGTGAGCAATCTCCCAGCCCTATGTCCATCAATGGAAAGGTGTTAGGGATTCTTGAAAGTCAAGACTGGCTTCTCTGCTGGTCATTCTTGTACAGCCAGAACCTAGGCTGTATATTCCCTGAAAGTACCAAGGTCTATGTTCCTTACAGCCATAAGGATGGTGTGCCATTGTCTCCACACTGGCCTTTGTAGAAAGAGTTGACAATGCTTTGTGTTATGTCACCAGACAAATGTGAGTATATTTGATAACTATTCACCATGAAGTCAGCATCTCTTCAGCATGATCAGCAGGTATGATAGGTGGAGGAGGTAGTGTATACAGATGAACAGGTTCCTATTTTAGTTCTCACTGTATATCTTGGAAATTTGTGCTCCTGTTTCTTCCTAATAGAACTTACCTGATAGGAACTAGGCATGAGAAAGACCATACAATATTTAGAAGTATAGTAAGCACTACATATATGTTAGCTGCTCCTGGCAGGACTCTGAATGATGGCCTCATTTGTGTTCTCAGTCCTTTGGGATCCTGTATGTCCTCAACACCTCATCAACCAGTTTAGAAGAATAGCCTCCAAACTGGCCTCTCCTCTGGACACCATGCTCCATGTACATTCTCTGTTAACCCTTCTGAATTTCAAATTTTCTGTTGATTTCAGTTAGAGTGATTTGTTCAGGGTAAAGTTTGCTTTTCTTTGCTACACATTTACTATCTTTTAGAATTTCTTCTGTTATCAACATATACTTGCAGCTATTCCTTCCTCTCATCACACTGTAAGAAGTGGCTGGATTTTTTCAAGGAAGTAGCAGGGAAGGCAAGAGTGAACATGCTAAAAGGAAGGAGCCTATATAATTAATTAAGGTCTCCAAGGTTGTCCTTGGCAAGCCTATCTATGACCATGTCTGAGCTTGGACCACTCCTGTGGAATCCAGGATGCCTGTTGATGCTTCTGTGACAATGAACATAGCTTCTAATTCACACATTAAGGGGTAAGCTAAATGCCACATGATCATCAGTCAGCGGCTTCAGGGAATGCTTTCTGCATGGCTAGAGCTAATCATATTTTCTGCCCTTATAATGCCTGTATGTCACATTTTTATACTTTAAAAAATATTAAATGGTAATGGAGGTAGAGATCACATTTCTAATGTGTTGACATCTCTTATCCTCACTTTTTCACGTTTGGCTTTCAGAAGCCAAAGTCATTTTCTTTTCCAAGTAGGCAGAACAAATTCATTTCCACCACACACTCTGTTATCTCATGATGAAATCTGTGCATCGAGAGAGGCATATCTATTGATATTGTATTGATCTTGTTTCCCACTTGTGCACTGTGTATGGGAGTGCCATGGACTGCATCTGTGTGTGCTGTGGTTATGCTTTAGACATTTTTGGAGTTGGCAGGGCTTCTCTCTGTGCTTCTTGCTTGTCTTATTCTGCTCCCCATGAAACCGATCAGGTTGCCAAGTTCTTACTGACATCAAAGCAGGCTCAAGTTTCAGATCATCTCTGTGGGATACAGAGAAAGAGGAGAAATAGCTCATTGCCAAAGTCACCTCCCTGGCCGAGTTCTAAGTGAATTCTGTGGCCGCGTCTGGCTCCTAGTGAAGTCAAATACTGCAGCTGCTGTCAGTCGGTTTGTGGACAGCTGCTGAACTGTGCGGGGCAAAATCTCAGGAAATATATCTATCTCCCTCGTACCTGGATTTTTATACTTCCACTTTGCCTCATGTTCTTTCCAATAGCAATATAAACAGCAAACAGTTTACAAAATACAAACCACTTCTGCCTACATTTCCCGCCCTAAACCCAAATGGATACAATGCCAAACCCAGCAAAGATTAATTAATAGCACGACATTGAACCTTACAAAAACCTGTTTTCCCCAACAGGATGCAGTCAAGCACTTGCTGGTCCTGTGTCCTAGCCACATGTTTATTTTAATCTATGTAGATCTTTTTTATTTTTCCACACTGTCCATGCAGAGGCAAGAGTTTAAGAACAAAACTGTGAATGTGATGACCTTAATTTTTATGTTTATAATTTTCCCACATTTGATACATTTTTTTAATAATTCGGGTCTTTTTCCTTGTGTTTGAAAGTCCACTGGGTTATGCTATTTTAGATTTCACAGGCTCACCAGTGAGAAATAAAAAATCCTCTGCTCTAATCACATTTTCCTACATGCTGCCTCTCAGCCCCACCAGTCCTTATCCACAATGGCATGTCAGCTAGGGATCAGTTTGGGTTTAAGGATGCCTGCTCAGGAACATGAGGCAGTGGGCACACCAGACATATTTCTGGTCAGAATGTAGATATCCTCAAACACATTTAAACAGGAATGTCACATTTAGGCTGGAAATAACTAGGGAATATACAAACACAAACAGCAAATATGGGGATATAGGCCCTTGTATTTTGGTTTTCCTCCAATCGAGCATTCTGATATTTACTGGTGGCCAGCCATGGCCTTGATGTTTTTGCACATTTCAAGAAGCAGGGAGTCTGTTTTCTCTGGAAGCCCTGTAAGACTCTTCCCATTACAAACCTTTCCCTGCACTATACTGTTGAGACAGCTTGACCCCAAAATAGAAGTTTAACCTGTTTACTGAGTAAACCCTCTGGTGTCTATTTCCTGGTATGCACAACTACCCACCAAAGATGCTTCAAAACACAGAAAAACATCTTTAGGGCATGTAACTATTGGCGTTAGACTTATAAGGTGTCTCAGGCACAGCTGACAGCGCTGAAGCCCTGTTAGGGCAAGATCTGAGGCTTTTGGGAACTTATGACTGCATCCAGCTCTCAATGGAGTATTCACCCCCTCCCCCAATTAACTTTAATGTGATAAGAATGTTTAGTGTAATTCAGCATTGGTAAAAATACATAGAAAAATTGTGTAAGTAAAATAAAATAGCAGAGTCCCTTGGTCACTGGCAGCAAAAGTAGGTTTAGGTTTAGTCTTCTGGGTGTATCATAGCTCATGAATAAAAGTGAGAAACTGCCTTAATCTTTTCAATATGAACTGCACACTAAAAGACAAATAGAAATTATAGCATGCCACTCCACTTTATAAAAGAAATAACATACGTCATCAGTTAGTCCTCAAAGGCACAGATGTTCCTATCAGATATTTTACATTCTACCCTATACCCAACCTGCCTCTAACCACTCAGGGTTCCATGTTCATTGCTTGCACTAGGGTCTCAGTGTGTGGTTTCTTGCACAAGGGTTTCATTGTGTGGTTTGTGGTTTAAACTATCCTCCATTTACTCAATCCTAAGTCCTAGATGCCTTCAAGTTCAAGCTTCAGTCTCATCCACTCTTGTTATTTTGTGACTAGATCTTACACCTTTCTTTTCATTTAAACCCTTAAAAATATAAAGTCCTACATTTTATTATATCGTTTGTTATAACTTGCTGATTTATGTTCATTTCACTGAAATTTACATTCAGTGAAAGCTTTTGTGTAAAAAATGTGTTTTCTTTATTCCCACAATGCCAAGCACAATGGTGAAGAAATAGATAACCTAAACTATTTGCTTTTGAACAACCTATAACTGCATAGGGGCTGCTGTGACACTCAGCATTTCAGGGTGTTCATTACAAGATCACGAATGTTTCTGAGAGCTCGCTAGAACTGCAGATTCTTATGTCTCATTCACTATTTATTTGTAAAAAGTGACTGTTTTGCAAAATTCGACAGGCAAAAGCTTAGAAGAGAAGGTGCTAGGTGGGTTATTGACAAAGAGCACTGTCTATATTATGTCATCTTTAAGCCTTCCTAGGCCTAGGCCTGGTACTTATGCATGTAGAGGACAGTATTGCTTGTTCTATAGTTCTACAGCACCTTAGAAAGTCTGGTAAACATTATGACCTCTATTTTAAGAAAATAAACACACACATATACATGCACATAATTTTATATCTAGAGTATTATTTCAAATAATACAAATGAAGTGGTCATTTATTTGTTTCCTGGTATCTGGTTATGTAATGTATGTTTACTTTTTAAAAGCAAGATTTTAACATGCCTTTGGCCAATAGACTAGTCTCTGGTTTTGGAATTGTTAAGTTTGAATGAACAATAATAATCACATGTAATATTGTTCCTCATGGGAGGGTGACTAGAGTTACTGTATAAAAGCTAATTTAGTCTCAGAAGTGTTTTTCATTTGATAGATTTCACTTATATCAGTCACTGTAAGCTTTGATTTCTACAATAAAGACTGTCTTTCTACCTAATTGTATATTTAAATCTCTTCTCTCTCTCTCTCTCTCTCTCTCTCTCTCTCTCTCTCTCTCTCTCTCAATTTAAGCAGTTATACTTTGCTTTCATGTATTTTTAAATAGTCTTTGGGGTGATGATCTGGATTATTTTTAATCACCAATTAAGTTTTCCCAGAGCAGATTGTTATGCGTCTAGATGGTGCCCAGCAGTGAGAGCTCCACTCTAACTGCATGAGTCTGGTCCATCATTTAAGTGTCCTTTATTGTATGAAAAAAAGGTCAGGTATCACTGATCTGTATTAAAAGGGAATTATGGAGATAGATGTTCAAAATAAAGGACATGAGAAGGCATGACCAGGGAGTCAAAGGCATGGTTCTCCTATTTTAATTTTTTTCAAATTCTAATAATATTAGTTTGAAAATACTATGCTTCTCTTTTTATTAAAGGGGTGGAAAAAATAATGCCATATTTAGTTTTATTTTTAATAATAAAATTTTTAATAATAAAATCCTTTTAATTTATATTTTTCTAGTGTTTCTTTTTCTTTGTAAGAATAATGCCCAGGTCTCTACTTACTGCTCATTCACAGTAGACAGGCCAGGCACATGTCATGTTGCTTTAGGCTCATCTGGCTGTTTGGACAAGGAACCTGTGGGTGCTCTCAGAAGATGCTCAGCTTGATGTTCCTCAATCAGTTAAGCCCTCACATTGGCTGCCATGAAAACCCCATGAACTGAGATGTACTCTGGAAATGGCAGAGTAGATCATGACTTGGGGAATACTGAATAATTTAAAGAAGAAATTTCCCAAGAGTTACATGGCAGAATTTTAGAGATAGCTACTATAAGAGATTTTCTCCATCACAAGGATTCTCAAAAGCAAGTAGAGCAAGTTTTAGACCATTCATTCTTCATTACTGAAGGAGTACACAACAATCAGAGCTGAACTACAGCTAATGTGTTTGAATTTGATATCTGTAAACCACCTGCAACCCATGTTATGTATGTTTCTTGATCTGTGGGGGTAGAAGGGACCTAGCAAGAAACTGTACACAAAAAAGGCCAGTGTTGGTATAGTAAAAACACATATTCTCATCATGTCACTACTGCTCTTGCTGTCTAGTTATAGGAGCATGTAGGCACTGAGGATGAAGAAACCAAGATATTTGGAAGTCTCCAAGGAAGAATGAAAGAAAGAAGGGGTGGGGCATTGTATTTCTTTGTCCATCCTTTGTGCCTTTGCTCTCTTTCTCATTGTCATGTGGTACTAGATAGAAACCAACATTGAAAAGGATAAAAACATGAAATAGACATGTTTCATCACAGTGTTAGTCAGCCATGTGGTCACCTGAGGTAAAGATAGAGTTGGAAAAATGGGTTTCCATGGAACCTCTAAAATTACGCCTGCCAGGAGTCAGCTTGGCTTGACTATAGTCTTCTTGTAATTATCATAACTGGCCCTTCACAACCCTGGTCAGTTTTCTGTGTGCAGTTTCTTGGCATACTATAAGGGAACAGACCATCAAAGAGATGCATGATGCTTGGGACTTTGCCACACAAATGTGCCAGAATCTTTGATATGAACTTGAAGCAAATCAAGTCCCTTCTGGATCGCACCAGGTTCATAACATTGGTGACTACAAATACCCTCTTTTTCTCCTTCCTACACAATATTGTCTTGTCTGAGACCACACTTCAGTTGGTAATTCCATCATAAACTGCATTTCTCATGATATTGGTCTGCCTGTCTTCTCTTTTCATCCATCTCACAGTAATTCAAGCCCCTTTCATATATTACTGGGGTTTCTATGTGTCTGAGAAAGTCAAATATTAGCTTGGACATGATCACAGTATAGCTTGTATAAAATTTAGTGAACACTGGCCTTAATAAAATTATGAATCAAAATTAAAACACTGGTTTAAAGTAATTAAATTAATCTAAAGTGGGTGGGGCAGGGTGGGAGATAATCATAACTTCCCATTCATTCTTTAAAATAAGTTTTACTTTTTAAAAACATTCTGTGTGTATGGGGGTAGTTGGGTATGCACATGTGAATGCAAGTGACTACAGAGGCCAGAAGAAAGTATTTGATTCCCTGGAGCTAGAGTTACAGGTAGGTGGTTTTGAGACCCAGATGTGCTCTGCAGAAAATAGTCTCAATTTCTGACTCATCTTCCCAACCCTCCTTTTCATCTATTTTAAAAATTATTTCTTGCTTGTCTCCTATAAATGAGTGTGTGTGTGTGTGTGTGTGTGTGTGTGGTCTAATATAGAGCAGTTTTATTTCTTCATTGCTCTTTCTCTACTGGAAAAAGAACAGTTGCACTTTATCTTGTTCAGATGCCTATGACGCTTTTATTAATCTTAAGGTGGCTGATATGACTTGATATGATAAGGTCACTTGTCCACATGAGCACCATAGCAGTTTAAGAGTGACTTTACGGGACAAGGTTTTAAATCATCTAATTAATCCTTAGTGAAATATTAGGGAATAATCATACCCTAAAAGAGGTGGTTACAGGTCAGAAAGCAAATGATCACTTGATTTCCTCTTCACTCCCCAGTGGACATTTGAACTTCATGAGGAGAATCATGTCATCAGAAGATGGAGTCCTGCATGGACTTTATCTCATCTGGATGACATCTTCCTAAACTCAGAACATGAAGTAATATTTGCAGGGAGATAATGCCAGCCTCAAGGACAGGGATGATGACTGTGAAAATACCAAAGCCTGCTATGTAAAATCAGCATGTGTCAAACAGAATTATTACATTGAGAGTTTCTCTTATAGGAACCCATATTTCTTTATGTCTCTGGGAAATGTTGCCTAAAGTAGCAATGTCCTATGGGGAGAAGACCTGGAAAATAATAGGGTGTGGTTAAAGCATCTCTAATAAGAACTCTCCAAATAGCAATAGCTCTTGAGAAAAGAGCCTTGGAATCAGGAAGGAGGGGACGTTTGTGAATAACTTAAATAAGTCACAAGATACTTCATCAAAAACTGGAAAGTCAGGAAGAGAGAAGAGAATTGTAAATTTGAATTATTGATAAGCCAGTTATAAAATCCAAAATAAAGACAAAGGACTTGTCATCTTTGAAAACTAGAATTCTGTGGGTGGGCAGTGTAGCCTTTAATTTTACTTCTGTAACTAGAACATAAAATTTTATCCAGGGTTGGAAGTTCTCTTAGAGTCTGTGCTAGTAAGTTTTGTTTTGTTTTGTTTTGTTTTGTTTTGTTTTGTTTTGTTTTGTTTTTGGTCAACTTGAAGCAAGCCAGCGTCATCTAGGAAGAGGGGGCTTCAGTTAAGAAGATACCTCTCTGATGGGCTTGCAGACAAGTCTGTAGAGCTTTTTCTTGATTAACAATTGATATGAGAGACCAGCCCACTGTGCGTGGTGAAAGCCCTAGTCAGGTGGTCCTGGGGTACAAAAGAAAGCAAATTGAGCAAGCCATGGGAAGCAAACCAGTGTTCTTCCATGACCTCACTGTCTGTCCTACCTCTGAGTTTCTGCCTTGAGTTTCTGATCTCAATTCCCTGGATAGTGGGCTGTAAGCTGTAAGATGAAATATACCCTTTCCTCCCCAAATAACCTTTGGTCATGGTGTTTTATCACTGTAATAGAGATCAAACTAAGACAGAGATCATGCAAGCCTTCCTTTTTTAGAGCCCAGGCTTTAAAGTATAGAGAAGTTAATGATTGAATGACTGTAACAGGACTGGTCTTGGGCTGGACTGAGGCAGGACATCAGACATCATGACTTCCCATGACAGATCTGAGAGGAAAGTGAGTTTCAACGAGGTTTCAGCTCTGAGCAGATTAAACAGCGTGTGACAGATGGCCTGTGTTTATTACAGCTCCCATCAATGTGTACAATTACTGGGACATAACATGTGCTAGAGTTTCACATTTTCTTGTTGACATCAAATGTTTTACTCACTGTTTATTGTACTGCTTGAAGAAAACCAAACGTTTTGTAAACAAAACCATTTATTTTTCTGAAAGGTTATATAATCAAGTAAAACCTCTAACTGCAGTTAAAAAAAAAAGAAAGAAAAACTACAGTTCAACTTGATTTTCATGGCAAGTTACTCTTTTGGGTATTTGCTTTCAGCCATTGTCACACAGGACAAAGGGTGTAGAGCCTCTCTCTCCACTGTCACCATGCAAGGTAGGATTTTAGTGTGAGCACTCTACCCAGCCTCTGTTTCTGCCCACAAAGAGATTCTCTAAGAGGCACTATAAATATTAACATTCATTTTATTTTAAGATGGCATATTAATTTAAATGCCTATATACTCCATTTTTTAGTTTATCATTTTACAACACAGGTGCAATAGCTTTTCCTTTTATTACCATATTCTTGGCCATTTTCACTATATCAATTACTCAGAGTCTATAAAGTTATTTTACTTGTGTTTTTTTTAACCTCAATGGATTTTCATTCCCTCCTTCCTTCTCTTCTTCATCTCCATTTCCTCTCTACCTACCACTTTATTCTGTTTCTCCTCTCTTGCTTTCTCTCCCCTTCTTCCCGCTTTCTATCCTTCCTTTCCTTCTAGACCTTCTGCTCACTCACTCTCTTCCTGTTTCTTCCTCCATCTTTTTTTCTCCCTCTCCATCTTTCCTCTCTCCATCTGTCTCTCTTAATTTGTAATTCAAGATTGACTTTTAGGAACGAGCTGTGAGCGTTTTCCTGAGCTATAGTCCAGGGCCATGGACCACAGAAGAACACAGTGTTCTCTGTATAATTTACTTCCTAATGTCTGACATACTGTATGCACTGCTATTCCAGCACTAGGATTTAGGAGTCATTACTGTCTACTGATTTAACCTATCTTCATTTCTAGCTGTAATTCTTTAATACAGACCCTCTACTGAGAGTTTATTACCACCTTAATATATTCAGACCTAAAAGAATTGCACGTCTTTTTTTCTTTAGGATAGACTTCTTAGGTCTAGAGAACATTGATCTCAGTTTTGTAAGTCACAGGAAAGATGTACCTGATACTAGTTTGATTGCAATATGAAAGTCTCGCTGGGCAATGTATTCCTCAGATTCCTTTTGCTCCTTTGTTGAGTGTATTCATGGTATATACTGGATAAGAGTCATTTTGCTGACAAAAGTGATTTAAAAGTTGTATTTTAAGTGCTACTTTATGTTACCGGTCAGCCATGTCAGGACCAAGGACAGGGTGAAGCACTTCAGAATTGTAGCTATCAAATTCTCCTTCCCAAGCACACACCTGGTCAGGCACCATGGATACTACTACAATGTTTCCAAAATTTCCAAACAGACATTCAGCCTGGTCAGTGAGGTGCTATCATGGCACAGTAGACACTGCTTATACATCAGAGAAATAACTGAAAAGGAAATATGTATTTGTAGTGGAGGGATTTGTTAATTGAATTCAAAATCTGAAGGAGAAAAATTGTAGAAAACAATGGGACTCTAGTATAACATAATTAATAATCTATGCTTTAAGCAAGAGTGGGGTTTGTGCAAATTTGTGAAGAAAAAGAAGTTGTTATGAAGAAAAAAATAAAAGAGAACAAAGGGAGAATTGTATTTCTTAGAGAGTTTGTAAATTTGAGTATTAAATTCAACAACTAATGTGTGGTTTAAAAGTGTAATTTTAATATACTATTGCTCAACAAACAATTCATTTCCTCCTTAACAAAATTTGGCTCCTGTGCTATGCACTGGGCATCATAGAGAAGACAGGGTGATAAGAGAGAATGGGCTGTGTGAACTGTATTACCAGGGAGCAACCTGTCTCTTGGGAGGCTTAAATGTATCAGGAGACCTCTTTGCTTCCTGTGTTATTGAAGTTAAGCCTCTAAGTGGTCTCTGGCAGGAGTCTACATAAGCTGATGAATACAGAGAATGGAAGCTTATACTTCATTAGGATGACAGGAAATTAACCACCTGTGATGGACCACTAAATCTGATTTCAATGTTAGTGTTCCCTGAATACCTAACTTTGGTTCAACTTTATGCAAATGCCACACAGGAGCTTGTAATTACTGTTTCTGATTTCAGTGTAATCCAGTTTATTGAAAACCACATCTAGAAATAGACTACTTACTGGCTGTTCTAAAAATCTACTCCTCTTGGCCACCCTTGAACTGTTTGAAGCACCAGTTTCTCTCACGTAGCCTGGATTCCTGGCCTCTGGTGCCACCAGTTACAAAAAACAGTTTGTCTAAACACAACATGAAGATGAATACACAATGTCCCAGAAGGCCAGCAAGGTATTGTAGGACACAAGGCTACCCCTTACTGTATTGATCATTACCTTATCATCGTTATAAATTTCATATTTCTAATTTAGACTCCTTTAATTTAATCACATCTCTGAGAAGCAGCTAGATTGAATATTATCTCCCATTTTAAAGATTATAAAAGTTTTAGGAGACTTCTCCCAATTACATATGAGAAAAGGTATGTCAGATATTTAGTTTTTCAGGCCAATAACATATGAGAAGTTGTATCTTAAGTTTGGACAAAGTAGTGTGATGGGAAGACTGGAGTACCCTATATCAGAACATGGCCACCTTGCACAAACTGTAAAATCCCAGTCTGCTATCAGTTTCCTCCAAGGCGTATCTTTCTAAAAGCATGTTCTACAGTGTCCTTGTATTTGAATGTGTATGGATACATGTATGTTGTGTGGGCATATTCCTATGTGTGTGCATGAGAAAATGGAAACCAGGGACCAACTTCGGGTATTACTTCTCATGAAGTACCCACCTTGTTTTTTGATATTTGATCTGTCACTGAGACCTGGGGTTCACTGATTAGGCCAGGTCTGTTGACCAGCAGGTCCCAGGAATCTGCTTGTCTCTGCTTCTTCAGTCTGGGGATTCCAAGCACTGCATGGCACCATACCTGCCTTTTCAAGTGTGTGCTTGACATCAATCTTAGGTCCTTATATTTATATGGCAAACATATTACTGAATGAATATCTCTCCATTACTAAATGGCTCCTTTTTAATTCTAAAGACCTATAGATATATGTCCTCATATAGTTTTTTTCTAGTAAAAAAGCTCTTTTAATACAAATGTGCTACAGCTGGGAGTTTAGCCGAGTGGGACACTGTGGACTTAGGACATGCTAGGTCCTGTGCCATTTTAATTCCTGGCATTGAAAAAAAAAGATAAAAGGAAGTGGCAATTTGTTATTTATGGGACAGAATGAAAGTAACATTTTAAAATATCTGAATAGAGAGCCTGAAATTAATCTCAATGCTTGCGAAGATTCTTACAATTAAATAATTATAACACTAAAAAAGAACACCAACCACACAAAACTTCTCTGACTTCTACAGAAATCATGGACTTACTTGATTCCAGGCCAATTTGTGCTAGAAGTGGAGGATTTGCTGTGGCCCCAGCTAGATTATCACAATAAGAGGTACAGGCCATCAAGTCATGTCTTACGATTCCCACAGCCATGCCAGTTTGATGGGTGATGTCATTCTGTATGCTATGAAAATGTGTTGCTCTGATTGTTTGATAAATAAAGCTGTTTGGCCAATGGTGAGGCAGAATAAGGTTAGGCAGAACATTCTAAAGAGAGAGATTGGAAGGAAGAAGACATAGCAGGGGAGACGCTGCCAGCCGCCACCATGAGAAGCAAGATGCAAAGATACCAGTAAGCCACAAGTCAAGTGGTAAAGAATAGTTTTATAGAAATGGGTTAATTTAAGATGTAAGATCTAGCTAGTGGGAAGCCTGAGCCAGTAGGCCATACAGTTTATAACTAATATAAGCCTCTCTGTGTTCATTTGGATCTGAGTGGCTGCAGGACCACAGGACCGAGGGAGCTGGGTGGGACAATGAAAACTTTCAGCTGCAGTAGTCCACACAAGGCAACAGATTATAAGACACTGAATGGATTCTCTTCTTCTTATGACAAGCAATGTGCTTCCTCTTTCCTAACTATTTCCTTACCTTGCTCCTAAGTTTATGCACCAATTATTTATTGAGTACTTAGGTTGAAGGCTTCCTGACATGGCTGTTGTCTTGAAGGAGAGATATTTACTGTTATGTCCCATGCTTACTAGACTTTCTTGACAGAGTAGTGATTGGAAACAACTTTGTAAAAGCAAATGCAAATTGACTGTGACCTCATGGACATACTTTAAATTCTTAATTTATAATAAGCATAACAGGGGAGACTTTGAAAAGTTATCAAATTGCCAGAATAAAATTTATGGGAATAAAATTTAGAAATCCACTGCATTGTACTGCCACAGCATGTCTCTTCATGGAATAGAAGACATGCCTGCTCTGTTCTATAAATATTCTCAGCAATGCTGCTCACAGTCAAGTAGTAGAGAGTCTGTGCTCAGCTTGCTCTGCCAGGCAACTTGTTTTAAAATTGCAAATCATCCCAACTTCTCCCATTCTGATAGAAACTGAATGCATATGCTTAATAACTCACCTGTCATGGCCTCTAAAATTAGAGTTGTTTACCACAGTGCTGTTGCCAGCTACTTCTTCACCAAACAAACTTCCTTTTCTCTTCCAATAATGCAGTGCTTGAGTTTTGAATTACCAGAGGGAGTCGGATGAAAGCCCTCTTTGAAGTTTCCTATATTACACTTTAAGTGATGAAATTCTTTTTTTTTTTTTTTAACTATGTAACTTAAAACAAGAAAAGTAAGGAAACTAATCAAGGTGAGAGCAAGAAGTAAAACAGAAGAAAGCCAGTCCAATGGATCTTACAAGATTCTCTGAAGTTAAGTGATAGAACACAGTAGGTTTCTTTTCTTTTCTTTTTTCTTTTTGAGAAGGTCCCCTGAAACCACTGTGGCCAAAAGACTGGAAATCTGGCCTAAATGTTAAGGAAGAGGCTGGCTGCCAGCTCATCATCATTACTGGGTGTCAATTCCTCAGGATGCATCCTCTTCAGGATTACGATGGAAACTGGACAGAGCTGGAGAGAGAGATTTCTAGTTTCCTCATCAGTTGTTTCAGTGACCACAGGAATGCAGTAAAATGAATTCATTACACTAATGGATGGGAGGGGGGAGTTCTGTAATCTCTGACATTTCAAATCCATAAATTTTAAAACACAGAACTCAACAATGTTTAAAATTGGGTATGTTCTTATCAGTTGTATTTGGCAGTGTTTTAAAGACTTCTTGCTTCACATCTTCATTGCAACAAGACAGTTTTCTAGAAAGGATAATGCAAGTCACCAAGTGAGTACTAGTTAGTAGTACTTAGCTATATTATCTGGTCCCTCCTTTCACTTTGGTGAGCAGAGTGGTTGCCTGTATTGCCCTAGAGTGCTCAATTCAAAGCTGATTGTTGACAGCTAAGAATTAGTACCTCACCGACCCTATCTTCAGGCTTGGTTTGGACAAATTAGTCACTAAAACACTGTTGAACACAGCACCTCTCTCTTTATCCATCTTCTCCTATATGAAGACAAATTCACTTCTAAGGCCTGAAGCAAAGATGCAGTGTAAGAGGTTTGCTTATAGGTTCTGTCTGGCAACCAGTATTCTCTTTTCCAGTCATTGAGCTAAGGTGTATTCTGATACAAGATACACATTTGTGATTCTATTTCTTCACTGGAAAAATTATTGAATAAAGAGAGTAAAAAGGGACAGAAAAAGAATCAAATTTTGTTAAGTAGAAAATATGGAAGAGGAAGACAACAGAAAGACTTGGAAAAATGGAGATAAGCAAGAATGGGAAAAAAAAAAAGAAATATAGGACTGGGCCCCTTGAGACAGTGAATATTGCTGTTCTTTTCCAGCATCTCATTCACTGTTTTTCATTGACAGTCCTTCTCACACATGCTCACACACATCTCTCACCTGTCTCACTATAAAACTTGGTAGAACTAGTGTCTCCATTAAATGTTCATTATTTCTATGAGTTTAATGTCTTTAGATTCCATTTATTCAAATCTGTCTTTACTAGGTCCAGCAATAAATTAATTTGCATAAATGTGAGAATGGTTGTGCATGGCTTTTCATCAGAAGACAGGCCTTCATTATGCTTTTGCCTTACCCAAGAGTGCATTCTGTGAAGGCTAGGCAGCTTTAAAAAGATTCAGCTTAGCTGCTCCACATGCATCTGGCCATCACAAGTGTTGGAAAAGAGTGTGTTCAGGTGTCAGACATTCTCAGTGTATAGGTTTTATATTTTGAGAAGTTTGCCTATTTTAAAATTCTGCAGTCAGAATGTAAGAACCCTAAATGAAGTTTTTTTTTTTTCAAAGTCTTAAGTAGTTTCTTTTCAGGATCACAGTGAACTTTAATGTATTAAAATAGGCTTCTGTTTCTGGAAGCAGTACATCAAAATGAAGTCCTCATCAAGCAGATTTATGAATCCACATGGATTACTGGAAGGCAGACTTGGCTGAAGATCAGGAAGTATGAATTCCAGTCACTACTCTGCCATGTCTTTCTTGACCTGCCACCCTTCACCCCAAATCACATGGATTCTTTACCGGAACATCCCCCACATATCAGCACTCTGCTGTTGCCATGCATTTTTCTTATAAGAAACATCTTCTAGATAATGTCTCTCATGAAATAAAGCCATGGTAAACTTTCTCATGTTTTCTCCAAAGCTGGCAATTTCATTTTCAATTTAATATACTCAGCATCATAAAACTGAAATTGTGTCCTACTGACAGGTACACAGAAGGAGTGAAATCACAGACAGACTGGTGGGACTCTATTGTGTACTTTTAATCTGACCTACATATAAGCACTGGCCAAGCACCTCTGTCTCTTCCAAACTCACGTGATAGTGGGAATTAAGTGGTCTTCCCTGACATCTCTGTCTTAATCATCTCTGTCCACCTCTGTCCTATGACACTTTATATCCTTTTACAGTTTGTTTTCTTCACAGTCTAACCTCTTCATGACTGAATGTTGCTCTATCTGTAGAGACTCTTTTCTATGCAAAATGACTTTTAGCTACCCACACATATGCAGGCAGGTATTAATGAATATGTGAGTGAAGAATGGCACTGGAAAGAAACTAGCCCAATCAAGAACTCAGCATGATATGGAATTCAAGGTACTCTGTCATTACTAAATTTTACTGAGACATATACACTTCATAATGAGAATATACCTCACTTGCTGATTATTCTTTTCCTCCTTTTGTTACTATCTTTTCTTTAGAAAGGTTGGGGATATGTGAGGCCTCCAATATGCAACTTCCAATTTGTTTTAGAGATCTGATTCTTTCTAAAGGAAGTAAGAATTATTCCGATTTTATGAAATTAGATATTGAATTTATCAGACTGGCGTAGCATGAGTGAAGCTCCACACCCACTTCTGTTCAGTAGGAGCATCTTGACGTGGGAACTGAAGCGTTTGGTGGTTTGATGACTAGAAGGTGGTTGGATGACTGTGGATCTAAATGAGGAAGCTTCACAGTATGTGTCTAAAAGGAGAATTTTCTATTGGGCTTTCTGGGCTGTGTTTTAAGGACACTTAGCAGTAAAACATACCATCTAGATGTCTGCTCATTTGAGGACACCATAACCCAGTCAGTCTTCAAATTTATTTCCACTTATGATCAGTGAGGACATTATTGAGAAATATGTGTCCACGAAATCACAATTGTCTATACAAAATTCACCATGTACAAAAGTACATATGGCATTTAGCATATTCTTACTAAGTAATGGAATCACCATGTCAGCTTTTGCATAATGAATTTGACACACAGCATCTGGAGACAGTTCTGTATTGAGTGTGTGTGTGTGTGTTTTTTTTTTCTAATCTATTGACTCCATGAACTATTAAGAACTAATTTCTGGTATTTCCTGTCAGTGAAAAGACATCAGATACTTTGAACTGTGGGGTTGACCACGAACCAGTCATTTAAGACTAGTCATGACATTTTATCCCTGCTGTATGTAAATCACCATCTATTCCATGGAAATAAATAACTTAAGTCCAAATATTGGAGCAGTGGGTGGGGACAGGCTTCAGTCAGACTTCTTGGGGTCAGCTGAAAGGCCATCAATGAGAACAAACAAGGAAGGAACAAAGCAGATACTTAGGATTTTACAGCTGGTACATTATACTGTGTCTTTGTTTATTTCTCTAACCCACAAGGGGATATACAACATCACATAGCCATTTAAATTTTTATTATGATTATGGTAGATACTTATTAATTACTTGAAAGTAGTTCTGTATAATCCACTATGTTTTATAACATAAACAGCACATATTAACTTACCTTCTCATATTTGGGCTTATTTCTGAGAGTTGATGATCTGGATCGGTATCAAACAGGTCAAAAATTTGACACATTATAATTCAGATATCACCATGATTGTTGATGAATTCTGTGAAACATTCATACATTAAAACCAAGTGACATTCATAGATTTGGCCTTAATTGTCAGGTATTCAGCACAAACATTGTCAGGGATACAGGTAAAATGTAAAGACTCACTTAAAATGAATTAAAATTAGTTCTTTTGCCTTTTAAAAATAGAAGGCAAATTGTTACAAAATGATATAATATTCTGGAGTTTATAAAGGGGCAGTATATTTTAAATTTGTTGATTCATTATACATATATACAATTTTTTATTTTAATTTTTCAAGGTCAACCACAACAAAATTATTTTACTAAAAAGTATCCAAAAGAAATGAGCTCATAGCTTTTATTATTATCTTCCTTATCCTCGTAGCAATAGTTGCCATAGAAGCTCAGATGAATTTATCGCCTTAGAAATGAAATTGATGAATGAAGAGAGTTATTCTTTGTTCTAAATTTTGAGGTGATAAAAATAAAAAAAAAGGTAACAATTGCCCCTTCCATTTCATTGCTTCAGACTGAACGCTTCAGGAGGGTAAAGTTTGAGGGGCATGAGGGGTACTGAGTGTCAGCAGTCATTGGGTAAATGAAAATGAGGTTCAGGAGACATGGGGAAGGCAAAGTTCAGGAGTCATGCAGAAGGGCGAGGTTCAAGGTCATGATGGAAAGATAATATGCAAAGGCCATGGGGGCAGGAAAAAGTTTAGAAATAATGGGAGAAAGGTGAGGTTCAGGGGCCATGGGTAATGGGAGAGATGCATAGGTTACAGAAGGCTTAAGTTAAACAGTTATGGAGCTTTTTATTTATTTTGACACTTTGTATTTCTTTAGTAAGAAAAGTAACTGGGTCCATAAAACATTAGTATCTGCTAACATTATTTCTTTGATGTTTAAAAAACTGTAAGTCAAGACATACTAAAAAAGAAAATTTTCCCAGTTCAATTTTGTTTTGCTCTTTGGTACAGACCTTTCAATATCAGTTGCAATGAACATCTATGACATTTTAGACCATCTAATTAATAGCTAAATTGTGAAAGTATATTTGTTTTTATTTTAACTAAATTGTGAAAGTATATTTGTTTTTATTGTTAATGCATAGCAATGTCACATGTATTTTAAAGTTTCATTATATTAAGATAAGTGTTTGCATCTTGTCTTATGAAGAAAATCAAGTGAGGTTTCTAGTTGGATGTGTTCTGAATATTGTATAGTAGAATGCAGATGAAAGTGGATATTGCCATCTTCATCTTTTCTGGGTTTCTGCAAACACATTTTCAGCTGCTGCTTCTTTCAGTAGGCCTGGCTCAAGTTTCATATTCTACACATGCATATAATTTTCTCTAATGAGTGTTTACACCATTTTTCAGACAGTGGAGTTAAAGAAAAGTGACAACAAGAAAAATAAAAACGAGGAAATTTCCACATACATTAGTATGCTATGGCTTTTCTCTTCTATGGAGATGATAAAAAGTGCTTCCCTGAGTTACATAGCAATACGTTTGATAGGTATCTTTAAAGATATTTTACAAGTAAAATGAAAAATCTCTTAATAGGACTAGAAAATAGAGATCTTTGTAATAAGAAAATAACTTAAACCTTAAATATTTAAAAATATATTTCTGATGAATTAACAAAACTACTTCTAAATGTTCTGCTGAGTTCTAAGTCACAAGAAATTCCTTCAAGAACATCCCATCACTTCCTCCCTGTTGAACTTGCAGTGTTTGTAGAAAACGTGTAAATACAGAACACAATCCCACACACATGCACACACAGACACCCAATGTCTGGAGTTAGGGCTTAAAAATATCCAGCGAATACTTGCACGTCACTCACTGAGGTCTAGGACTATCGGTCCGTTCGGCTGAAACAACCCTTCCTCTTCCTTCTGTTCTAGCTTTCCTGTAGACGCCTTAGTCCTCCGTGTTCATTTACTCAATTTATATTTGAAATGTTAATACATTTTAGAATAGTGTTTTTGGTAATAGCAATTCTTAGTCCCCACAGCAAAATCAGTATTGTTAAAATAATTTCAAAGTGCTGATTTAAATACTTATGTTGAAAAGTGTTCATTTTCTCATCCTCTACCTTTATTAAATGATTGTCTTTCAAAATTGATTTAAATGATGGTCACTGCTTACTACACACTAGGAACAATAAGCACCACCAAGATGGGTTTCACAGTTCTGTCTGAGGATGATTAATTTCTTTCACTTTTTCTATTAACTGCATTTTCATTTACTCTTTATTTATTCATAGTCCTTCTAACTACATGAAAAATTGTTAGTTTTGAACATTAATCACTATATTCAATTTAATGCTTGCAAGGCAATAGAAGGAACTTTTCTGAGTTTACTGTTGCTAATATTTCAATTTAATGAGAATGAAAAATGTTATTAAAATTCTGCTGTTTTTAAGTATCCATAGTTAATATCTTAGATTGTAATAGATATTCATCTGTCCTACACTCATTTTTCTAATACTTGCTACATTTCCTTTCAAGTTGGTCATATAAAATTTTTGATATACTTCGATTTCAGAGCAATACTCTATGTACATGTAACCTTACTTTAACTTCAATGTGCTTAAATGAGTCAGTCAGGTCCAGAGAGAAAAAGCAGTTGTGCCCTTCAGTTTAAATTTTGTATGCCTTTCAAAAAATTCATTATGTACACTTTTCTAAATAGATTTTATGAAACTTGTAATACCTTAGGTTCAAAATTAGGTTAAACCTATTTAAGCAGGGGAAAGTTCTTAACCACGGTTTAATTTTTTTTCTCTGTCAAATCATATGCCTGATGACTGCTTCTTAGTCAAGCATGCATAGGAGCTAACTAACATTGATATCCAGTGTTAGCAGAGATATTGGTTGCATGAATTAGGCAGGGTGATGTTTATTTTTAAGATTCATCACTATAATGCCCAGTATCTGGAAGATTCAAAGTGTTCACTTAATATAAAGGGTCAACTTTTCTTATGGGATTTTTGTTCTTTTCCTGTAGAAACTCTCATGTTAGCTTTTACATTTTTTCCTAAGAATATCCCAAAGCTATCTTTGAATACATTTCCAATATAATGTGCTATGTTAAAATTCCCACAATTAATGGACAGTCTTCTTTGCCTTGCTCTTTCTCTAATTTAGATTTTGGACAAGCACCCATTATGGTTTAAGAAGAGAGTATTAAAATTGAACTTTATCCTTCCATTTTCAGGGATTTGTTGTGATGGGAAAACAATGCTATGTGAAAAGAATTGGAAAACTTCAAGGTGCAGTTATCCTTAAAGTGCTGGCATCTGCTGACGTTTTGAACTCCAGTTATGTGAGCAGAAATATGCTTTCTGCCATGTAGTCATGCTAAAATATTTCAGAAAATGTACTCAATACTCAAACATAATGTCCTGATTTCTCTTATTGTGTGAACTTACGTTGGACAATTTGCAGCCCTCTAATGGCCTGAAATTTTATATTCTGTCCTAATAAGTTGCTACAGCTCAAAACACTATCAAAACTATCAAGAATTTTCAATGTAGATGCTACTAAAACATTAAAATGTCTTACTTTCAATAAGCTTTATATCACAGAAATTCTAAATAAGATTGTGAAATTTCATTATGCAATAACTTTACTGGCATGCTTCTAATTATGTACTTGCATCATCAATATTAAATATTTTAAAATGCTGAGACAGGTTTTACTAAATTCAATGTAGTACAATTATCAGTGAATATCTAGGACTTCTTTATGTCTACTCTCTTCTCCTTTGACTGTTGCCATTTGTATTTTAATTGAAATGAGTTTAAGAAATTTAATAAAGCTTTACTATAATTACTTTATGGGCTTACTATTAAGTTCCAACTTTGTGTTTCCATTATCTAACGAAAAGGATCTGGTATGCTCATATATTTGTAGAGTTTGTTCACGAACTTATTAGACTCTGTTAAACAGTTTATAAATGTATTTTCCTTTTTAGAGGTAATTAATATTTATTTAAGCTTTTCTTTAGGCTGAATATAGTTACTGAAATCTAGGTTTACCAAAAGTCAGACTCTAACTCAGTATTTACACAATGTTGTATTAATGCTAAGTCTGTCAGTAAGAAAGACCTTGCAATGGCCTGCTTTCATCCCATCCTGTGACGTAATAGTCTGTCAGTAAGAAAGACTTTGTGCTGGCTTGATGGGGTAAGGATCTTCTGGCTGGTGGTCTTTGGTGAAATTCTGATAATAAACTTCACAGAAGTTGTACATTTTCCTTTTTTTTTTTACATATGAAAACTACTACTTGACACTCATTACTCTGAGGTCATAGAAGTCATATTTGTACCTCTTACACTCCCATCACATTTGTTTAGATAGCATTCCTTTTATACAGGAAAGTGTGACGAGTACTTACTTGTAGTTGACAAGCATGCAGAGTATCAGTGTGACCAGAATGTACGACAATATGGGTGGAATTGTCAAAAGAATAAATTTAATATAACAGCTATTACTTCAAGAATAACATGTGAGATGGGGAACTTGATCACTTGAGCATGAAGAAGGTACACCATATAAACTACAGGCTCAGACACAGTGATAATTCTTGTTTTTTTATTTTTCTGCCTCTTTGAAAGTAGACAGTATAATACAAAACAAAAACACAAATTAAAAAAATTGTTAGATTTTACTGATTTTAAATTGGTCTCTCATAAAATATCACATTTGCAAAAGGTGTAACAGTACAGCAATGTGACCCCAGCAATAAGTTAGACAGGGACATGCTACTAAGCTGAAGGCCAGTCTGGGTAACTTAACATGATACTGTGCCAAAGTAAAAAACAAATGTCTGGTTATCTCTCAGTGTAAGAGTCTACAGCGTGTGAGGCCCTGGACTCAATCTTTACTAATATATTTTTAAAATAATGAATTAATAAAATCTTCACAACATATTACACTTAGGAATTTAACAAGTTAAATAAATACCTGGATGGTTCTCTAGAATCTGTAAAATTTAGACACATTATGGAACAGTCAAGAAGCAATGTGTCTATTAGTAGCTTACATTGTAAAATTCCCACACTGGGGGCATTTAGTTTATTATGTTCAGTAAATTTAAAATTGATATGGATTAAACTTCTGGCTTGAAAACATATACTTAAAGAAACTCTAAACACTTTGTGAACACATATCTTTAATCTATTTCCTTTTTATTGTTTTGAAAGATAAACTACCCATAAACAGATTTTAACATTTAATTCCTCTACAGCAATGTCCATTCTTTGAGGAGTTGAGAATATGCTTATTTTATAAATCTGAAAATGTTTCAAAACTTTTATGAGAAAAAGAAAAACACGTTAAGAACTGCCTTGAAATCTGATAGATACCACATCTGTGTGCCCTGCAGTGAAATATAATGGCCTTCTCTAGTGTTGCACAGCTAATACCCTGAAGAGATCAGGAGGCACATTTACTGCTGACAGTTCCATGTATCTACCATGCTGTTTCAATTGCCTGGACATGTTTACTCCCATAAAATTCCTCAGGTCTAAAAAGAATATCCCTTCTTTACTTTGTAAGATACAACTCCAAAGCCAGCCTGCACTATAAAACCTGGTGTGACAAATGCACCGCGTTTGCTACTGCACTCTGATGCACATGGTAGTTGTAACTCTGACAACTTCAGGCTACTTCAACCTTTTGGAAAACAAGACCACTTATCTTGAACTAAAGTTGCTTACTGACTCAGAAATATTCCAATGCTGTTTTTATCACTTCGGTTTGTGAACCAAAAATCTTTATACTGTCAGTAGAGGAAGATTTTTCAATTTATTAATTTTATCTTAGTGGCTTCAGACTCAGCAGTTGTATAGCATCTCATTTTCTGTAAAATAGGGATACAATCAATGCTGGCACCTTACACTATTGTGTGAATTAATATGAAAGTGTTTTCAGCATATAGCAGAATATAATAGTTATTTTAATCTCCTTACATGTTGGAGAATCATTTATGAAAATATGTCCTAATAATACTTCAGAGAAAATTTCTTATCTACTTATGTATTAAGAAACATTCTTGCAAAAATTTAATTTTAGAAGTTCATCTTAAAAATGCTCAGAGCTAATGGCAATAAAGCTTATGCTAATGGGAAAGAAATGTCATAATGAATATGATAATTATAGCATTGTAACTGTAACTTTGCTTTCCCAAACATTTGAAGTGATATAAAAAGAGGTGTGATGAGCTTAATTATATTGGTTCTAACTGTTTTACTCCAGACAAGTGATGACATTGTCATTGCTGGCAAAAAAAAATCCAACAATCCCATAAAACATTTACTTTGTTCAAAATTTGAATCCAAATAGACAAATGACATAATCTCAATTGCGCATTAAGACTGACTGTTCTGAGAAACAAGGGCTTTATATCTGCATTTCTAATTTTAGTATCCATTCTGTGCCCTCAATGTACTCTGCTTAAAACTAAAAATTAGAGAAAAAAAGTCTCCCTGATTTCTTCACATCAGGATAAAGTGGCATGGGTATGAACACAGAATAAAGAAAACAACAAAGCTGATTGCTAATCTGTACTCGGTACAGTGAAGGCACCAGCACAAAAACATCCGAGGTGACACTCTGCTCCTACACTACTCAGTGGACATCCTTAGACGTCACTGCAGGAAACGCTTCAATGACAGCATTGAAAATAATTCTAACAAAATGACAGATTCACACGTGAAGATGTGCAAGAAACAATGGTGTATTAACATCAATGTTTAAGTAATGCCACAAGCTCAGAGTGGGTTGAGTGGAGGTGTCCTTGGCCCCTGGCAGGGTTACGATTTCCGGATTTCACTCTTTGGAAGACCGATTTTCCTGTGTTTTGTCTTTTGTATCACTTTCCTTTTTTTTTTTTTGGTCTAAGACAGATATTTGAAAATATAACATGTTTTTCAAAATGAAGAAATTCATATAAAATCAAATTGTAAGCAGATTTAAATTTTCACAAATTTTATTTTTGCAAATTTATGATGACTGGATACATCAACATATAAACATTGCTCTAAAAAATTATAGAGAAAATTCATCATCGGTCCATAAACTCAACAAATATCTTAATCATATAAAGAAAAGCTATTTAAAAATTAAAAGCTGATAAACAAAATAAAACAAACTTAAGCCAACTAAGAAATAATAAGTATAATCTTTTAAAGTAATACTATTGGTCTTAAAGTAGGTACTAAATGAGACAGACTGCATTTTGAAAATCCAAATAGAAAATTTCAAATGCTCAGCAGCACCTGTGCAAGAACTTACTTAAGGCTTTGAATGAGAAGCAAACTCCTCAGCTATTGGTGCTATTTCTATGTGGTCACCTATCTTCCTGAAGAGAGAAAATCAGTTTTATGAGTTTTCCTGTATCAATTAAGTATGTTATACATACACAAGTGATATTTTCTGAAAGTGAAAATCAAATATAGGAAGTTTAACATTTAAATTTTTCTCTCTAGTCTTTAAAGCATTGGGAATATACAGCATTTTCATTAAAAAAAAAAAACCCACTTTTTATACCACCAGTCTGGGGGCAAATAGTTATGGAAATTGCCTTTATTTTTAATCTAACTATGTGTAAACATCCCCCACAAAGAGAAAGCCAAAAGGAACCCCCTCAAAAAGAAGCAAGAAAACCCAAATCCCAAACCAAACTAAACCAACCAACCAACCAAAAAAGAAACTCCCATGTATCTTTATACTATTAAATTCTTAAATGCTAAAGATCTCTAAGAGTTGTGTCAATGAGGTGGTGAACAGCAAATGATTCCAAGTATCAAGAGTAATTATATATCATAAAATATAATGTGTAGAATTTTCTTAACCATCAGATTTGTGTTATGCCAACATGTTTTTCAAATTACAATTCAATTCTTAAGTAAGTTTCAAACTCTCAGAGTCAGGCTTTCTTTTACAGTGTTAACCTGCATTGATCTCTAAGCCTGTGGTCTTTCTTTAGTTAGAATCTTTTCCAAAGTTTACTTATGAAAGGGAAAATATAAAATGCCACAGTTACCAAGTCTATCCAAGATGTTTCTAGTATATTGAATTATTTCAATGAAATATATTTTCTACTATGGACCTGATTCATCTTAATATTTAGGAAAAAATTATGATAAAAGTTGAAAGTTTTGGGATGTCATCATTTTGAATATGGTTTAGACCATCTTAAAAAGAAAACTAATAAAACTACCTATTAGTTAAAATGCAGTACTTTTGTTATAATCAAAAACTCAAAGCTGGATGGATCAATGGAAATGCTTAACACTTCGTTATCCAGATGTTCCCAAGTAGTTTAAAAATTGAAAACAAATCATCCCATTCAAAGAATTCATTGTAATTTGAATCCTCTTTGTAGTTCTACAGGACTAGGACATTCAATGGAGTCTTCCTCCAACAGTATTTTTGTTCCACCAGAAAGACGTAAGAAACAAAAAGAAAAAACAGAAAACTGGACACATCAGTGGTTTTCATGTATATTTATCTTCTTCAAGCATTTTCAAAGTAGAGATGCTATATTAACAACAGAAAGATGACGGAATGTTATCTTAAAGCATCTTCAATATTCATTATTTCCAGGGGATACATGACACTGTGGGCAATACTTTTAATCACGTGTAAATCACACTCAAGAAGACCAGGCCTCTACAGTTGAGAAGCCACATTACTTCCTTGCTCTATGTGAGGGAGAGCACTGCCAGCATCAGGGTTTTGTTATCAAACGTTCAGATGTGATTTCACTTACTTGTTGGTCTTTTACTTGATACTGAGTTAACGCAGATTCAAACTGGTCCTTTATTGATTTCAGCAGCAGATAAGCTGGTGTAATATGGGGCAGTACTGTCTTCTATGCAAATTCTTCAATGAGTTCATAGAGGTAAACATACCGAAGTGCTAAATGTCTGGCCTTTTCAAATAAATGCAGACCTACCTTGATTTTCATAAGCCTGTATTTCCACAGGACAATGTTTTCACACAATGTAAGGCAAAACAGGTATTAAATTACTTAACAGAACTCATGTTTAAATAATTAAAACTAATTTGTGTTTAAAGCTATTTGCAGATTTATTAGAGAAACAAATACAAATATGCATTTCTACAGAACTGTTTTTTTTTTTTCCAAAATGAGCTTAAAACTTGTTCCACAGTTTTCACTTGTTTATATATCTAATGGCAACCCACGCATTGGCCTCTGCACCACTTTTAATGAGACAATTGCCCTTCCATCGCAATTATAAAAAACTATTTAAAAAAAAATCCAGCACATACACGTTAAATATTTTCTTTAAAAAAATAATCTAATCAAAATATTGAATACTTTAGATTTAAACAATATTTTATTTACAAATCTGATTTGATGTACTTTATTAGTTATACAAGGTAATGCTTCAATTTTTTCAAGAACAGTTGCTTTTTGTTTTTATTGACCAGTGGAATGACATCCTATCTAGTAATATGTTCTACACTTCATTTTTTTTTTCAAAATTAACACGTTTCTGATACTTTCTTTTTTTGTGTGTAAAAATGTTCTTTAATTGGGGCACATATCTGATGAAACAAAAAATAACATGCATAATTCCAAAAACAATTTTAAAGTAATGATACTTACCCTTTATGTAAAAAGACATCTATGGACAAAAGTGCACAACAATATTATGTACTCATGTTTATGAGAAACCAAGCAGGAGGCAAAATGAGTTCATCCTGTTTTCTAATCATAAGCAATTTCATATGGCTGTTTGCATCATTGAAATAAAGTGTATCTACTAAATTTCTAAGATTGCATTGCACTGAAAATTATTATGTATAGCCATGCTTGCCCTGTATTGATGATCAATGAATTTCTGCTACTAACAGAGTAACTGGTCTCAAAGTGTGTATGTGATGTAGAGTGTTAAATTATATTTTCATCTCCTTTCAATTGCTGCCTTGGAAAGCAAGAATTCACTTCTTGGAGAAGAATTACAGTAAACAAAATGTACTTAAGGACTCAGTGAGGAATCATTATATGAATCAAGATGTACCATAAGAATAGATTAAAAGGAATGTCATTACCAGTACCTCTGTTGAAGTCTATTACCACCATTAGAATTTCTAAGAAAAGATAGGGCCTGTAACATGGGGATTCCATTCATTGTCAAATTACTAAAATCTACCAATTTAATGCTTTCATACTGTTTATTTTTCCAATAAAAAAATAAATCTCATACATTAGAAGTGGTACACAAAAAACTGGGATAAAATTTATCAGATTCTTGATAGCACCATTTACACATTCTTAAAGTAAACATTAATATGCACTTTCTTAGAAAGCGATATAAATATATAATACAGGACTTGCTAACCTCTGTTAACCATCTGAATGCGATGGAATAATCTATCTCTACTGTGCAGGTAGGCTTGTGCATGGTGGTGTGGCAATATCATTTTAAAAGTTTGTTACAGATGTGATGGGAAGCTGGAAGGAATCAAATAAGCAGAAAACAGCTTAGATCTACTGTAAGCAATGAGTCGAAATGAGCCGTTAACAGGTTAGAACTTATCATTGTTTCTGATCATTGAATGAGAAATGACCTCCACAGAAATAGATACATTTACTGTTTGGGGAGTGGGCTGGGTGAGGGGAAGTAGGAGGGGAAGTCCTACAGGTAACTAGCAGTAACTGGAAGTGCAGACGAAATTGGTCTTCAGTGCAAAGAGGAAGGCAGCCGTTACAAAGTCTAGGTGCAATGTGGTGCTGAAAGGAAAGCTCCCAGTGAAAACGGAAAAAACAAAAGAACAAAACAACAAAACTAAACCAAACAAAAACAAAAACAAAACTGCAATGCAGCTTCAAGCAGTAACTTTGTGGTGCTGAAAGGACAGCTCCCAGTGTTGAGGAAAAGATCTTGGATCTAGAATGAGGTGTCCAATCTGTATGATAAACAGCACACTGTGTCTCAGAGCGCCCATTCAATCTCAGTAAGTAAATGAAATATTGATTGAAAGTGACCCTGAAACAGAATGCATTAAAAAGACACAGAAAGCTGCGGAACTGAGGTAATTCGTATTCAGCGTGCTCACCAGCCTCCTTACAGCGAAACAAGACTACAAATAGTTGCATTTCATAAGATGTTTGCCTTGTATCACCAGTTTTCTCCACTTTGGATCAGTATAGCTGAACAGCCATCGTTACACGCCTACCTGTGGCAGTCTAATTTTCTTGCAATAAATTAAAGCATCACATCACAAATCAATTCTACATGGTCTATAAATTTCAGTACGTTTTAAACAGCATGAAGCTGATTTACACATAATGCATACAAACCCTTATTTGTTACCATAAATTAAAATGTAAATATCTCCAGTTTAGCTTTCAGTTTTAGCTAACATATAACCATGCCAAGTAGGAAAAGTTTGGAATTCCCATTTACAATTAAAATTGAACTGAGTGCACTGTCAGCCACACACTAGCTAATAAAATACATATAACTGTTTAAATGGTCTGGCTTCAGAGAAACATTAAATTCCAGATGAAATGCATGGGCTCCACAGTGGACTACTTGAATTTTGGGGGAAAAAAAGATTAAAGATTTGCTAATACTGAATAAAACATTTTAAAGACCCGACATTTGAAATGCTTCTAATACACATCCTAGATCGCTTCCTTTCTCTTCTTCCAATGAGTGGGGCCCCAATCTTTGCCTTTGTTCACTGCTGACTCTGAGACAGCATGGTGAAAGGAATTTACATAGATATTATTTACTGTTAATGTATTATAAATGATCTGAGACTTGTGACATGCAAGGAAAAAATGAGACGGGAGACAAGTGATGCTACATGATGAGCTAAGCACATTTATAATGATAAAATGAGTAAATATAATAGCGGCAATGCTAACCACTGATTCCACGAGATACACTATTCGTCAGAACTTACACAGCTACAGAGTATCGACGATAAATAGTCATTACCAATTAACACAGTTTGCTACAGCTTTTCTCTTTCATTTAAACAAGCATATCATTCCCTTTGAAAATCATTCTCTAAATAAATATTTAGAGATAGAGAACTCTAAATGAAATAACAGTCCAATGTTAAAAACTAAAAAAAAAAAAAAATGAGTCCTACTCTTACAGTTTGACAGAAATGAATTATTAATAGTGGAGGGGAAGGGATCAGGAAATAATTTCAAGTTCTCAATGTCCAAAAGTAAATTGCACAGTAAATCAATATGAAATGAAGAGTCCATATAGTTCAATGAACAAAAGGGAAAGTTCATGAGGACAAAGATCACAGTTCAGAGAGAGGCTGGACGAAATTCAGACATGGAGCATCACACTCATTGTTCTTTAATTGGTTGCACAGAAAGGAGCAGCTGGGATGCCATTTAGCTTGCTAGGGTGGACGTAACCAATGGGCTGAAGTTGAGATGGAAGTAATTCTCTTTTGTAATTCAGTTGCTCAGCCAGATGATCCAGAGGTAGCCAGCATTTTATTTTTGTCCATTGAATTTAAGACTGCATGCACAGCATGAGGAGGTGCTTGGGGATGGATGCCCCCATGAGTGGCCTTGAGCGGGCAAACTCAGAGGTTAACAGATGGTGTGTCAAATGGCCTGGACAGTGGGCACCCAGGAGAGGTACAGAAGAGGGTGACAGTTGTTGGGTCTTGGGAACAAAGGCTTACTCTGAAATGACCTGTCAAAAAGCCTGACAAAGGTAGATCACACTACCTCTCAAGATAAACTGCCTCTTCTAAATAAGCATGCAGGAAATACTGTCTGGTTGGTGACATAAAAATGCTCCACAAAACATGCAAATTACCGAGTATTAGAAACTGCACTGGCTGCTAGCGCCATGCTGCAAGGACTCCATCATGGAGCAAACAGCTAAATCACAGATAGCTTCACAGTAAAATCTACATTCACAATACTAATAGGTTTCTAGTGTTAACAAATTATACACAATTATAAGCTCTTAAAATGCAACGTACTTATCCAGCAGTTGCAGGTAATGAAACATTATCAGCTATCAATAATGTGTTGGCACTTTCACTTTTGTTTATAAAATTTCCAATACACTGTACCACAGTTATGTGTCTAAACAGTGAGGATGTTCATGGAGTAATGACTGTTCTACTGGCCAGGCGATGGGATCAGTAGTGAATTCAGTGCTTGAAAACAAATGTACAAACCTCTGAAGAGGTGGGACTCCATGTGAGAACTTTTGTTGAACTTACACATGATGAACAATGGGCCATGGCCAGCATGCAGCATTATTTCCATTGTCTAGTTCAGATGGAGAACAGGTGCTTTTATTGATCTGTAAACTTACCAATGTAATTTTCCACAGTTTTAACCTTTGAAATATTTTACAGTGCTTGTATGCAACTATATTGCTTTTTGATCATTTTAAATTTAAAACTTATTTTCAAAATATTGTTTCCTACTTCTCTGTTCCCTAAGCAGGAAGTAAGACATCCATGACAGTGCTTTGGCCTCACTCCAGTTTAGGTCACTGACCCCACCATACTCAACCTAACAGTAGTTAATTTAGTGTTATCTAGAACTAATACTGAAAACTATACGCATATCCCTGTCTACATTCAATCATTAAACTACAATAATGCTGGTAAAATGGCAGGCTTAAATCTTACACTAGAAACACCTCTGACAAATATACACAAGCAAAGTATAGAGAACAAAACAGGTCAAGAAAAAACTCTATGAAACATCTGGTAAAACACATATTATTTACATATACACATTGTCAACATAGTCGCATTCATTTGCATAATTATATATTAATAA
Source organism: Onychomys torridus (assembly GCF_903995425.1). Classification (NCBI taxonomy): domain Eukaryota; kingdom Metazoa; phylum Chordata; class Mammalia; order Rodentia; family Cricetidae; genus Onychomys; species Onychomys torridus. The sequence goes on from NC_050456.1 coordinate 15,753,375, forward strand.
CAGAAAAAATTCACTTCTGCAAAGTACAGTACATCCTTCTTGAAAATGGGGTAAAGGAGGGGTTAAAACAATCTGACATATAATTGGGACACTCAACCCACTTTCTGAGGATTGGCAGCCCGAACTCCTTGCTCATATGTGATCCTCTGTGTAATTAAATACTGAGCGGCCTGTGTCGCAGCTGGTGTTCCAGTAATGGTTACCTTCCGATTCCTTGTGCCAGGTACGAACTCTCCCTTTTTGGAAATCTGTATCCTTGCACCAGTCAACTCCTGGTATTCCACTAAGGTTTTCCCTCCTTTGCCAAGTATTGCACCGACTAAGTTTTCTGGAACTGCTATTTCAACTACATCCTTTGATCCATCTGTGGACTTCTCTGTCCCTAGAATGGCACTGGCAGCTAGGGGCGAGGCAGCTCCAAAGTATCCATTGGTTGCAGCAGTAGCAGCAGCCAGGCTACCTAATGCAAATGTCCCCGCCGCTCCACCAGCTGTGCTGCCGCTGGCTGAGGCTTCACTGGCATAGGTGGCCAACAAATTGGCTGCTGCTGCTGCTGGGTTGGCACTGGCAGCTGCTGCAGCCAAAGCCCCCGTCGCTGCTGCTTGGCTGAGCCCTAAACCTAATGTGTTGAGATTATATCCATAGCTGGCTAATGTATTAAGTGCAGAGGTGATGGCCACCAGGTCATTGCCTGTGAAGCCAGATAAAACTGCTGGGAAGGCCGCAACGCCGGCAAGGTTAGCATGTCCTAATAGCCCTGCGGCTGCTGCGGCAGTTGGTAACACTTCAGCAGTGTTTGCATAAGGAGATCCGGTCGGATTGGAATTGGCCACTGGACCTGTCACATTGGCATAACTGATATTGAGACAGCTGCCACTCTGTGGATCCTCTTGTATCTTCTGGATGATAAGTTCAACAGCTTTTCGGTTTTGTTCAGGTTCTCCACTCACAGTGACAACCCTCTCTTGCAAGTTGATCCCATCGGGTTTCTGGGAAAGCTGCACCCAAGCCCCTGACTGCTCCATTATAGCCTTCACAGTAGCACCTCCCTTCCCTATTATCAGACCTGCTGTGCTGTTGGGAACTATAATCTTTACCTGTAATTAAAAAAAATACGTATAAATAATACTTCTGTTTTGTGCACATACATTATATTACTTTGCTATCCTAGAAAAAGTACAATAATAAATTGATAATTAGTTTAAACATAATTTATTAAGATGGAAATACCACAACTTTAAAGTGACTTTTATCATATTTTAATAAAACTACCTTGTACAATGAGAGTTTTCAAAGGAAAAAGCAATCTTCAAGTCAAAATTGTTAAACAAAAAGTTCCTTGAATCTCTATATTTTGCAATACAGTCTATGAGAAATCAGGATGTCAAAACAGAGGGACTAATAACTATACATCAATGGTAATATTTTCATAGAGCCCAGAAATATAATGCGGCTACTAGTTCTTCATCCAGTGTAGCTTAAAGGAACTCTCTGCTCTGAGAAATAGGAACAGGTAGCATAGAATTATGAAAGCAACGTTACCAAGACAGCAGTAGAAAATACCCACTTGAACTTTTCAAAACATTAATTTCATGTTCCTCAATACCTAGTAGTTTTGGAGTTACTCACAAATACATTATTTCTTTTATGGATATATTTAGAGATGAAGATCAATAAAATTCCTAATAATATTTTATTTTTTCAATTGGACACATAGTTATTGAACTTTATAAAAACTGACTACCAAATCAGTAATAATCTTTTATAAAGTGTTCCTATTATTTTAAGTTACGTCATCTGGACATTCTGGTGGTGAGTGTTGTGTTCTGAAGACACAGACCTATTTAGGAGTGGTAACCCTATCACCAAGTGCTGAGGAGAAATTACTGCAGTCACTGGGTGTTTCCAACCATCCAATGTGGCCATTTGGTTAATTTATTCTGTGGACGTTCTTCATCACAATAAAATGGTGCTGTACAAGTATACAAGTGTGACATGTACATAAACTTTAAAATTCAAAAGCGAGATATTGACCTTGAGCTTGGATTTGTTGACATCTCTACCTATCCCCCTCCCTGGGCACCTCAAACTAGACTGCAGTCACTGACAGGGCACTGAAGTAACTTTGTTGTTCTCTGTGTGGGGCTGAGGTTAGAATGAGCTAAATCACCTCAAAAATTGGAGTGGAAGTTTAGTTTCTGTAGCTGAGATTTTCTGAGCTTCATTAGCTAATTTTAACAAGTGTCACCAATGCTACCTTTAGAACATAGATCTGCTAGAGATATTTCAAAAAGTGTCTGAGAGGTCAGGTCATTCTGCTCTTGAAGACAGCAGGCAGTGAACACATAAATCCACATCCAGAGTGGACATATATGAGTGTGTTTATACATCTTACATAGTTTTGATTTCCTTTGCACTTAAGAAATATTGTCTTATTTTAATTTATTTAATCATTTAATAAAAATAATTTGATTATTGAAATCTAAATAACCTCAATATAAAACCACTTTTTTTCTTTTTCCGAGACAGGGTTTCTCTGTGTAGTTTTGTGCCTTTCCTGGAACTCGCTTTGTAGACCAGGCTGGCCTCAAACTCACAGAGATCCGCCTGGCTCTGCCTCCCGAGTGCTGGGATTAAAGGCATGCGCCACTACCGCCCAGCATAAAACCACTTCTTAAGGATGGCAAATAAAGTTGCCTACTAGTTGATTTTATTTTATGGATGATATTAGAAGAACTTTTTAACAGTTATTAATCTTAGTAAACTTTTTTCCTGAAAATTATTTGTCTTTAAAGAATTATAATGCTAACCTTAATTCTACCTGATTCAATTATAAAGATGAATTAGAACAAACCTTAAGTTTTATCACACATGAAAATCCTGAGAAACATTTATTGGATTCCTCCTGTATAACTCTTCCTACTAAGAACCTGCCCTGCACTACCTGGGTTCCCATGTAGTCTGTGAATTTCTCTCGACTATCCCTCAACTTTCTTGCCAGGTTCATTATCTCTAGTGTCTCCTGTCTTGGTATCATCATCTGTGAATCCCTCACTCAGTCCACATTTTAGCTGTGAGTTCCTAAGTACAGTCTGAACTTATGGTTTCTCTGTCTTTGCCTTTGATCTTCCATGTCTTCCTGCTGATGGACTGCTTTTCTCTCTCTTTACACTGACTTTTCTGCCAATGTGTGCATTTTCATTTTCACCTGCTGAAGTCTGGGTGTATTGTACAAGCAGTTTAGCTGTACCTAAAAAATAATCAAACCTCAAACCTCATAGTGTCATTGTTCCTACATTTATTATTATGTTATTTCTCCTAAGCAGATGTGAGTGCAAAAAGGCATTTTCCTGTAGGCCACCATCTTATCTTACTTTACCATTTCTATTTGTACCTGGTTTAAGTTACACATGGGTAATCATTAAAGAAATAAAACAAGATATATTTGTACAGGAATACAATAATTTAAAAGATGATTTACCACAGACACAGACATTGTATATATATATATGTAAAAAACACCCAATATTGGGTTCATTGTTTTTTAATTAAAAAAAGATTAGTTTATTTTATATGTGTATTTTGCTTGCATGTCTGTAATTGTACCATGTACATGAGGTGCCTCATGCGGTCAGAAAAGGGCATCATATATCCTAGAGGTGGAGTTGCAATTTTAAGGCTTCTTTAGGGTGCTGGGAACTGAACTCAGGTCCTTTGCAAAAGCAGTAAACACTCTTAAGCGTGTATCTCTAGTACTTGACTTTGGTTTCTTAAATCAAGAGTAAGGTTTATCATTCTCAAATTCTAAAAATTTTAATTTACATCATGCATATACTAAAGTAATCAAAAAGTTAAGGACAGTGACATTTTAATCTTATCAGAAAAATTTTGAAACCAACACTAACAGGTTCTTAGTCACTTACAAATCCAATACTGTCACACTGACAATTAAATATATAACATCTGCCTTATTCCTACATGTTCATTTATTAAAGTATTCTTTTCCACCACGTTTTATACTATCGTAGGTTCTGAAGCTAGTGGTTAGCACAGTTCAGCCATGAAATGTAGTCAGGTTAATTTCGGAGGTCCAGGACTAAGTGTTATTTGATTAAGTGGTAAGAGGGGGCAGTTAGTAATGGTTCAATGTGGGCATCTGCCAACTCACTCAAGGAGTGCTTGTACTAAGAATGCCTTTCCCTTTTGCTCCAAGCTTTGCATTTCAAACTCAAACTATATCTGACACATGTGAGTAGGTATCTCTAGAAGTAATAAAGAGGTTGTACCTCCTTCTGTTTCTTTTCCACACTATATTCTCCCTTCTTTCTATAAGCTAAGATAGTGAGAGGGAGACAGTGGACCTCCTTTTGTGTGTCTCTGGAAGGAGACAGAAAATGAACAATAGTTTCCACAAAATTTCTAAAAGCAAGGAAAAGAAGCTAATATGCTTATTATTTGACTTAACACTATTTTTTGCTTTGCTTCTGAAGCATTCTTCTGTTTTGTGAATGATGTATATTTTAAGGTCACATTGCATCACCGCTTGCGAGGTCAGGTGGAAGGAGGAAAGGGAAACAGTCCATGCTTTCGAACAGAGAAACACTTCAAACTACTACCGTTCCTTGGAGATGACAAGCACTGCAGACAGTTACAGAAAAAGGAAAGTTGTTAGAGTCAACTGCAGGGAACCAGAGAAGTTGTAAAATGATACAATATGGCAAAGAAATCTATTTTTAAAATAAGAATAACTTAGGGTAATTTTGTGGCTTTAAAAAAAAATCTGATTTTACTGAAGTTCTGTTTATAGAAGAAGGGCTACTTACAATTATTCACAGGTTAAATAAAAAAAGCCTACTGTTATTATTAAAGTTTCATTACATCCATTTTGGTACAAATGTACTAAAAAAATTTTAATCCTGGTTAGTAAAAAGGTATATCTGAAAATTTCAGATTTTTTGATATGCAAATTAGGGCTCTCACTTAATTCAATATTCAACTGAAACAGTAAAAAAATGGAAGTTGGGTGGTAGTGGCTCATGCCTTTAATCTCAGCACTCTGAAGACCAAGGCAGGCAGAGCTCTGTGAGTTCAAGGCCAGCCTGGTCTATAGAGAGAATTCCAGGATAGCCAGGGTTACACAGCGAAAACCTGTCTCGAAAAACCAAACCAAATCAACCAACCAAACAAACAAAAAAAGTGAAACATGAAAAGATCTATGCACAAAGTCGGAGAGTGTGTTTAATGATGCAGATGATGGGGAGAAAGGATGAGGCATGCGGCCAGAAAGGAAGCTATTCTGGACATTTTCGCTTGAAATAGCTATTAAGACACTGAAGTGAAAATGTCAAGCAGATGAATTGTGATTGCTCTGGAGAGTAGAAAAACTTTAAGAATTAAAGAGAAAGAGTACTTTGCATCGTAGAAACGCACACAGTGTCATCCAGATAGGATAAATGCAAAGATTGATTAAATAATGATCAATAAAGTATCAAGGGGAAAACATGTGACTTAAAATCATCAACGGTATTGTAGCAGTAAATTAACCACTGTGAGGCCAATTACGAACATGCATGTGTGTGTTTGTGGGTGTGGGAGGGTGCATACACCCCATACCTACAATCACAGTGGAGGTACTGGAAATGAAGGAGGCATGAGGAGAAATCATCCACTTAATCTAGTCCACAATTTTTGGCAATAACAGAACAAAACAATCTTTAAAAGAATCATTATAATTTGCATTTAAAGACCTCCCAGGAAAGATATCTAACCATATCTGACAATAGGAAAGTCTACTAAAGCAACCTCAGACAGAAAAACACCTTTTGAATCACATAACTTTGTACCTTCTTCTCAATCCTAAACTAATATCTATACTAAAACTTTTGTAGATGTCAAACTGTTCAAATAGAAATGTTTTACCTTGCCCGCCCCCCAAGAGCTATTACATTAGAAACTTCACAAGTAGCTTTGATAGGAAGCTGGATCAAGAACTTTTGATGTGATAACTATGAAAGATAAAATTACATTTACTATATAATAATTAATTTGGTATAATTTTAAAACATGAAAAAATGGTCAATCCCTTGCAGTAAAAGAGCACCCCTCTGGGACAGAGGTCTCTCCCCAGGGATCCTATCTGACATTCACTAGCACATTCCAAGACGTATAATTCAGGGCATTTTGCAGCTCAGAGGCACATATGACATCAAATCTTTCCCTTGAGAGACTACTTATCTCTATTTAACACATCATATGTATCACAACTGATATCTGAATTGTCATCCCGTTGTCATTTTTAGCTAACTTTTAGGAGGCAAGACATTGTAATAAAAGCCAGTAATTTTCATATTTCTGTCATCACCTTAATGCATTCAAACACAAAACATGGCAGGTATTTTGTGACCATTAAGAAGATGGGCATATATTTTAGGAATGTACTTTTCTCTAGTTCATAGACAAAAGATATTTTAGAGCAGTTTACATGGATCTTTTCCATTTCTTTCATAGATTCCCCAAATATCACTCTGCAATACCAGAAATCCTTCAAGAACTGAACTATAAGGATCAAGTTGTTTTCCTACTTTTGCTAAATGTAAACAATGCTGCATTACATACTCATGCATCTATCTATCGATGCCTCAGAACAATTCTTAGGTTCTTGAGGTTCGTAAGAGCTGTGTCACAGTGCTTCCTTTATCAACACTGGGGCAAATGCTCAGTTCTGTACATTTGCCAACATGTGACTTCCAAATACACACATTGTTTCTCAATCAGATACATATGTATCACATATACTTACACAAAATTCTATCTATCTGGGGAAAAGCTTAACCTTGTGACAGGCACTGCTATCCATCCAGATGCTGGTGAAACTGAACATGTTTTTATCAGCCATTTCTATTCCTTTATCTGTAAATTACCTTTCCTGAACTTCACTCATTTTTCTATTGGATTATTTTTTATCTTTCCCATAGGAATTGAGAAACACTTCATATGTGAGGGGTAATGCCATGGATGAAAAGAAGGAAAGGTAGCAAAGACTATATTCTTTAAAGTTAACTTCTTTATTCCATAGATCACTTTCTTCTATTTGGTTTACACTACTATAAACAATTCCTGGGCCAGGTTTCATTTGAAGGATTCTATAAAACTGCTCTAATGCTAGTCACTTGACATGTGCTTTTTCACAACCTACTGTGCTCCAGGTTCTATTTCATACACCAGAGAGTTTGTAACATGGAGAAAATGTGTATTGCCATAAAATGTAACATTCTAAAGGAGTGATGGGGCACACAGCATGCAACAGATGTATTAGTAAGAAAGTGCACAGTACTCCCAAGACAGCAGAAGGAAGTACAGCATGAAAAAAGCAAGGAGGAGTACTGGTGTGAGCGAGAGGCCCGGCAGGGATACTAAACAAGGCAGTCAAGTGGCCTTCAGGAGGAGGCAGATCTGGAATAGTCTTGAAGGATTACAAAGGCTTTGACCAAACGGATCTCTGAGATTAAAATTTCATGTGCAGAAAAAGCAAGAGCAGAGCACTGAGGAAGAATCCCCAGCGTCTGAAACGTGGTATGTGGTGTAAAAGCCCAGAGTGAGTGAGAGGCAGTAAACTGATCAGATGAAAGAAGCGGCGTGCGCAGAGGCAGATCCTAAAAGTGCCGATGTACGTTTAGGTATATTGGCTTTTACCATGTAAACTGGTTTAAATTATTCAGATGCAGGCAAGAGAATACAAGCTTTGAAGGGAGAAGGGCTAGGGTGGTCCTTGGAACTGTTGTACTTATGGTAGCAGGTAGATGTGTAAGCGGCAACATTAAGCAAGCAGCTGCAGGCAGTCTGGGGCTGCACTTTGAGAGGTGAGTTCAAGGTACTTGGGACCTGAAACTTAAATTTTAGGAAATATTTCGGGAAATTATAAATTTAAGCCATGAACATTAAAATACAGTAAGGAGATTGTAAGAGCCTTCATAAAGATTCTGCTAGTTCATGGTTACTGTGGTTTGAGAGAGAGCTTCTATCTTCTCCACAATTCATGTGCTGTAATGTGATTCCAATGCAACTTGCTACATGGTTTCAGGAATGGCTTCTCTCTTCTGTCATGGGAAGACATTGCCCCAGTCCCTTTCTCTGCCCCTCCACCTTGTGAATATGCTGCAGGAAAGCTCTCATTAGATGCTGGCATCTTGAGTGTGGATTTTTCCAGCCTCTGCATCTGTGAGAAATGGTCTTTCTATGGTAACATTTAAGGATTGAAAGCAGCACAAAAATCCCGAGGCATGCATTCTGCATATAACAGAATGGAAAAGGCAAGACATATGGTGCTCCTAAGACTAGGACATTCCATCAGTGAGCAGAGGACAAGAGGGGGAACCAGGAAGAGACCAGGAGCAGGCTCACACAGTGGTGTAGAATCCTGGACACTAACTACAGGAAGCACAGCACAGAAGGTGCTATAACAGAATGGGGCACACACTGCTGACAGGCCAGTGAACATAGGGACTGAGAACAAACTCAGTCAGCAGTGTGGCCACCACTGATGCTCACTGCAGATTTGGTGGAATGGTGGAGGTCAGAGCCTGACTGGAGTAGACTTAGGAATAGAAAGAACATGGGACAGAGACTGGAGATAATACTTCTGTGAATTTTGCTGTGAAGGACTAGAAGAGGCATTAGTTTGTGGGCGAAAGAGGTGACAACGAGGTGGGTCAGCGTTTTAAAATGGGAGACAGGAGTGGGAGGGGAGAAGAGAGGGGAAAGCCCAAGGTTTTCACAATATGATGCATACATGTATGATAGGATCAAAAAAAAAAACCAGGAGAAAACACTGCATGCAGATTGGAATACTTCTATAGTTAAAACTTGACGAAGTATAGTTAAAGGAAGGATACCATTCAGTAACAGGGAAAGGGTATACTTATTATACAATTGAAATAACTGACTTTGGTAGGAGCAGAGAGATATTCCTGTGGAAATAACTGAATAGGAAAAAGGCGTGGGTGTGGAGTGTTGGTCTAGTAAGTATTGTCGGCATCAGTATAGAAGATCTCTTTGGATGGCCTCAATTTCAGTGAAGTACGTGAAAGGTTATGGGTTGGGAAAGGAAAAGTAGCAAGAAGGATGGCAGAGAAGGCCTGCACCTGTTCTCTATGCCCCTTCCTGATAACTGGGCATCGCTGATTACTTATACAATTATGATGTGGTGACGAGTAAAATAAGCATCATCTTGAGATTGATAAATGCTACTGATCCTGTTGACACTTCTGAGAGTTTAACTGTGGCCTTTCACTACTAAACAAGAGCAACTGCATGCTCTCTAGATGCTGATTATGGAACTAAGTTAAGGGCAGTGAATTTGATCACAGAAATACCTTAGAAACAGACAATACTAGTATTAGACAGTTGTTAACTGAAGCATTTAAAATAACTATTTACCAAGTAATTTACTTTTAAGGACTAATATTTTTCACATTTCCTTTAGAGGAACACAGCCAGGCACTGCATCACTGTGAGAAGAGCTGCGGATTTTCATAGTCTGCCCTAGGAAACTCTAGTCTTTGAGTTTCACACGTGATTACTCAGCAAGTGAACGGCAAGACAAGGTCCTCCCCACTGCTCTAGTGTTCACTTCTCACTATCACTTTATAAGGATTCTCGCACAGTGGGTCTTCAGTTGTCAAGTGGAGTTACTATTGAACAATAGTGTGCTCATGATGTGACTCAAGGAAACATGGTAAGGAGGCTGAAGAGGAAAACAGATAAAATTCAAAGTGCTAAACACACTAATCTTCAGAATGAAAAGTTTTGGAACAATGGCTCTGCAGAGCAAGCATGTTCTCTAAATGACTGCCACGGTTTTCTATTCCTAGATTTCCTGCATATTTATAATTCGTTAGTTCTTTCCTGTACATCTCAAATAAGAACTTGACCAACATTCATTTGGCCAATATTGATTAGAAAACAACACAAATGTTAATTATTTGACTGTCATCTGTTTTGCTCTAGCAATTTTCTTCGGAAAAGATTTCCTCACCTCTACTTTGACAGCAGGGTTATCATACAAGCTATAACACATGGGTGTAATCTCTGATCTAAAACAGAAGTCATTGATTTTCTCCATTTCTATCAGTTATAAGATTAAAAACATTTGGTAATAGCTGGGTAAATATAAACTACATTTAAATTATATATATATGCATATATATATACATACATACATACATACATATCTGTCTCTATAATATTTTACTTCTGTAAAGTTTAAGATTATTACACAGAATCATATTTTCCTAACCAGACTATATTTATAGACATAAATCAGTAAATTAATTAAGGACAATTCCTAAGAAAGGACTAGGTGCTGTACATTTCAAATGTGAGTGAACAAAAATGACATTTCTTTGCTAGAGCCATCTGGAGAGACCCTACCATGAAGGAATACAAAGGAGAGTTACAGATCACTAAGAATCAAATGTGATTGAAAAGCTACAGTTCGTTCAATAAATAAGGATTTTGCTGTTCTTCTTTTAACATTTGCTTTATGTGATCCAGGAGTTATATGCTTCTTTGTACACAAACAAAACAACCCCCCCCCAAAAAAAAAAACAAAGAAAGCAGTATGAATAACAAAATGTACTAGCACAGTAGACAGAATATTAAATCACAGTGCCTATATTTCAAATCATTACAATAGGAGATTTGGCAGAAGAAAGTGTGATAATATATCTAGAGGGTAAAATATAGCATTAATGAGGAAGTAGATATAGTTGGCCTTTTAAGAAATCATTTTATAAAAATCCACATTCATATAAGTGAACTACCAATCTAATTTCAAAGACAGAACTAGCAGACTGGCTTTCTAGTTAGCATCTTACTTTGAGAAAAACATTAGTCCTGTTTATGACGTACTCGTCTGTCCAGCTGAGACACTAATGGAGCATAGGAGACATTTAAAACCAAGGGCAGTCATATCCTTGGTGAGCTCCTATGCCACAGAATTAAAGCATGGGGGAACAGAAGCAGGAAGTGAGCCCTCAAAATGCATTCTTCTTACTTCCACACTACCACGTTCTTCAGAGAAAAGTGGTGGCTGCGTCATTCTGGATGTGCCCTAACTGGTTTAGGGCCAAGATGGCGGCATTATTAAATTCTTGTGTTTGAGGGAAGTTTCATTTCATAAAAAGAAAACCAAGCTCCTACTATAGACCAGCATCCTAAGACTGCCTAGATTTCCTTAAGTCATTTTATTTTCCCTGAGGTTGCAAAATCACTAGAATCAGTCAATGAGCAAAATTATGCTGATGGCTTTTGATTAAATAATATGAAAAATGCCACAAAACACACATGTAGCAATATTTTGTTGGCCAACTAATGAAAAATACTTTAAAATATAAGCTGTTTAAGTAATATTAATAATATTTAATGAATAATATTTAAGTAATCTCATGAAGCCTTATTTTACTAAAAGTAAAAAGTAGAAATAATAAAGAAAGTCCTTCTCATTTAAATAAAACTCAACTCACATAAAATGAAAATGTGTTTAAACATTTGAATAACTATTTTAGTCAAAAAATACAAGTATGAAGGCTGGCCTGAAAATATTTAGTTTCAAACGCTGTCAAATCGAACTAGTAAGATATAATTCTCACTGCAAAGTTTGACACTCTTTCAATGAAAGTGATTAAGAGTTCTTGACTGAGAAAATGTACTGTGTCTGCAATTATTAAACAATGCTAAAATTACACCAATTTTCAAACTAGAAATGCTTATTATTGATACTGTTTACACAGAGAAGCTGGTCTCAGAAAGTAAAAGGATATTAACCTTTAAAGACATATCTTTTCTAAATTGTAATATATTTTATAACCTATGTGAACGTGCTTAAATTATTTATGAAAACTCCTAGGAAGATACATTGAAAGGCAAGAAAAGACCAACTCAATAATTAATCCTCAGGGCTTTGTAAAGTGAAGACATCTTAAAGGAATAAGTCCAAAATTCTAATTAAGCCTACTGCTGAATATATTTGTTAATGAAGTTAAAATGCATGTAAAATTAAAAAATGATTGATATTTATTGGTTAGATTATTTGGAATCTGATCATGGCGCATACATGTGAATGAACGAACAAATCCTTAACCCACCATTCTCTTTTTCTCCGGTTGGCAGGCAATCGCTGTGAAAGTATGGTGTAGATGAGAGGATGATACTGTACCTGATTAGCTCTGGAGGTGGTCATGGGGTCAGATGGAGAGGACTTGGTGGTAGTTGGGGAAGATGGCAATGTCTGGGAACAAAGCAGTTCAGGAGCAAATCAACCTTTATGAGCCTTAAGCTGATCATTAAACAAAACAAAACGAAATAAAATGTAATATAACGAGAACAAAATCCTATGAACAAAGTTTTCTCCTAGTCAATCAAATTTAATGGAATTTAAGATCAACTGAGTAACTAATACATGTAAGTATGCATGCATAAGCATGTAAAAATAAATTCATGACTTGAACTCATGATGGTGGCGGATAGAAACTCACATGAGTGCTAAAGGCATCCTGCCCCTATGCATGACAGCAGTCCCTTTTCTTTCCCTCTAATTTGCTTGGGGGAAAGAGATGTCAAGGAAAACTCAAGAAGTTAGATGAACAAAATTGGAAAAGTCATTTTCCTATCAATGAATACAGTTGGAGATTTGAAGAAGCGGTGAAATGAAGTTTACTTTGGCATAAAAGTATCCACCTACTTAATATGTTGAACATCACCAACAAGCTGATTCCACATGAATTTAGGGATCCATACATAAAAGCAATTTAATTTGCAGTTCTGAGTTCTTAATATCACATTATCTTCTAAAATATTAATTTTAATAAACTTAGAGCCATCTGAAAATGTAAACATTAACCTCATATTAATAAACATGTAACTAGCAGCATTCTAAAAATTATCATTTTTATCATTTATGCTAAATGGTACATTTAAAAAGGAAAAAAAGTATAATATATTGTAGCATTGTCATCCTATGTTCAAAAATCACAAGACACTATGAACTAAATTTTCTGTCTATTTATAAGCACACACATGTGCTACAGAGATGTGTCATAGCAAACCATACATATTCCCAGAGTCATTCACCTAGAGTTTTCAGAAGCCTTTAACAACTGACAAGGCAGCCTTAAAGTTTAAGGGCTTCAGAGCTTTGTTTAAGTGTCATATTGCACTTAACCATATATCATGGTTAGGCAGAGGCCTTTAAAGGGATTATTTCTTAAAAGGCAAATGGGATAGTCTTCTATATCTTAGACAAGCCTATATAGTGTGTATTATGTATTATTACTTTGTTACATGTCCATCAAAACTACTGAGATATGAACAAAGGCCTAGCCTTGGAGGTTTGAAAGTTTGAGGAAAAGTAAATAAAAGTGTTTGTGGTCATATATCTGTATTTAAGGTATCAGTACTTCCAATTTAGATAAAGCAGTTAAGAGTAAAAGTGATGATAAATTTGAAGGCTCTGTGTCAACTCACTGACTTTCAATACACAATGAGACTACTTGCACCATTAGGCTATGTTTCATGAAGTCTTTTCCTTAGAATATTTTTTCTTAAAACCTAAAGCAATTGGAGAAGTAGTTGACCTAGTGTGGTGTCATGCCAAGGATTTTTTTTTTTTTTTTTTGAATCACACAAAGAATAGGAAACAGTACTAAGTCAGGAGTAGAGCATTCTAAACGCTTTCAAAATTTCTAATCTTTTACTTTCTATTTAGGCACTCTGTAATTAATTCTTGTCAATTTTTAGAGAAACATTATTTTCTATCAGTAAAAAAAACATGTATTTTTTTCTGTACAATGATATACTGAGGCACTGTTAATAATGTCACACTACCTCAGACTGTATGAATTCAACATTACAGGCTTCATTTTCTCAATCTAGTTAATGACATGGAATTATTGGAGGAGTCACACATATCTAAACATGTGTCTGCGCTAACTAAGTCCAACACTGAGTACAAGTTTATGACTAGACAGATGTCAAATCTAGGCTTCCTTTCTTCCAATGGAAGTTCATGTCCTACCAAACCCAGATCCTACATGTCCACTCTCATCAGAAGAAAATCAACCTGAAGTACTGGATAATATCGTCTTGTTCCAGATACAAATCCTCAGGGAGGTTCTTAAATAGTGCAAAATGTAAAAAGTAGTAACATGATGTGGCTCAGACCTTGTCATAACTTAGATTCAGATGATCTGTCAAAATTTTATTGCTATTCTTTATGATTTTCATATATTCTGAATATCTATTAATAACTGATACAACTCACATTCATCAAAATTCTCCTTACTGATTTGGTTGCTCTCCTTTTCTCCTATGAATAAAATACGTAATTTAAACTTGTGAATTACATTAATGTGCTTTAAATAACTTAAGGTTTTATCATGAAGCTTGATGATTAGATAAGAAGCTACATTTTAATATTCCACACAGGTGCGATTTCTCAAGTGCACTTTGGGGGGTGAACAGACTGAACGTCACAGCAAAGAGTTCGTGTCTTTTCTAGGATTAGATGTCTTCATGGTAAAATGGCAGAAAGTTGGAACAGTTTTCCCAGTGCCACTCATACAGGTCCTTTGATGCATAAGCAAATCCTCACTTTAGACTTAGCAACAGTAATTATATTATAAGCAGTTTGCATTTCAGTTGCTTTTTCAAATTCTAGAAGGAAAATTGCCCCAAATAAATAGATAAATATGGATGTTTAAAACAATGCCTTTAATTTAAAGCTTCCTATTAATCAGGTCAATGGAATAGTTGAGAAAATTGTTCTAAAGTCCACAGATATGGATAATAAATCTATGTAAAGTATTTTAAAATAAAATATAAATGTTCAAACATTTTTCTTTACTATTTTATAAGTAAAATATTTATATCAAATTTCTATATAGTTATTAATATAGTGATTATGAAATGCATTCCATCATGAATATGTAATTTGTGGATCAATGTTTAATGGACAGCGTCTATAAAGCACACATTTTTCTAATCTATTTCGAATCCATTTCAAGCAGTGATCAGGAAGGGCCCAGTAACTTGAGCCCCACTTCTCCTTTTCGCCTTTCTCTGTAGATACTAGAGGGTGAATTATGTTATGGAAACATGATTCCTTTTTGAGACAGGGTCTCATTATACTGCCTTGGCTGGCCTAGAACTTAGTATGTATACCATGCTGGCCTTGAACTCAAAGAGATTTGTGTGCTTCTGTCTAAAAGAGCATACTTTTTGAAATATACATTATTTAAAAATATCAAGATTTTTAATACTACACACTTAATAAACTACTGATATAACTAAGTTTTGAGAAATTAAGAGTTAAAAAGTTTTAACAAATTATATGATGAACTCATGTTAAAATGTGAGTTTTGCTGGTCCAGAGACTATTACCACAAAGAAACTCTAGAATAAGAGTAGCTTTTCTTCAAACAAATCTGTAACAATCAGTTGTTAAGAACATCTAATATTTACAAGTAAAGCAGGAAGAGCAGGTCTCAGCTATTCTTTTCATGCTCATCTGCCAAGCAGCCAATAACATTATTCCATAACCACCCCCCAAGCTTTGCAGTGTTCTATTAAATAATCCCTGCATACTAGTCCTTAAGAACAAAATGTTTAAATAGCAACTGTCCCATTAGCTTGTCATTTTTGATGAACACTCTCTCTGTCTTACAACATTAACATTAGTCTATTGGTCCATTCATATTTATTTTCCCACCAGTAACAATGCCTGGATAAACCTTCAAAATCTGGTTTGTTTTATGCACAAAGAACATCAAAATGAAAAGATGCCTTTACTTTTTAATAATCTTTAAGATGAATTAAAGGAGCTATTTCAGAAAATGAGGAATGATTTTGTCATCTATAATATCTTTTTGCCAAACACGCAAGGTCTTGCTTATCTGTCTCCACCCTACTTAACTAATATTTATTTTCTCTAAACATTAGCACAGATATTCCAAATGAGCCAGTCCTGTTACTATTCAAGGACTGTGACAGCATTCTGCAATTGCATCCTAGCTCACCCTTCTAAAATGAGCTTTTCGCCATCTTCCTTGACTAACTAGAATCTTCTGAGGTCTATGGTACACTGTTAATACTGCACTTCTGGAATATAAATATGCTGTCACAGGTTAAGAAATATCACAAAACAAACTTATATGAAGTGTAAGGGCTATAATTTCCTATATTTAACAATTAAAGTATTTTAATAAACTTATGTTTGAGTAAACGATATTAAAAAATTGATGAACATTATTTTTGCAAACTTATCAAAAAAGTAAAATTCTGGGCAGACTTAAAAAACTTCTTGGTATTCTTAAATATAAGAAAATTCTTTAAGTTCCCCTACCTTCCTTTTACCTTGCACAGCTTGGCTTTAAAAGGGGTCCAGAATTAAGAACTGAATTACCTACATCTATTAGCTGAAGTTGGATCTTAGGCACTGAAGTAGAGTTCATCACTGTCCTGCAGGGGGCCTTTTGAAATGAGTATGCAGGACATGAGAAACTACACTTGTCTGATGCCACCAGCCAAGAAAGATAGGGACATGTGGATAGAGTACTATAGTTCATAAAATGTACTTAGTTGGTAAACTGTATCTTAGAACACAATGCAGGACGTAATTTATTAGAAAACACAACAGATGATAAGAAATCAGCACTTTTAAAATGTGACTTTCTGAGAACTACATTTGACTTCTGATTTTAAGAATAAATTATGCCTTAAAATTTGAAAATAGGGTTGGGGATTTAGCTCAGTGGTAGAGCGCTTGCCTAGCAAGCGCAAGGCCCTGGGTTCGATCCCCAGCTCAAAAAAAAAAAAAAAAAATTGAAAATAAAAGTTTAAAATTGTCAACCCCAAACCAGAATAATAATGGAAACACTAAGCAAAATTCATAATTTCATTTTTCCCTTGAATCTATTTCTAGGAAAAGGTAGATATTTAGCTCCAGCATTTTCTTAACTCTAATTTTATTCTGTAAGTAACCTTCTTTAGAGAAATATTTATATTTAATACTTGAAAAGAAATTATTTTGGAGACTGAATTCTACAGCAAAAGCAAATGTTGGATTACTTTTCTGAGCAGAGTCTCAGCAAGACATCTTCAGATTCTGTGGATTAAAATGTAAACTTTCCAACATCATGAAAGCCATGTTTATCTATTCTATGACAAATAATTTATTTTATAAATACTTATTTTACACTATGTAAAGTGGCATCATTTCTTGCTAAATAAAATCATAGCCACTGAAATTTATATACTTGACAACCACTTTGGTCATCGTTTGGTAAGAAACATTAAACTGGCAAATTAGATACGTAAAAAGTTAAAGAACTGCAATATTACAGTGTTAAGCATAAGAAGATGCATCTCTGTAGGTCAAAAACACGTTTCTCCTACAAATATTAAGAAACTTGGCATAGTTTCTACACTGTACAGATAATGTGTGTTAGATATGCTGCTTCAGCATACTGAGTGCTCGTCTCCTGTACCCTTGTAATGATTTACTGTTATCTACATTGCTGATTACATGAAAATGTAGAGTTTAACCATAATTTTTTAATTCTATGAATATCAAGACATATAAATGAATGTAATAATAAAAATAGATAAATTGATATTAACACTTAAAACTTATCTTAAATATAATTAACATCTGAACAAGGCAAACAAAACTCAACTTTGGTTTGTGCTTTAAAATTCTGGTGGCAGTCATCAGTCTACACTGGTCCTGCATACATGACAGCCTGTCAATCTCATACAGCCATAGCTAAAACTGGAAACTTAATAATGATTCAGACTACTATTTGATGGTACTCAGTATTTGTTGCTACATAAATGTTAAAATAAATCTCACATTACTGTTCTAGACAGAGTTTTATACTATTCAAGGTATAATTTTTTTTGTCTATTTAAAAAGAAATATCAAAGTGGCTACCTAAATGCTTGAATGTTTTCATAGAAGTTACAGGAGAAAAGGGAGAAGTATGGGCTGGATTAAGGCAAAATGTAAAGAGACCAGATACTTCAGTGCTCATTCAGGACATTTCTAGCCCCACAAAATTTTAACCTCGATGTCTGCCATCTAGACATCTTGTTTTCCAATCTGATGAAGTCCCTATATCACTGTCAAGTTAACAGAATTTGGACTATTTTATATTTACCTAGCATGGATGAAATAAGCACTTCATACTACTAAATGACTGTTAATAAAAAAATTCTAGTATGTATAGTTTTAAGGTATGTAGATGTTATTACATGTCTATAGAGATACACTCCCTTACAGTTCTGGAATAACAACTATTCAACACTGATGAAAAATCTTGTAAGTGATCTTTATATGGAGTAAGAGCTACTTTCTCATTAAACAAGGAAGTGTTTTTTAGAAATAGATTATTAATAGATAATTGAATATTAGTCTATAATTTGAGCATATATTATCTAATTATAAATTTAAAGTTGATATATGATTAGTATTATAGTTATACATTAATAAGATTATGATAGAGCCATAGCACTGGTTAATATACTTTCAATTCAGAAACATGAAATTAATAGAACTTTGAACTACATTTCAAATCTATTACAATGAAAATAAATTTTCTATTAATTTATAAATAATACATTTATTCTAAAATCACAATCTGCTGATAATAAAATAAGTCACAAATTGAGTGGCTAAATAAAAGGCCAAAGTAGACAATAATTATGAACATAAAATATTTACGGTAAGGGTATCCAACTTATTTAACATCAAGCAATGTCATTTCCCTACATCATCTCAAGCATTACCCAATCTTAAAAATTCACATTATCTTTTGTCATGAAAAATTTTCTTTACAGAAAATCCATACATTAAAATGTGACATTGGGTCTGTTTAACAGATATATAAGCACTACACATGTGATACAAAATGTAATAGCTAAGTGATAACAAAGGACTGAACAGTAGCTATACGAATTGACTTATACATATTTGTTGATCAAATGTTAAACAAGACAAATTAACAAAACAGGAGTCTATATGCAATTCCTATGCTGAGAACTACAACTGTCACTAAAGTTGGGCATTGGGAATGTTGAAGATATAAATTTCATTTTGATTTCTTATTATTTATTTAAGACGTGTTATATCTTAAACAGAAGAGAGTTCCATAAGTTAATAAAATCCCTGCCTCCGTATATGTAAAAAGCAATCATAAAGAGTCACATCAGTGCCTCTTCTCTATCACTAATAAATTTATAATTCAATTAATCAATAGTTTGATCTGCCAATCAAAGAATCCGAAAAATCTTCAAAAACTAAATGACAACTTTAGATAAGTTTAAGCCTTTTTCTGCTACAACTAAACTGCTTCCTCTGAAAGGAATTCATACTGCACTGTGGGTATTCCTCTCTGATTTCCCAACTGAACACTCACTTGTTTGATGCGATCAGGATTGACGGTGGTCTGAGGTTGGAGGATGCTGACTGGTTCCGTCTTGGCCACATTCTGGGGCATTTCTCGGATTTTTTCTGCAATGAATCCATGAACTGCGTTCAGCGCTTCCACTGTCCCCTGGATCAGGCACACCCTCTCCGTAGTGCCTGCAGACACAAGACTCGTTTTCAGGACACACTCCTCTCATTTCAGTGACAAGTTGCAAAAGAGAAAGATAACGTTAATAAAATACCGTAACATAGATGGCTCTGAAGTTCTAATATTCAACTGAAATCAGAATAATCAACACATCTGCCTCATTAAAATTTGTTTTAGAATTCATTCTTTTCTTGTATTCTCAAAACAAGCATTTGGGTTCCAAAAGAACCAATGATCCAGAGATCAGAGCACATCACTCATTCATGGAGATACTCATGCGGTACTCATAAAAGGCCTTAGGGCTAGAAAATATCTTTTAAGGAGTTCATTTTTTTTTTTTTTATGAGTAAATCATTAAACTTTTTTTGAATACAAGAATGGATATCAATTTTATTGAGGAGGTATTTTAAATAAAATACAAAATATCAGGGATATATAAACAGGATTTAGATGGTCCATGATACAGTTTAGGAATTTTATGGACATGCCTTAAGGTAATGACAACACATGATTAGTTTTTCATACTATTCTGAGACTGACCACAGAAGGCTTGATTTAAAAACCAATTAACTAGCCATTTCTTCAGTGATCCAAACAAGCACATGGCTTACAAATTGGAATTAAGTACTTTCTGAGCTTCTTCTTTTTCTTTTTTTAAATGTATTTATTTTACATACCAACCAGTTTCCTATCCCCCCTCCCTTCCCCCCAATCTATTCCTCAGAGAGCATAAGGCCCCTCCCCCTTGCATCAAGCCTGAGCTTGGCATCCCACCATAGGGAATAGGTTCCAGAAAGCCAGCTTATGTGTCAGGGACAGGTCCTGGTCCCACTGCTAGAGGCCCAACAGACCAAGCTGTCACCCACATTCAGAGAGCCTAGGTCGTTCCCATGCAGGCTCCCTAGTTGTCAGTCTAGAGTCTGTGAGCTCCCCTGAGCTGGGTCAGCTGTCTCTGTGGGTTTCCCTGTCATGATCTTGACCCCCTTGCTCATATAATCCCTCCTCCCTCTCTTCAGTGGGATTCTTGAAGCTCTGCCCAGTGCTTGGCTGTGGATCTCTGCATCTGCTTTCCGAGGAGCTTTTTCTTCTATGCACTAGAGTTCCCACTGGTGCCAGTATTTCAAAACTCATGCCACTGTGTACGAGCAAAATTGTAAAACTGCTAAAGCTAAATAAAAAAAAAATCACAAAGAGTTAATGCCGCTTTAAAGAGTGATGCAAAAGATGTTCGTCATTCTTTAGAGACAGACATGGATCACAGGACACTGAAATAAGACTATAATTATAGAAGTATATCTAAATTGTATTTTCATTATCTTTATCAATGGAAATTTGAATTTGTGAAAATACGTTTCTTCAGTGTCAGAGAAATTTCAGGAGAGCAGGCATAGTTTATTTTTTAGGACGGAAGGAATATAATGTATATCTGTGGATTTACATTTTCCTGTTTCTATTAATCAGCTTAAGTTACTCTTGTCTATCTTGATGCATCTTTTGGTCCTGGGTAAACGATCAAGTTTATATGGACACCCAGGGGACACTTTACAAGACTGTATTAATTGTCGAGTAAATGACTAGAAAGGATTCCCGATCAATGCAGCTAATGTAAAATGTTCTTCTGGTTCTCAGACCACACAGAACACAGATCAGATTACATCACTGCTTTCAGAGACACCACAGAGCGCTCTGGGGATGCCAAAACAGGCTAGCTTAAATGACGACTTCCCAAGAAAGAAGCCTGGCACCACGTAACTAAACACTGTGTAGTCCACGTTATTCTTAGAATTTTGATTTAACATGTTTGACCACAGCAACCAGTGTTATTCAGACTGTGTAGACTCACAGAAAATAAATGGAAACCTGATCTGTAAAGAAATGTGACTGTCTGAAAATAATGCTACACAACAGCAGGTATGAGGCGTTCTGAAGGCAGTTCATAGGGCCACTGTCACAGTATATACACTGGGGACTGATTGAATTACTCCCTTTCCCTCACGACCATGCAAACAGGGTGAGGCCAAAAGGAAACTGTGCACAACACTGGGACACTTAGCTGAGACTCTGTTATATTCCACTCCTGAATTCTAATGGCTTTTCACTCAGGTAACACAAAACCATAATTTTTTGGGAGAGAGTTAAAAAAGGTGGTGGTGGGGGGATACTGTCAAGCATATGACCAAACTCTGTAACACAAATGAGCCTATAAATCATAAAAGTTGCCGCGTTTTGTCATTTTAAAGGCTTTTAGACTCCATTAGTGTCTAAGCTGAACTGCCAGATATTTATCATTTTATTTGCTTAATGGCAGCATTTACTATTATCTGCAACAGAGTACAACAAAGCTAAGAATCAGCTACAGGAAAACGCACACACCCATCCCCAATAATGCAAAACACAGGTGTGCAGGACACCATCACTTCCAACCCACACTGCATGAGATGGGAATGTAGTCACTGCATGTCAACTGAATTCATAATGGCCACTGAACTGACCGCCTTTCGAGTCCTTCCTTACAACTTCCCACTTCCTCTTCCCTTTCCAAACAGCTTTTCCCATTATTTTCATGTCACATTTGTTAAGAGAGAAATTCATATATAGAGAGATAGATATAGATATAGATATAGATATATCTTGATAACAAGAAGGCCCCTTGGCAAAGAGCAAAAGTGATGTTGGAAATGGCTTAATGTTTTTATTTCAAAGGCAATATAAAATAATAGAAAAATGCATTTCTAAAAGAAGGTACAATTCTCAAGCAGATCCACACAAATTCTTCACGGAAATGAAGTAAATTATATTCTCTGTGCTCCTGTAATTTTCGGCAAGGCACTTACAACCGCTCTCAAGGATTCCGTCCCATGTGCACTGGGTAGCACTCCTTTTTACCCAGCACACACTCCTGTTTAAGATGGACTTCCTCTATATACACTAGGCTTTTCCTTTTGGATCATTTCAGTGGTTAAAGACATTAACATAATTGGAACAAGACATTTCTGTAAATTTAATGATTTATAACTTAGGCAAAAATGACAAATTAGGAAAAATTGAATGAAAGGTTAATGGGAAAATGTACATGGAAACATCAGCATCTCCACTTGGTTTCAGGTGTCAATATTAGCATGATGAGAAATCTAGAACCATACACTGCTGTGATGCAGGACAAAACACAGCCCCCTCGAGAAATGCATACCCCCAAACAGTTGGAAATAAACATAACAAAACAGTCTTATATTATAGTTACAGAGCCCTGAAAACTGAGAAACAGACTATACCAAAAGGAAGAAAAATTCCATCAGGGATGTAAAGTATATTTATGGACAATTCATTTAGTTTCATTTGCAAACAAAATACTAGTTTCTATAAAAAAAGACGATTTAAAGATATTATGTTCAAATACAAAATAGAATTTGATTGTTTCCAAATTTAAATAACTTTATGAGCAGGATAACTGAAGCGATGATAAGAAGTATGCATTTATGTAGCATCAAAGGACCACTTTTAATTTGAACAGTCGTGGTTACAGCACTAGGATAGATTAAAAAGCACCTTCCTAATTCAGCATCCTTGAAGGACTTCTGTATATTCTCCAGCTCCTTAACACCCAACTTTAAAGCTCAACATCTCTCCCCGATCTACTCACTTACTACTTCTCCTCCAACTCTGCTCAAAGCACCCATCAGCTGCATTTGGACAAACCCCCTCTTCACGTCACCACTGTCTGTCCTGTCAATGGCATTTGAAACAGTTGACTATTTCATTGTTAAAAAAATTAACTTCAACTTTTCTGGGTTCTAGTTTCTGATTTGTTCACTCATTTGATAAACATTCACTGACCCCTTACCACTCAAACACTACACTGGAGGCTGTAGACACCATGATGGTCGTATCTCTCATTGCCTCATCATGTTCATAGTGTTTATCACAGGTACTATACACAAAACAAGCAAAGCACACAGCATGAAGACCAAAATGAGGGAAGTGCTGTGGAGACTATTTGGGGGTAGAAATAGGCTAAAAAGTTATAAGAAGCATACTTGTCATGTTTATCATCACACTTGTGTTACTTAGAACAGTGCCTGACCAACTACAGATGTCCCAAACAGTGTTCTAAGAAATGACTCTAGTGTCTAGAATGAATGACACCTCTAAAGTGCAAAACACATATACTTGACTTATAAGGTAGTTTTAAAATATACATTATAAAGTCAATAAACATTTTTGGATTTGTAAGCTCAGCCAATATATGTGAAAATAAATTTTGGGGAATGATTAAAAAAATAAACTACAGTAAGTTATAAGTTATCTGTACATCCATAAAAAGGCTCTTAGTAAAAAGAAAAAAAAAACTTAGGCAAAGGCATGAGGACATAAAATGAATTTCAAAATTTTATGTCCAAAGTTAAAAATACAAAAGGTCAGAGATAGCAAATGGCTCAATGGTATAGGCCCTCTCCCACAAGCCTGGTGAGCTTGAGCTAGATCCCTATAATCCACAGAAGGTGTATGGAGAACAAAAGTATCATCTGACTTGCAAAGCTGCTCTGTGGCACGCAACTACCTCACCTATACAGTATAATAATAATAATAATAATAATAATAATAATAATAATAATAATAATAACAACAATAACAATCAATAATATTAATGATACTAAAACTCTATTCATGATTTCCATAGCGCTAGAAGAGCAAGGTTAGGGAAAAGTGTGCTTTTTTTCAATGTTTATTCATGATGTTACATATATCAAATTTTATTCCTTTTTGTGGCTGCATAATACTTCATTACGTACACAGAGCATACACTTTTATTTCATAAGATCACCTGAACCCCTTGTTTCCATCTTTTGAATACTGCAAAGATGCTGCAGTGAACATTAGTGAGTATGTATCTTCTTAGATGTCTATTTCTGATACTTCTGTGTCTATACAAAGGAATAGAATTTCTGGATAATATGTAATTACATATTTAGTCCTTTTGAAGAATTGCCAAGTGGTTTTCTAAAACCATACAACTATCAGTGTAAGAGGGCTCTAATTTTCCCCCTCTTAGACAACATTTAGTCTTCATTTTTGTAATTAAAATCTTCATAAATGGATGGGCAGAGCTCACTGTAGTTCAACTGGCATTTTTCCAGTGCTGTTGGGCATCTTTCAAGTTTTTATTATCCATTTATAAACTTTCATTTCTTTGCATGATTTGTGAGTTATCTCATATTATGGAGATTTTGTAGTTCTTCCAAAATTATATTTTCCCCATCCTAACAACTGTCTTTTTATATGATGATAATTTCCTTTATGCACACAAGTTTTATTTTTTCCATCTTTGTGTGTGTGTGTGTGTATGTGTGTGTGTGTGTGTGTGTGTGTGTGTGTGTGTTCTTATGACTTTGGAGGTGCACATGCCATGGCACACTTGCAGTCAGAAGGTAGTAATCCTAAGTGTCTGTCCTCAACTTCCATCTTGTTTGAGACAGAATCTCCTGCTGCTTGCCATCACATATCAGTCTGTGGTCATTCGGGAAACATCTGTCTTGGCTTTCCCTGGTGGAGCTCTGGGATTAGATATGTGTTACCACATCTGGCTATGACAGAGCCTCTTCCCAGCCAGCCCAAGTACTTAATTTCTGATGAAATCAACTCATCTATTTTTTCTCTTATCGTTCTTGCTCCTAGGGATAGATTGGGGATTTTACTACCACACCCAAGATGGTAAAAGACTTCCTTTATTTTCCTCCAGAATTTTAGGGTTCTATGGTTTTATTCCTTATATTCTTAACTGTTTTGAATTGTTATGATATCTTTAGCATACTTTATTATAATTAGATAAAAGTTTTAGATGTTTATCAATATGAGGTTTGGAAGATTTTGAAAGTTCTTTAATTCTTAAGTTACTTTTTTGACACTGATAACTTATTTTACTTTAATACTGAATATTAAGAAATTATAAATTAAGGGATATATGATTACCTTAAGAGATAAGGGCTAAATATGTGATAAGTAAATAGATTATATACATCTTTAGATACTTGTCTGTAGCTCAAAATAGTTAGCTGGATATCTTAGGGACCATGGACTAAAACTGACTGCCTTATATACATTAAAGTCTTAATTTTAAGACTTTCTCCCCAACAATTAACAAATTGTGTTCTTGTACTTTTGTAATTTCATTTTTTCTTTTTACGTAAAAGTTTTTGTCTCTTTTATTCAGAATTATTGAAGTGTCTTCTTAACTGAACAAACCCCAGCTAGGTATTACTTGAACATAACACATTGTGCTTTCAACTGCTGTTACCTGATCACACAGTTCTCCAAAGGCTGAACCCTCCTGACTCCCTGGGCCGTCCTCTCAACTTCTAATCCAGTTGAAGACAGATCCCTGGATTCAGGGTCACTTCCTGGACTTGCATCTATGTGAGGATAGAGAGCTGGCTCTGTCATCCCTTTCCTTTAGAAGGGATCTTTAGTCTTTGGTTTCTTGTTTGCTCTCTATGCAGTTTCTGGCTTCCCGCTTTACTTACTAACCTACTCTCCTCAAGTCCTGAGTGTTCTTCAGTTGGGTCATCTTAGTCAAGTCTTCCATTGACCATTACCCAGCAGAGCACTCTAGTATCTCCTGACTGTCCTCCCCATTAAAGACCCCCCCAAATTTCAAGGAGCAAAATATCTTGTAGTTCCACATGCCATTAAAACAATGATCTGGACTGGAATTCTATGTACCCATCTTTCCAAACCTCCACATAATGCAAGTTGCAAGGTCTTCAGCTACCACCATGAGATTTCCTACTTCACAATACTCTCTGAGCCTTGTCTTACCCAAGGCTTGCATTTCTAAACTTCTAAACTCTCCCCAGAGCATTTTCTATTCTAAAGCAGTATTTTTTTTTTAAATGTGTAGAGGCAGAGAGTAAGTCCAATAGTAAAGTTTTCAGTCACCAAGACAGGATGGAAGGCATATTGTAATTTAGAACAATCAGGAAAACAGCAAGTGAACAAAATGTAGGCATTTGCATTTCCTTCTCACATGGTAGACTCAATTAGTAATGTGTTCCTTAAAGAAACACTTTCTTTTTTAGTACTCTTGAAGCTAATGTCTTCCCAGGATAATCTTTCTGTATCCCCGATGGCTGTAAATATAAAAATGTATTATGAATTAATTCACTGTCTAAGAATACTTCCCTATACTCTAAGCCATCACTATCTCCATTGAGGAAGATTCATTATGTCTTTCACCCTTCTGTCGCTTACCTCCTATTCCTGGTGTTTCAACCATGCAGATCATATGTAATCTATGTTTTAAAGACCAACAGTGTCTCATTGCCAGTTAGAGTTTAATTCCGACTCTACTGAGGCTTTTAGATTCACCAGGATTTGGCTAAACTCAGCTCTGTCCTCATCTCACATTACTTTCTCCACCTTTCGCTATACTCCAGGGAGTCAGGTCTTTTTTAGTTACTGGAACATGCCAAGCTTGCTCTCACTCAGGTCTTGTTTCCTGCTGATGTCTGTCTTAGTAGCCCTGCTTCTCCGTCATTCCCTATGGCATCACCCCCAGCTACACATACAGACATCATTTATCTCAAAAGCTTTAGCTCAGTAATACCCCATCAGAGAACTCTTCCACAACCATAAGACAGTTTATTGGTGCTAACTATAAACTCACGTTTCTTTATTGTAATCCCCAACTGTCTTCCAAAACTTTCTGGTGTATTGGTGTACTGGTCTTTAGTTGTTGTTTGCCTCTCTTTAATAGAAAGAAATTTTGACTGTTTTATTCATGAGTATAACCTACAGTTCTGTTAAGATGGCTGAAAATAACTTTTAATAAATTAAATAATAGCCTTGGGTGAGCCACATGCAAAATTTTGTTAATCCAGATAAGGAACTGTCAAAAGAAGAGAATAATATATGAACTGTTATGACTAAAGATTTTTACCTACTACAGTCCATCCTATACATTTTTATTGATCTAGGATGGAAGATCGGCTATTGGACTACTAATCTAGCTATCTCCTATTTGTTTTAGGGTACATCCAATACAGAAAGTGATTCTGCAAATGGTTTATCTGGGGGAGAAGACTAAACTGCAGTAATTTCCTAACCATACCAAGAACAGATATGCTTCCTAATTAAATTAATCACTGCATAATAAAATATTTTGACAAATCCTGTTAGTTTAGAGCTAAGGCAAAGTATGAATACATTTATCATGATCATTTTTATGGGAAAACTCTAAGATACAAGAATTTTTATAAATATTATCTTCTTTTTAATAGGTGAAAAATAAAGTGTTATTATGGGGGTTTTCTAAGGAGACAGGGATGTCTTATTTACTTTTGTTCTTTTGAAACAGTATCATTCTGTAGTTCAGGCTGGCCTGGAACAAGATGTAGCCCAGGCCTTAAAGTTAAAGCAATCCAAGTACCATGGAATTGTGATGTCAGGATAATGAACATCTGTAATTCTAGTGCTCAGAGACCTCAGGACTCCCTGAGAATTGATGGCCACTCAGTTTAGTGGAAACAGTGATTTCCAAACTTAGTGAAATATCTGTCTTAAAATATAAGGTAGAGGAAGAACTAAGGAAGACATTTCAACTTTTGGCCTCTACACACACATACCTGCATGGATGAACACAACCTTCACAAGCAGGTGCCCCATCCATACACATGTGCACACATGCATCCATACACATGTGCACACATGCATACATCACATACACATTTTTAAATTGACACTGAAGTGGAAATCAATTTAAAAATACACACATGAACATAACTGTACAGGAAATAGAAAAGTAATTTTTGATCTGTGTCTAAGACCTCATAATATGTTGGAAAAAGCCCCTTGTCATAGGAAATTCAGCAATGTGCTACCATACTATGTATTACTCAGAACAGGATAACAGTGATAGAAAAGCCCCATGGGTAATGTTGTGAGTGGTCTGTAAGAGGGTACAAGAACCTTGGCTGCTCTAAGCTTTGAGACATAAATATTTTAAGTAAGCACCCCTGCTTTCCACAGACACAGCAAAAGACTTCCATTAAAATGAACCCATTCTAAGCTTGTTGGAAAGTTTGTCAGGGCTTCCTTTCCAGTGTCTTGAACACATGGCTGTAGTAGGAGGGATAAACTCAGTGGGTAACTTATAAAGTACTTCATGCTAGGCAGAAAGGCGCTTTACTCGCAGACAGTCCTAACACGGTCTTGATTTCTAGACCTGAGGCTCCAAAGTCATAATGTGTGCTCATATCACACACTGCCTCCAAACACACAATTACCAACACATCCTTGACTTGTTTCTTAGTAACTCCATCTCTTTTGTATAGCTCTGCATTTGATTTTAACCCTTTCCTTAGATAGTCACCTATTTGTTTTACCATTATTTATCTTAAAGTTCTTGGTCAGCTACTAGTTTCACAGGAAGTTCTGGCCTGATTTGTGTTAGTACAGGCTAAGAACTTTTGTGCGTCCAAGCATACTGAATGCTCCCAGATAGAAATTACTATATATTGCTTGCTCAGCAGCCTAAGTTCACAGGAATGTGGGATATGACATGGTCCTATCCCACAGTAGCTAACACTCACAGTACCATTGAACACTTGTGCATGAATGGCACATACACTTTCATGTGTCTGAGTAACTGTTTCTTTTGCATAAACAAAAGGTAGGAAGAGCAACTGAGTGGAGTATAAGCAGGTTCTAAATCATAAGAAGCTAAAATTTAGGACCTAAAAATGAAGTAAAAATGGGACACTCTAGCAAAACAGTTTTAGGTGTAAAGGTCATGGAGTTTAGAAAAAGCATTGATTGTCAGAACCCCGATGTCTCATGCAGTGAATCTACAAAGTTGAGAAAAACAATATTCAGAGGAAACTAGAAAAAACACTAAGACGGGAACATAAATGCTCCAGAACATACAAAGCATGTAAAAGGGAGACGGGTATGGTTATTAGCTGAGAAATCTGACCATATTGACAAAAATCTTTGAAGCTGGACCAAGAATAATTAGGAACTGTGGAAGAAACTCTTCGGGAGAAAAAATACACTGTGATGGTATAGTGGCTAGTGCTGTGTTGTGTTTAAAGAGAAAACATGATTGGGTAGTTGAACAATCTTTTAAAACTCAAGCTGATTTTTAAGGACTTTAAGAAGTGGCTCCAACATGTTTGTCACTTCCATGTGGGTGCTGCCTACCAGTTGTCCTACAACAAGCACCATAAAACAGAACCACTGGCTAAACAGTGTTGAAGGTAAGACCGACAGACAATATCCTCCCTATGGAGTGAGTCACAAGAAATCCTACGACAGAGAAAGGATTTACATATGGCATGTAAATAGTATCAGCATGGCCATGTAGTGTTTTATCAAACATCTTCTGCAAAATTTTAAAGTGTTACACATTAAAATCAATTGGCATATTCACCTCAAAAGTTTTAAAAAAATATGAATTCAGTGGTATTTGTAGAAAATAAAACCAAAACATTAATGATGGATGGTATAATATTACCCCAAGTATAGGCAAAACATTCATTGCTAGTTTTGGAGTGGCCAAGACATCACTATTCTCAGTTGGCTAGTATCATGAAGAGCCAGAGAAGATGGAAGAACCACAAAGAGAATTAGAGTTAGAAAGCTACTATGATACAGGGGCCACATGAGAACCCACCACACATAAAAAGATCATATTAGACATAAAGCAAAGGATAATCAGGCTACAATCCACAAGTCCAGAGAAGCTAGGTAATAAGGAGGACCCTAAGAGAGACATGCTTGGATCCTCCTAGAAAGTGGAAATAGATATGATCTCCTGAGTAACTTGGGAGCATGGTTTGGGGTTAGGTAAGAGGAGGTGGGAAGAGAACATGAGGGAACAAGATGGTCGAGTTGAAGAAGGGACAGAGAGGGAGAGCAAGGAAAGAGATATCTTTTTAGAGGGAGCCATTATGGGGTTAGAGAAAAACCTGGTGCTAGAGAAATTCCCAGGAATCCATAAGGATGACCCCAGCTAAGACTCCAGGCAATAGTGGAGAGGGTACCTGAACTGGCCTTCCCCTGTAATCATGTTGAAGACTACTCTAATTGTCATCATAGAACCTTCATCCAGTAACTGATGGAAACAGATGCAGAGACCCACAGCTAAGCACTGGGGGGAGCTCCAGGAGTCCAGTCGAAGAGAGGGAGGAGGGATTATATGAGCAAAGGATCAAGATCATGATGGGAAAACCCACAGAGACAGTTGACCCAAGCTAGTGGGGGTTCACTGACTCTGGAGTGACAGCTGGGGAACCTGGATGGGACCAAACTAAGCCCTTTGAATGTGGGTGAGAGTTGTGTGGGGCCACTGGCAGTGGGAGCAGGATTTATCCCTAGTACATCAACTGGCTTTTTGGAGCCCATTTCTCTCGGGAGATACCTTGCTCAGCATTGATGCAGTGGGGAGGGGCTTGGTTCTGCCTCAACTTTTTATGCTAGACTTTGTTGACTCTCCATGGGAGGTCATACCTTCTCTGAGGAGTTGATGGGGGTGCAGGGTAGAGGGAAGGTGGGAAATGAGCAAAAAGAGGGGAGGGAACTGTAGTTGGTATATAAAATGAAAAAAAAAAAAAACCTTTAAATAAAAAGGAAAAAAAAAGAGATTGTAAACCCAATCTGCAAACAAATGCATGCATGTGTGCAATGAGCAGTATCAGGAGTAGATGCACACACAGTACTAAGAGTCCAACTCTCCTCATTGGGGGGTCAGGCTAGGGAGCAGGTTGGGCTTTGCTATGTAGGGTAGGTGGGGCATGAATTTGAGATTCTCATGCCTCAGTCTCCCAAGAGTAGGAATATAAGCATATCCTACCCTATGTGTAGTTTATGGATTTTTAAATAGCTAAAAGTCATTGTAAGTATGCTAAAATGATGCATTTAATGTTTGTTTTAAATGTAGGTAGTATGTTTTAGGTATAAGAAAAGAAAGTTCTAGTACTCTAGCTTCCAATGCAGATGTAATATCAATTTTTAAATTTAAGTTTTATTTTAAAAGATACAGGAAGAACTGGTAAGAAATGAAGGTCCTGTTTTTCTGAAAGTTTTTCATTCTGATTCAAGAAACTGTGCAAGCAATAGATTTGAAAATTTACTAATCATTTTTGTGAACATGCTTATATTTGCTTAAGACTTTCCAAATATTAAAAAAGCCAAAACTTAATAAGTGGAATTTTTACAGCACAACTCCCATGTGAATTTTATTACATGTTGTGTATACTGGAGCTAAAGATCATGTTTCTAAAAATAAATACAGAAAATTACCTTACATAAAGTAGAGAGTTAAGATATGATACCTCGTTTAAAATGGACAGCTGCTAAATTCAAATAAATAACTGCATTTTGGATCTTAAATAATTTCACAAATATACCATGCCAAGTAACCCTAAAGACCAAAATATGTCACTGTTATCTCACCTTACTTGATTAGAAATAATTACTATGTATTAGTTTTCTAGAAAGTGCTGTTAATAGTCTTCATAGGTGTTTATCATTTACCTCCTCAACTAAGGATCAATGAAGGGTCGTGAATTATCTCTCTATCTGCTCAGTCGCTGTTAGTTCCCATTAGCAATGTCAAAGCCTGTCTTCCACACAGGCTCTCCAGCCGCACTTATCTAACAAATTATACTTCTGAGTGCAAAACCAAGGAACTGGGCTACCATTTGACTAGGTAAGCTTGTACCACAATTGCTGCATTCTAGAATGACCTCTAATACAATTAATTTCTTAACATATAAAAAATCAAAGTCAGAAGATGGATAAACATCAGGAGAACAAGATGATTAGAGTGCCATTGTATTAGTCAACACAGAGTACACAGCTGGTACATCACAACAAGGAAAATACATAGGGCAAAGAGAACGAACTGACAAAAGAGTGGTGTAACAATGCAACGTAAATACATTAATATCACCTACTAAGAATTCACGGGATGGGGATTTAGCTCAGTGGTAGAGCACTTGCCTAGCAAGCATAAGGCCCTGGGTTCGATCCTCAGCTCAAAAAAAAAATTTGCAAGCAATTAAATGCACCAGATAGCTCTGATGAATAAATAATTAAAAGGTCTTTATAGACATAGAAATGGAGGCTCTAAGACACTATCCTATATTACTGTCTCTTACTAAATGTGGAGACTGAAAATTTGACAATAAGAGGCTTCTGAATTCATAAAATTTAATTCAAAGTCAAGCTTGTGATGTATTTGGGGTTTTTTGAAAGTGCTCACTTTTCCTGCACTGTATGAGTCCACAGCAGTTTGGGTTTTGAACACATAATATACAACTGCACTACACAATCCTTCATGGCATGCAAAGCCAATGAACACTGTCTCAAACACCTCCACTCATATCTGAGACTATTATGTTATGAACTGCCATATTTTCACTGTACATTCTAAATTTCTGCCCTTGTTAAAACAGAATCCTTTAATTGTGGAAAGTAGAATAATTTTTCTTAACAGCAACTGTTAAATACCAAACAAGTCCTATACTCCAATGCTGGATTTTTTAAAATTGAAGTTTCAGTGGCTGAATTTCTTTTAAAAATACGTAAGTTTTGCTTGGAAGTAGAACCAAATTTCAAGCCATTTCTGAAATGGTTCTAACTATACTTCTGCAATTTTGTACCATGTATTTATGTGAAGTGACATGTTTCATAGTGAGAATTCTATAAAAAATACTGATCAATTTTGAAAACCATTGATACTCTATGTTCTGCAATAGCAAATGTTCCAGTATGATTTACTTATTTATTCATTTATTTGAGACAGGGTCTCACAGGGTAGCCCAGACTGGACTGGTTTCATGGCAATCTTCCTGCCTCGGCCTCACAAATGTTAGTTCTTCATATAAAGACAAATATGTCTTAGTATAAGAAATGCTCTTGTCTTTATACATGGTAAAACTATACATTTTTCCAGTATTTTTCAAGAACAATTATGCTTTTTTTGTGCATAACTGATTTGCAGACTTATTTTTTAGACTTATATAGAAGGGTTGTTCAAAAATGCCATATGGCTGGGACTACAGGCTGTCCCATTCCTTCTTGGAGACAATTTAGCAGAACATATAAATGTATCTGGATTTAACAATTCCATCTAGAAGTTATAATTATTAAGGGTTCTACTGGAGAACTACACATATATGTCACCATATTTTCTTAACACTACCCTCCCCAGTTAAACTAAAATCAGGATCAAAAACAGCAAGTGGTTAAATAAACTTGCATTCATTATAGTAAACAAAAAAATTAAATTAATGATGCCTTTCCTATTAGTCCTGAGAGGTACTTGATGAATCAAGCTAAAATAAACAAACAAATATATAAAACCCAGCAACAGGTTGCTGGAGACAAAAGCAGAAAGTGCCCCATGCATTGTTCACTGTTCCCTGAGGGCGTAAGAAGATGATTCTCCTAGAATACAAAATTGTAAATCTCCCTTAAGAGATGAATCAGTGTTGGACGGTATGAAGTAAAGGACTTCCAGGGAGGCTGTATACACTGTACAGTAAGTGGTTATATTAATTAGGAATAGATCTGTGCTGTGGGTTCCACTTAAAAATTCAAGTTCACACTTTTGACTACAACATATAGTGAATGTCAACTAACTAACTTCACAGCGTACAACGTAGCCTTTGATTTGTGACATGGCAAGATGGGCGACACAAAACATCCAGGGGGGTTCTTTACAATCATCCCAGGAATTATGTATTGTATATGCTGCTAGGAAAACTGGATGCCTCCACACAAGAAGGAAGCCAGATCTTTATTCTACCATCTACACAGATGAATCAAAGTGGGAGCTGAAACTGCAAAAGCACCAGAAAACTGCAGAAATGTTTCAGGGCAATGGGATAGGGAGGAGTTTTGGGAAAAGATGGCAAAAATACAAGAAGAGTTAAAGAAAACATAGTAAGACAAAAAAGAATTGACCAAACAAAGCAATATGAGACACAGAAGTCTACAAAAAGATGGGGATGTGGGAAAGATCAGAGGAGTTAGGAAGGAGAAACCATGATCAGAACACATAGTATGGAGAAAATTCATTACACATATATAAAAAATAAACAATAATAAAAAAGGAAACACAGAGAACTGATCACGTTAAATGCAGAAGTTTCTGCTCAACAAAGCAAGTGGCCACCAGGATGAAAAGACAGCCTACAGAATGGGCACTGACAGTGAGCAAAGTAAGGAACACCAACATGATCAAAAACAGGGCAGTCCAACTGCACAATCATTCTGTAATAACACAGAAACGAGGGCTGAGCTTTGGTTCAGTGCCTGAGAGCACCGGCTGCTCTTCCAGAAGACCTGGGATTGATTTTCAGCACACACACAGTGGCTCACAACAATTTGTAACTCAAGGTCCAGGGGATTTGATGCTCTCTTTTGGCCTTGGCAGGTACTGTATTCATGTGGTGTATACACACACACACACACACACATATATATGCACATATGCATATAATAGGCAAAACACCCATATACATAAAATGAAAATGAAAAAGAATAAAAACAAATAAAACTGGCTAATAAGTGAATGAAAAATATCATTAATTAATTAATAGGAAAATCAAAATTAAAACCAGAATAAGAAATCCTTCAAATCAATTTAGAATGAATATTATCAAAAAGACAAAAGTAGTGGTGAAGGGTGAAGAAAAGGGAATATTACATGCTTTTAGTAGGAAGGAAAACAGAATGGGAATTCTTCAGTGAATTGAAATTAGTAGGTCTAAGGGACAGAGCAGTCACACTGGGCACAGATGCAAGGAATAAATGTTGAGGAGACATCTGGAGTGCCATGTCTACCACAACACTGTTCACATATGAAAAGAAACCAATCGATATTCCACCAGTGATGAACAGACAGAGAAAACATGGTGAATGAACACTGGAGACTCCAACTCAAACATAATAAAATAGTGAACTTTTGCCATTTGCAGTAATGTAGATGAACCTGGAAGTTACCTTATGTGAGAAAGATCAATGCCACACAGTCTTACAATATAAATCATGACAAAGAAAAAAATCCAGGCTTATCAACTCAAGAACAAGTCATTTAAACATTTTTGTGCACATATATCAGAATATCTCATGACTCAAATTATTAATTTATTATTGTTAATAATAATAATTAATACATTTAATTTAAATTTAAAATATTCAATTAGATTTTTCTATTAAGGTTGGAGATACAGTTCGATGAGTGATGCCTATCATATAGAATCCCTGGAGTGGTGGAGGCAGAAGGATCAGAAGTTCAAGGTCATCTTCAACTACACAACAAGCTCCCTGACAGTTTGTGATACATGAGACCCTATTGTTGACTATTTTACATTTTTATATACACCAAATTTATACACATATGAAAACCTGAGTTAAGGTATACACATACCATTTTCTTTTTTAAATATATTTTTAATCAAAATAGAATTTCATAACATCCCCCTCTCTTTTTCTTCTCTCCAACTCCCCCCATGACCCACGCAAAGGTGAGATCCTCTTTTTCTTTGGTCATTATTGTTTCATACGCATCCATGTGTGTGTGTGTGTGTGTGTGTGTGTGTGTGTGTGTATACACATATGTGTATGTACCACATTTTCTTTATTCATATATTCAAGGATTTGATAGTGAAGAAAGATAGACACAGAGGAAGAGACTTCAAAATTTCTTTATGTTTCTAAATAGGAGAAGTAATCCTATCAGGGCAGAATCTGTTAAAAATCATCTGAGGGAAGATGGTCACTCTGTGAAAACAGATGTGTCCTGCCACAAAAGCATTCCTTCTACTCCAGTATATTGTTATACTTTCCTAACACATTACTTATACGACCAAGTATCCAAAATCCTTTCTGTCTCTTGAAGGTAGTGACCTTGCATAACTTTTTACTACTGTATTTTTAGTATTTTGAAGCATGTCCCATACACAGTATATGGCCAAGAAGCAACAAATAACAATGAATGAAACAACAACCACCCCAAAGCCAAAGAAAACACCGTTGTGCTCCACCTCTAAGACAGAAGCCTAAGGTGAAGAGAAAGAAAGATGTACTTTCTGAAATACATGCATAATAGGAAGGAATTGCCTGTGGCTCCCTTCTGCTGTGCTAAGCAGCAGAAAAGGGATTTTGACCTGGAATTCTGACCCCAGCCCCTTGCTGCTTGTGCCAGGTGGGAGAGCTGGCTCTGAAGTCAGGAGAGCAAGAGAACTAGCTGGCCTTGCCTCTTACCAGGTGCAGCACTCAAGAGAGTGCTCCCTGCACCTCCCCTGGGCAACACAGTGGAGAGGGCCCAGGTGCTTTAAGTGTGGTGAACCCACCCTGAGGACAGGAAAGCAGGAGAACTGGCCCCGCCCCTTGCTCATTGCTGCAAGTGGTGAACTAGCCAGGGAAATGCTGGAGAGCTGGTGGGCTGAGCAACCCTGCAACTACCCAGGCCCAGAACTAGGGTTATGAGTTGTCCCACCCCGGTATCCACCCAATCTATTATCTACAGGAGCATGAAGATGAGCTGGTCCTGCAGACCCAAAACTGCTGGAGCTCCATTACGCAGGACAACAGGATATTCAAGAAAGATCCCAGTAAGGGCCGAGTATCCAGGGTGTAACAGAAGCCAGAGGCCTTGAACCAGACCAATGACTCATTGCAACAAACATTTGCAAGAAAATGGACTAAGGGTTATACATATACTGAGTGACTCACCATGTCACACCACGGCTTCCATAATGAGATTTTTCTTTTCTTTTACATTTTCTTTTGTTTTATTTTGGGAGGAGGAGGTTGAAAGGGCAGAAAGTGGATGCAAAGGGGCAAGGAAATGAGTGGGATCAAGATGCATAGTGTGACATCCACAAAGAATCAGTAAAGTGTTAAACTAGAGGGGGAAAAAGACAGGAAATAAAAGATAAAACAGGAAGTAAATTTCAAAGAAAGAAGAGGTTTTCTTGAAAATATTAATGATGATGTGGTAAAATAAAAAGATAAGCTAGAAAAAAGAATACACTTGCCTTTTAAGAATTGTTCTCCACACCTTATATGAATTCAGATATTTGAAAGCAAATCAAAAAATTGGAATAATTTTAATCAATTGTTATCTTGAAATAGTTTTTGCAATCATATTTTAAAAAGCTAGATTATTCAATATCTAAAATGAACAGTGTCTTGATTGCTGGTGTCCTAAAATGAATAGCACAAGAAATGTAAAATTCCACATTTATTTGTCATAAATAGAATTTTTTTTTGCTATAATTAACAAACTATACAGTTCCCAAACTTTAAGCAATCTACTTAATTAATATACAGATAACACACTCATGTAGTTGGCATGACTGAAAAGAATCCTTCAACACAATACATTCAAGTAATTCTAAAACTTTGATTCCTGTCAAAGTTAAGTTCCAAAAGCTATGCATGGTGGTGTCTATAAATTTTATCATAGTAAGATGATGGAAAAATCATTTTCCCTGCTATGCAGCTTTTGTTTACGTGAGGGTGCTTTTCATATTGCTACAGCAAAATAAATCCATCTTAGACTTTTCCAAACTTTTATAAAATGTTAATTTCTAAAGTTGTCCAAAATAAAAATTTGAAGTAGGAAATTAGGAGATGCCACAAAAGACTGGTTAATCAATGTCTATCAATTTCACTGAATTCTAAGAATTCACATTCATTTCATACTGAAGTCACTGTATCTTGCAATCAGACTATTATTCTAAATAAAGAACTGGGCAATAGAATGAGCAAGAGTATGTTTCCTGGGGCTTTTCATTGCAGTGACAGCCACCATTTATCTTGTTAGTCTCCACACTAGAAGATCCCAACATGAATGTTTCCTATCTTAGAGTGATTCAATCTCATACTTAAACCACACAGTACATCTTGGAAGACACAAAACCAAACCCCAGCTGCTGGAACAAACCAATGCTTTCATAAATAAAGCTTGGTTTTAACACAATAGTGGCTTCATCAAATAGAGGAGAAAAAATGCTTTCATAATAAAAGTATTCTCAAATTTTCTATTCCTTGTGACTGTGTATAGATGATCGACAACTTAGAAGGGCCTAAATTAGGGTGGGTTTTTTTTTTTTTTCAAGTTCACAGTGATGCAAAACCATGCCACATATGTTGATCTCTTCTCAGGCTAGGGATATATATTGTATAATATTGCTTCATGACTCCTGGAAGTAGCAAAGAGCTCCATGTCACACATCCA
The DNA here is from genome assembly GCF_903995425.1 of Onychomys torridus. Classification (NCBI taxonomy): domain Eukaryota; kingdom Metazoa; phylum Chordata; class Mammalia; order Rodentia; family Cricetidae; genus Onychomys; species Onychomys torridus. Next base: position 15,792,252 of record NC_050456.1, read on the forward strand.
CTGACACTCTCCAGTGAACTGGGAGGCTGGCTGCAACTCAAGATGGACATCCTGGGACACAGTATCATGGTAAGGCATAGGGCACCTGGGATATGACACTAACAAATACAGGAGCCAAGGTCATTGTTTAGGTGCTCTCACAAAGTGGCTGAAGCTTTTGCTTTTGTTTTTGTTGTTGTTGTTTTGTGCTTACTAGCTTTTAAAGCTAGGAAAGTGATGGGCTTCATTATGTTATTATCATCTGTATATAGATATAAAGATGTATAATCATCATTGTCATCATTGTTCTCATTAAGTTCATTACCCTACTACCTTCACTTCTTATGCCACCAGCCTTTCACTCTTATATTAACATTTTCTAAAGTTAGTTAATATTAAAGTTTATAAACTATAAAATCAAATATTCTTATGTACATAGTATATATAATACTCCTAATATTATAAAAAATGAGTTTGTTTCTTCTTGAAAATTCAGAATATGCCCTCAACTTTTGTAGCATTATGAAGAAAAAAAAAAAACAACTTTGGGTAAAATCAGAATTATCCACATATCTGCACCAGTCACAGAACAATGCTGTATCCTGTTCATGCTTGAAAAGTACCTGTATCCATCCAGAACAATACTAACACACAGTTTCTAAACACATACACTCACACACCAAAGATATCATGGCATATTTACATATACCTCACACCACTGGACCTATCAAACATAAAACCTGCATAAACACATATACAAGACCTATATAAGCAGAGAACATGTCAGGGATTATAAACATTATATGCAACAAAAGACTGTTGCTTAAAATCATCTATCCATATTTCACACAAAAAATTTAAAGAACGAATTTAATAAATAAACTGATAATATGGTTTTTAAAAATACCTTTATCTTTAAAATAAATTTTGAATTAAAAAGCAAAGATTATAGGATATGTACCATATACTTATATAACATGTAAATATATTTATGTAATATGTAAATATATTATATGGAATATAAATATTAATGTATAACAAAATACAATATAATATAAACTATATATGGGAATAGCAGTTCAAACCTCTCGGAACAAGACAAACGAAATGAAGTATTAAATAAAAAGGATGGAAAACAATGGAGAATGGAATTGAACATGTTCAAGGAATTGAGCATGAGAGCAAAACCACCTCAGTGCTGTCTGTCTCCTCTGAATCTGACAAAGGGTCAAATTTCTCAAGACAGGACTTATAGACAAAGCATTCAGTTAGCCTGGGGTTTAAAAGATCACTGAGTCTTGGATACTAAGATACATTTTTACTAGACGTGTAGGCAGATAGAATCAAATGCATCAAAGAGAATAGCAATAAACACTGAAAAGAGCAAACACCCAGAAAAAGAAAACTGAGTAAATGCAGCTGTAAGTCCACGGTGCAGGAACAGCAGCGAGATGGCTGGTCAGGCCCTACAGAAACAATCTAGGTGCTCACTGCTAGAAGTCAACATTAAGTTTTGACAATTTTACCAAGAAAATGTGTTTTGCTTCTGTTCAACACCAGCATCACTCTTCCTTAATGAACTGTCACACAGATTACTTTTGCCATCTGATTTACTTTCTTTCTTATTTGTGTGTACAAGATTTAATGAAAAATACACCACCACAAGAGGAATGGTTGTCTTCAACATTTTCCAGGTTGTGGAATATTTGCCAGGATTATTTGGGGTATATAGTTCACTGTTAAGTGCATAACAGACATGTTTCAAATATCTTAACATGAAATGCCTATTGGGTGCAGAGTATACACACACTTGATGAGACGTGAACAGGGAGGACTGAACTTTCTTCCTTAAGGGATAGTAAGAACTTGACACGATGCTTAGCTACACTTCACCTTCCATATGTTAACAAATCACACAAAGGGACTCTATAATACCTTCTTAGAAAATGATTTAGTGTTTATTAGTAAGGGCATTTATTGCAGATTTAAAATGTAATAGGTTCCAATTGTTTATGTCAAGTTTAGTTGTTTATTTTCATAAATTATTTTTTTATTTAAAGTTTTTACTCACAAAATTTCTTAGGACAACCCATATAAATGACTTCTAGATGTAAGCGCATTACAAGTTTGTGTTTTACTGCTTAAATGTACAGAGCATAGAGCTGGAAGTAGCAGGCAGAGGTGCTGTGGATATAGCTCTGTATGCTGTGAATGTGCTGCTCTGATTGGTTAATAAATAAAGTGCTGATTGACTAGTACCCAGGCAGGACGTATAGGCGGGACAAAGAGAGAGGAGAATTCTGGGAACAGGAAGGCTGAGTCAGGAGTGGCCAGCCAGGCACAGAGGAAGGAAGAAGTGAAAGTACAGGTAAGGCACAAGCCATGTGGCAACTTATAGATTAATAGAAATGGGTTAATTTAAGATGTAAGAACTAGTCAACAGCTCGCCCGAGCTAATGGCTGAGCAATTTTAATTAATATAAGCTTCTGAGTGAATATTTTATAAGTGGGCTGTGGGACTGCAGGGGATGAGTGTACCTGGTGAGAAACTTTCCAGCTACACAGAGGGCTGAGAAAACAACAGGTCTTACTTTTAAAAATTACTAAAGTACAACTAAAAACAAGTGTGGTTTTTATAAACAAATTGGAAGCATACATAAGGAAACATTATTTGTAAAGAATATAAAAATTTTTGATGTTAGTAAATTTTTTCTTATTGTTAATGAGATAATAAAAAAGAAAATTTAAAAGATTATTTCCAGGCAACAGTGTCAATCATGTAATCCTAAGAAAAGAAAAACTTAAAAATTTGCCACCTCATAGAATCAGGATCAAGATAGACATTAAAAATATAACTAATAAAATTACACTGAATTTGCATTCATAAAATTTAATCAGTTTAAATACAGGTAACAACACATATAGGTGACCTTCATAGTACCCCATATTTCATCAATATGAACAAAAGCTTCAAGTACACTTCATAATAGATAACTAATATTCATGCAAAAATACCAACCTAAATGTTTGCTGTTAAGGTAAACCCAAGAATAAGCACAACAATTTCATCATCAGGCATTGACATTTCCATGCACAATGAGTGCAAATCCCAGAGTCAACTATCAGGCATTTATAATTAGAACACGGCTCAGATCCTTTCCTTCTGTTCAACAGATCATGGGACACTGTGCGGGCAACAGGTGAAGATAGCTTTTGCTTTTCTCTCAACAGAGAACTTGGAATCAACTCCAGGCTGCCTCAGAAAAAATCATATTATAAACCAGAACAACCTTGCTACATAAATACAGCTTAGATTATTTTAATTTCTTTATAGGTTTAGCTGCTTCGAGCAAAATTTGCTAAAGAATTGCATTATTTTAATTAAAAGTAAACATGAGTAGGGGCCATATTATAAATATGACCATTCAATTATCAATCTTAAATTACACATCCCTTTTAGCTTCAAAAACAAATTTGCATCTGTAACTCTTAAAATTTTATATTCTTTATCCTAATTATCAATGGGAACTTGTGTTATACTTTCACGTCAAATGGTCTATTACTGAGCCATATTCCAGCCTCTGGCTGTCTTCAAATAGGGTCCCAATTATGTACCACAAAAATTGCCTTGAAGAAAAAAAAAATCCTCCCCAATGTGGAGATTACAGGCATCTATGCCACTATGTGTAATTGTTTTCTGACTTTTCAATAACATTAATTCATTATTAAGGAAAGGATCATGTATGCATATTGAAAAATCTTACCAGGAAATTTTCTTTCTAGTATTAATAAATAGTTACAAATTTAGTACTGGTTATTTTAAATTACATATGCAAGTGTATATATACGTGTGTGTGTATGTATGTATATATAAAAATATATTTTATATATCTCTCCACTAAACATTTATTCTAAATTTTCAAGAACACTTCAAGTAAGAAATAGCATGTTAGAAGTATGCTGGAAGTCCCTGACTTGGAATATCCCAGCCACCTTCTGCTTTCATAGGATACACCCCACTTTGACCTTAAACTTCAGAAATTCCTTTTGAGTTCACAGATGGGACCATAGTGTCCATGTTTTTCTGCAGGGCCTCAGTCACTTTGCGTCTGTATTAAATTCACTGCTGTATCCTTTAAACATTTTATTTGTGTGTGTGTGTGTGTGTGTGTGTGTGTGTGTGTGTGTGTGTGTTGTGTATGGGGGGGAGGGAGAGAAAAGGGAGAGAGAGAAGTGAGAGGGAGAGAGAGTAAGGCATCAGTGTAGGAGCACAGATGTCACATATGTGGAGGTCCCAGGTCAATTTTTGGGGTTCTCTTCTAAAGTATGTTCTGGAGATAAAGCTTTTTGTAAGAGAAGTGTACAGTTTCACTGTTAGCACTGATTAAAAAGTCTGAGGAATAAATTAAATTTCAACATATTAAGCCCAGAAACTTCTAAAATTGAGATTGGCTTTTCAAATTAAGTGGTGATTTTAAAATTCATGTGGAAATTGCATATACTTTTAGAATTTCAAAATGAACAAGATGAGAATACATGTCATTAGGTATTAAATATCCCACAGAATATTACAACTGCTATTATGCAAACAGAATCATAACATATTTTAATGTGTTTGCATGTGAATGTGTGTGGTGTACTTGTATGAGCAGTGAGCAGTGCCTGCTCATGAAAAGGTGTGGGATCAGGAGCTTCTCATGTGTTCGAAGAAACACTCTCCCTCATTCTCTAAGGCAGTCTCTTACTAATGTAGAGTCAGCTGGCAGCCATCAAGCTCCGGGATTTTGTTTTCCACCCCCTCACAGTGCTGAGGCAACAAGCATATGCCACATCTGGCATACACAGGTGAAGGGCATTCAAGCCCAGGTCCTCACACTCATACAGCAAACACTCTTTTCAACTGAGCAATGCCCTCAGTCCCTAGAATTACCAATTTCTTCATTACTCACTACCACCACAGCCGACTACAATACAAACTGCCAAAGATAAGATTTAACAGTGATGTACAGTACAAAGCATCAAACAGGAGCTCATTATTTGTATACAAATAAATTAGATATACTAGCTTACAAAAGAAAGGCAGAGCATTTGTAGTTTATAGTACAGAATATAACACATGTGTTAGGCATACCAGAGAACGGCAGTACAAGCTAAGGTATAAAGTATTAAATTATCTGGGTCATCAATTGGCCCTTATGGTTCTATAAACAGAAACAGAGACACAGATACTGGTGGATAAAGTGGTCAAAACACAATTAAGACAAAAATCCTCCAGACATGTTTAATTATCTATCAGCAACAGATGACAATTTTGGTTGATAGGAATCATGCAGGTTAAGATAGAAACTGAAGCAAAGGAAAAGAAAAACAGTAATTTTCTGTGGGAATCACTAATTCTAGAGAAAAATAAATGCAGACAGTCTCTCACTAGGAAGAAATACGCAGGTAAAACTTTACAAGCCTTTGTGTAAGCATAATAATTGATTTTTATTTTCCTTCCTACAATTTTCTGTTGAATAATTTTTCTATTAATGTACTTAAAATAACTACGGTTGTCATTACAATGTTAAAATACTGGACAGAGTTTGTTAAATGTTAACTGGGTACCCTCTATGTGTGGTGCATGTACGCATGTACAGATGTGTGTTCTTCCCAGTGAGTGGTCTCTTCAGCCCCGACAAAAACATTTTAAAAGAAAGATATTGCCACTGTTCTTCTGTATGTTAGGTCATGGTTGTCAGCTTATTTTCCATCTGTTTCTCTTATTAACAGTCTTGTCCTTAATAACTGCTATGCTATGACAAATTTACTACATTTCTTCCTTCTGAAAACATTGGTTCAAGAACTATAAATCTCATTTAAAAATTTATATGAAGATATTAGCCATTGTTACTTTCCATGCGCAAAATGAGACTAGTAAACTATGCTCTTTCACGTTACATAGTTATACACAGCTGCTCTGTAGAGAAATATTTAGATTTCAGTCTGAAATAATTCCTATCAACAATTAAAAAGGGTAAATGTATGACAAAACTTCACATTTAAGATTGCACTATTTCATATCAAATGATTACTCATTTCCACCTAAAGTTATTGTCTTAAAATGTATTTAGGTCCCTTTTTCACCGAACATGATTGTATGTTAAATCTTAGAAATAAAAAGTACAGCTATTGAGCAATACTGACAATGAGGTTATCACATCATTGAGCACTCAACTGTGGTTCTTGGGCTATTGAGAGACATCTGACCGACAGGAGATGTATATCCATAGCACGTGAGATGTCCACTGAAGGTACCAGGAGTTGAAAAGATGGCATTAGAGAGTAACAGCATACACCCAGAGTAGGTGGAGAGTGGGCACAAGGAGTCTGGACTTGATGTCATAGGTGAGTGATGTGGCATGAGGCTGTCTGAAAAAAGTCAGTCAGTTACTATATTGTCAGGAAAAGGTACAGTAACTGAACCCCAAATGAAGGACCACTCCAGACTGAACACTGACAACTGCAGGCTATGTAGAACCCACTTCAGTATACAACAGGGCTTTGAAAAGTGAAAATCTCTTCAAAGCTGACTGAGGGCTGGGACATTCTGCTCCAACTGTGCCTCGGACTGCAAAATGTGCCTGTTGTGCCACTCAGATGGGGTACTGAGTTCAAACCCGGACAGCACTGGGAATATATGGTCCTGACTCAAAGCTTTAGTGGCTGAAATGACTTTACTCAAGTTTTAGTGGTCTGAATTACATGCTATTTGTCTGGTTACCTGGAACAGAAGTCACTGTATCAGCTCTAGAGGAAAATGTATGTAACTAGATATTTAGCATGAGCCACATGGCTGAGTTACCCTCACTACTAAAATTCAGAATAATTTCCAACTTTATTAGAGGCAAACAACAACAACCAATAAAGAAAACAATCAAGACTGAGTTGGGTCATGTTGTATGGTATAGAAAATCACCCTGATCATTTTTCCTGCAAAATTTTGTGTGGTCAAGTTTATTAAAGTCAATGACATTTCCTAGTGATGTCATTTGTTTGTGACTATGATGGACTGGAATGCAAACAAAGTACCTGCTGATGAGTATTACAATAAATAATCACTGATTTTAAATATTTAAATCTTAACAAGATTTGTAAATTTCAGCCACTAATATTACAAATTAGTTTGCTCCAAACAATTTGCGTGTGCCTCTGTGTGTGTATGCCTGTTTGTGTGTCTTCTACAGTGTGTGAGGGTACCCATGCATCCACATGCAGAGGCCACAGCACAAAGTTCAGCATCTCCCCTCTTTTCTGTACTCCTTGGATGACATGTTAACTGAACCAGAAGATCCCCCAGTTCCCCATGCTCTCAGAATCTGCCTGTCTCCATCACAAAATTCTGGGGTTTACACATGCAGCCATGTCTGACTTTTTAAATAGGAGCTCAGGATTTAAACTTAGAACCTCATGATCATAAAGCATAAGCTAACTCAAGAGAATATACACTTAGTTTGAAATTAATATTTTTCAAATTTTTCTTCAGAGTTTTCAAAGTTTTTTTTTTTTTTTAATTTTTTTCATCCATAGTTTTCCATGAAGATCATTCATAGGTGATTTAATTTGTCTGTCACATTAATTCTTTGAATAAACAACTTGACATTACAACCTTGAGCATACTACTTTCTCTATACAGGTTTAATTTACTTGCTTTGAGGGACAGGTTTCCTTGTTGAGTAACTCCTTAGATCATGATGCAAGGCATTCTACCAACATCTTTCTGACCATTATTTTCTTATTTGTTTGGAGCACTGCAGATGTACATAATCTGATGATGCTCACACTTTTTGTAAAGCCAACCTGCTACCACAGAGTGAGACAATACTGTGTCATTGTCCTAGAAGAAAATCATCTGTATTTCATGCCACCTTAGAATCAACCAAAAGGGTGCTCATTCACATTTTTGGTCTTTTCTGGTTTTGATAGGATTCATACGTACTGGTAATACCAAACAAGTGAAATGCCATGGTACAGCGAACACTGCCAGATCATTACAGTGTTGCTGAGACTCGCAGTGGGTCAGGAGGTGACATGTAGTGATGACTGCACCATATCCAATTTCTGCTGCAACAGCTCTGCTACAGTCCTGGAGCAGCATCAGTCAGAAGTGCAGCATGTGCGCCTTCTAGCAACTCTTACTTCTTGGTATTGAAACTGAATTTCAGGCCAATCTTCACATTGCTTGTGGTATATTCTTATTTATGTGCCACATATTGGTAAATTTTTAAAATTAAATTTATTTATTTGTGTGTGAGTGTGTGTGTGTGTGTGTGTGTGTGTGTGTGCGCGCGCGTGCCTGTGTGCCGCAATGCATGTGGGGGTTGGAGGATGAATTGTGGGAGTTGGTTTTCTCCTTTTCACCTTATGGGTTCCAGAGATCAAATTCTGGTTGTTAGGCTTGGCAGAAAGTTCCTCTACCCACTGAGAAATCTTACTGTCTCATTCCCCATCCTCCCTCCCCAACACACACACACATACACAAACACACACACACACTCACACACACACACTCACACTTCTTGCCAAGCCAGCTTAACTTGTATGCTGGGCAAATGGCAGGAGGTGAGCTCTAGTTTACAGTTAAAAACAAGAGTCTTCAAAAAATTACCAAAGAAACAACCAGGCATTACTAGCCTTTAATCACAGCACTCTGGAGGATTTCATGAGTATGAGGCCAGCCTGCTCTAGACAATTCCAGGAGAGGCAAGGCTACACAGAGAAACTAAGTCTCAAAAACAAACAAACAAATGAACAAAAAACAAACAAATAAACAAACCCAAAACCAAAGAGTTACCAAAGAAACCCTCTATGTTAGGCTATCATATTTTAATTAGCTAGAGCATGAAAGAGGTAAATCTATTTATGGATCTGGTACCTATAGGATCAAATGTTCTTGGACAATCTGACTCATGACTCATGAAAGGCCTATAAGCCATATCTTTATAAGTATTGGTTGGTGGGTGGTCCACAAGAGTTTTCTTATGTACTCAGGTGGTCACATAAAAATCCACCAGAGAAAGAATTTAAAAGGCTTGCATTCCAAATGCTTGAAAGGTGACATTTATAAGTAATAGGAATGCTACTTAATTTGACTCAATCATAAAGTCCTATCAGACATTTTATATCTATCAAATCACAAAAAAATGCAGAAAATGTTCAATCAACTTAAAAACACAGCCACGAGTACATAGTAGCCTACAGGCCAACATTGTTAGGACCAGAGCAAGGAATGTCACAGAATGTACAGTAAGTTTTTCCAAGTATTTAGACATTTTATTTTCCCTCTATGGGGAAAAAAGTGTTCTACACCACAGTGACACTGTAAATAAGCAATGCATTAAAGGTAAAGGCCTAGATATAGAGGCCTTACTTTAAAAACATGAAATAAGGAAATGAATCAATAATTACAGATCAGAAGGAATACAATGTGGGTCCTATATTATATATGTATATATGACTTTGCTATCAGAAACATTACCACTGAAAGTGCAATTGACTATAAGACTAATGTATGTTGAATTTGTGGTGCAATGATTATTTTAAAAATCTTTTCTCATATATATTTTGAGAAACATTTTACAAAGGATAATATAAGCAATATTTCCAAGTAACACTCAAACTTTTAGAACAAAGATGAGTTTAATTTTGTTGAAAAACTTTAACTCTTGTTCAAGTACATGACTGATGCTATGTAATAATAAAAAACATCTGTCTGTTCTACACAAACAGTTACTATACTTTTATTTCCAGCCAATTGGTTTTATGTTGAAGCCTTGGCTGGAAACAGTGAGCCAGACACAGGCAGCTCCTGTGAAGGTACATTTACATAGTCAATAAGTTTCTTAATGTTTCTATATTTCCTATATAGAAATCAAGTTTTTTTATGTCATTTACTACCTTTTAAGACTCAAATGCTCTGTGACATTTGACATTTACAATGAAGAAAAAAATATTAAGAAACTGACAGTCTGATAAAGTTTTTTCTTATAAAATAAATACAGCACAATTCTTACAAGAGTTACCTGTCAAATATGTTGTTCTAGAGAACATATGAGAGAGAGATAGTCATATTCTTCCATCAAAGCACATTCCCACTTGTGAGTACACAAGTGGTCTCTCTTCTTTCCAGAATTCAGTGTTATGAGTTTCTAACGTATGTATGTATGCATGTGAGGGGGTATATGTGTATGTGAGTGTGTGTTTGTGTAAGTGTGTATGTTTATATGTGTGTGTATGTGTGCATGTGTGTGTATTCACTGGGCCATCTCTAATATTCACCTAGTCTAAAGCTCTCCTTAGAGAAGTCACTGCATTTTTTTTTTTTTTTTTTTTTTTTAGCGGACTTTTGGCCTTTTGTTCTCAAATGCTTCTATCATTGATTCTCTAATATTTTTCTTCTCTACTGCTTAACCCAGGAAAAAAAATAATGTATTTACAAAATTCTCACTCTAGATGTTTTGAGGGGCTCCAGGGTTCTATTTTCAATGTGTTATACAATGGATGATAGTGCAAACTACTCTACTTGAGATTCCAAAGTTATACAGGAGGCCAAGACAACAGGGTCAGAAATTGAAAACTAGTCTCAGCAACTGAGAAAGACTATCTCAAGTTAAAATACAGCATGCTGGGATGCAGCTCAGTGGCAGTGAATTTACCTGGCATGTACCTGGCCCTGGGTTCCATTAGTGGCCCTTTCCCACCCCTATTTACTTAGCTCTCTAAATTGCTATGCATTCAATGTTAATACTCAAATTGCTAGTGAAAGTGCCATAAACTGTCTGGCAATTTTAATTGAGTATAGCAACAAATATGTTAAGTAAGCACACTCATATTTGACACAAGTTCAATATGAAATACATTATTTTAGCTCTGCAAATTGGGTGGAGTTTGGGGATGACTAACAGATTTCTGTCTTTCATCATTTGTGGAATTCCAAAAGGATAAGAAATTTGTATCAGTTGCTTTCCTGAGCATTAAGTTTCTCTTACAATACCAAAGTTAGTGTTGGTTAGTCACCAACATTAATACTTCATGTTTTTAAAGAAGTTAAAAATTAGCAACAATAACAAAATATGTCTTTACCTATGTAAAAGCATCATCACTGTTTAGTCTTGCTTCTCTCTGTTATTGAGATAATTCGAGCATAAGCATACCTTTGAGTTTTGCAGTTGAAGGAGATTTACGGTACATACAATGATGAGATCTATCCAAGTATATTCACTCTTTCGTGGTCTCACCATGACCTTCTCAGTCAATCACCATGCAGAGATGAGGCTCAGATTTTCCACTCCATTTCCACTGCTCAGATTATTACTTTTGCTCATCCTCTGCCTCTCCTACCAGATGTAAATTAGATGACTTGCCACATCTCACAATACTTTAATGAATGATCTGGCGCCATTATGATCAAGATTTAGTAACTCAGCTTATTAACGTCTAATTGGCTACTTATTAAGGGCAAATTAGAATGTTTATATTACACTGGTTTTGATTTCAAATTTCCACATTTATTCATTTCCATAGTTTACATCTCTTGGTTAAAAATCTCCCGTATTTTACATATTCCATTTGTTAAAATTTTGTAATCAATTTGTATTGTATTTGGAGTCACTATGTGCTTATTCTGGCCTGTATACCATATCTGAGTTTTATTTCCTTTACTTGTAATATGCCATATTTTATGTAATTCTTTGCATATCTGTACATTTGTTGAATTTTGTATACTGAAGATACAATGTTGTATACTGAACATACCATTTTATATATAGTATACTTGTATATTAAAGATACCATGTTGCTTTAAGTCTGAATTATGATACCTATAAAATACATAGGGATTTGTTTTCCCAGACAATTCATTTCTGAGGAGTCAAACTGACCTAGTCAAGACTTAATTTTAGACTTTGTTAAGATTGTTTTTGGAATAACTCTTTAGATTTAGGTGATTTGTCTTGCAAAGTTCTCAAGAGGAAAAAATAATGTTATTCAAGCGGCACTACACTCTAATATTAAAATATACATGCATCCATTTACTCATGTACAACAACAACGCCTACATTTTTTCTGAGACGCCTAATAGATGTCTACCAGCATTCCCATTGATGAAGTACATTCACACCACACTTTTTCAAGGGCTTTCAGATGCTCTGTCATATATGTAGATTCTCCAATATATACTATAAGATAATGACCCAACGGTGCCAGACACTGGAGACATTCACTGGACAGCTCATGTCCCCCAAGATTCTCAGACAAGAAGTGCTAATACAATCTGGGACAGACTCAACACATAAAAACAGGAAAGGTGACTGTGGCTCTGCATCTCCTGGAATACACTCAAATAAGCAGTGTGGGTTTCCAATGTGCCAAGTCTTCAAATGGGCAACCCCCCACCTCCCCACAAGCCTAAACAGATACTTAGGTAGGGAGGCTGAGAAAATGGGAAGGAAGACTTGCTTTAAAAGATCCCAAGCAGGGGCTGGAGAGATGGTTCAGCAGATAAGAGCACTGACTGCTCTTCCAAAGGGCCAAGGTTAAATTCCCAGCATCCACATGTCAGCTTACAATGAACCTTTTGTAATTCCAGGTCCAGGGGATGCAACACTCTCACATAGACATACATGCAGGCAAAATACTAATACACATAAAAAATAAAAATAATAAATTGAAAAGAAACTAAAAAAAAAAGCAGGGCCAGTGTGTTGGTGCATGTCTTCAATTCTAGCACTGAGGAGGCAGAAGCAGGTGAACCTCTGTGAGTTTGAGGAGAGCCTGGTCTACAGAGCAAGTTCTAGGACAGCCAGAGCTACACAAAGAAACTTTGTCTTGAAAACCCAAAATCAAAAAGAAAAATCCAAAGCACATAATTTTTCCCTCAAACTATTTCCTTGCATATGTAGCTGTAGAATACCAGGTTTCAGAATATCCCAAGTTCAGGAAAGTCCAGGGATTTAGACTGTGGTTGGGGAACTCCATCTGGATTCTTTCACCACCTGCTAACTTGAAGGATAATTAAGTACACATACAAAAGAACCTGCTGCTTACTGACTGGAAGAGTCCTTATACCAGTCAGTTTGGTAATTTGTTGTTCTCTGATTATTCAAAATTTCCAGCTCAAATGGTGAAAAGTGGCTCTGAATTCCCTATTGACATGCTGAAGTCTCCTGCTGGGCTGGGACTATTCACTTTGCTCTGACTTATGAGTTTAGGACTCATCTTCCAAATGCACCTGGTCTGCTACTAGGAGACATATTTGTCTCCAGATATTTAGGTAGAGCATTTTATGAAGTTATATACTCTTAAGAATTGCTTCATAGTGCCAAGCATAGTTGTGTATACCTGTAACCTTACTATTCGGGAAGCTGAGGCAGGAGGATTATAAATTCAGGGCTAATCTGTGGAACAGCATGAGATGTTGTTTTAAAACACACACACACACACACACACACACACACACACACACACACAACTTATATGCACATACACACGCAAGCCTGTAGACGGACATCAGTACACATTAGTTAGACATTTGAAAGGGCAAGGAATGGGGGATCTTTTGAACCAGCACCATCACAATACCATATACTATGAATTTAAGTGTACATACAACATGGGCAGTGTCTATCATAAATGCAGCTAGTCTGCATACTGACTGAATGCTTCATGGTCCTCCTAGAACATGACAGAACAGAAGACATTCATGAGACAGTTTCTTGTGGTGTTTTGGTTCAAAGATGTAGGAAGCTTCCTGTTCTATGTTGCCTAACTTCCACACCTTCCCATGTTCAAGCTGTAGAGTATAAAACATTTTTCTGCAGTCTAGACTGACTGGGGTTTCTTGTAAACCACAATGTTGTCTTCTGCTTTCCTTGTTTCCATGTTGTACTTTTCATGTACCAGACATCTTTAGCTCTTTTGCTGTTTAGACACGCAACAAACTACCTGAATCTAAACACAAAGGAGTAAAAACAAAGGAAGCAGGCATTAACTTGTTAGTATTTATCAAATATTGTTATGATATAAGCAGAATATGCCAAATTATTCAACCCTTACAAATGGATAAGTATGTGTGAGAGTACTGTGAGTAGACATTAGCTAATCACACAAAAACTACCCGAAGGCAAGTATAAATGGTGATCTCTGGGGCAAAGACTGAAGCACAGATTACGGTAGTTCCAATGTTTATTCTATGGTGATTGTTGGCATTTTAAAAGATACTCACAAGCTGTCCATACCACTAAGAAAGGTATGTAAAATTCTTTAAAAATACTTTGATAGCATTATTTTAATGATTTAGTTGCCTATGTAAGAGTGTGTCAAGGGAGGGTAAGAGTTGGACAAAACAACTTCTATTTCATGTATTATCTATCTTTCTAGGCTTCATCAAAGCATGTATCCAGAAAACAGAAATGAACTATCATTGAAGCTAAACCAACATCAACTGTCATTATTTTGTATGTGGCAAATACTGTGATGGGAATTGATATGCAGAGACTGACCATGGATTGTGTGTATAACACACACTTTAATGTGCTGCTGCTAATGGAAAGTCTGTAATTTTACAAAGGAAAATTTCATCTGCTGTATGTACCTCAAATCAGCCAAAACCAAACATAAAACCATCAGTCTCCTTTCTTCTCTGTATTAGAAATGCTTCAAATGCATCAAAGAAAAAAACAAAAAAACCAAACACCTCTTAATTAAACAGATGTATTAACACAATTTGTTTTCCTATAATGAATGGCCTACAATTAACTTGAATTATAGATATGACCATAAAGAGTAAGCGGTAAAACATCTATGAGAGAAACTCTCATTTGTAAAAGTATCCTAAGACATGAAAAGGAAAAAGACAAAGAAAACAGTGAGGCTGGACTTCACAAACATAACTAAAGCATTCTGCTTGTAGAAAATCAAGGGAATATATCCACAACTCATCTACCTAGAAAACAGTGTCGATGTGGGCAAACAATTCTAACAGCTCAGACACAGGAAAATGAACCATGGAGTATATGTGTTCAAGATTTGAAGAAACAGTTGATGAAAGTAAACATGGCATAGTCAGCAAACACACAAAAAAACTATTAAGAAAAGTGGAAATTCAAACCTCAACATCAGATACCGATTAGGACTACAATTTTTAAAAGGCTGATATCAATAAGGCCTAGAGGTGATGTGGACCCACTAAAATACTCATGAATTGACAGGAGGAGGAAAGTAAAATTGGTCAACTGTTATGGAAAACACTGATTGAGTTTTATAAAAGTGGGGTACTTCATGTGGCCCACATATTATGAATAAGAGCCCAACTTTGCAGCAATACCCAAGTATTAGCAGTGATTTTAATGATAGCAATCAAACAACCAGGAACACATTGTTAGTACAATTGCACAAACAAACTATAAAACTAGATGATGACAATTACCAATAATAAAAAGGAATAAATTACATTTACAAAATTAGGACTAACTCTCAATAACATGTGGACCAGAACAAATCAGAAGAAAAGGCTCCATAAAACACAATTGCTTTCAAACAAGACTACAGAAAGCCCCATTGGGTCCACAGTGGCGGCAATTCAGGGATCATCTGCAGTGGGAGTTAGCAAAGGAGCGATGAAGAAAACTGAGAGGAACTGAAAAATGTTTTAGGTTTACTTAAAAACACATATGACATATGCATGTGTATATATATACAAATAATTTCAACTAAATTCCGATACTTTGAATTATAATGATCCCTAAGGAGACATAGATTATCTAGCAAAGACCCAAGTGCCAGGCATGGGAAACCTTTCCAGCTGTTTGTCAAGGAAGTTGAAGAGACTTCCTAACATAATAAAAGCCATTGAATTATTCTTGGTTCCCTCCCAGAAACTGACCTCCCAGGTTACCTCCCAGGTTATGTTCTAGGTAAGACCTTGTTATTAAAGTGACCAGAAACTTCGGATACATACATGTACATGTGCACAGGTACACACATGTACACACACACACACACACACACACACACACACACACAGAAGTTCACATAGACATAAGCACAAACCCACAAAAAAAGGGGTAACGGGTGTGGGCAAGCAAGAAGTGATAAATCTCTAGAAGCTAGGGAAAGGGGGCAGAGGCAGAATTTAAGCAATCCCAAAGAGCAGCAGGCCTAGATAATACTAAAGTAAAACTGATTCTGAACTTTGGGCCACCCAAAATGTTAACAAAATGAATCTGTGTTGTTTAAAGACATCAAATTGATAATGCTACAGTGAGTACACTATACTAAGAGAAATTAGGAGTATAATGAACTGCTAAATATGTAAATTTAAAAATGGTTTAAAGAGCAACTATGAATAATATTACATAATAAAGTAATTTCCGTCATTGGAAAGGTTGTGCCCTGTACAAAAGACAGCTTTACAGAGAGACAGAGAGGCAAACTCAGCTCTTGCCTCAGATCCAAGGTCTGGTAAGGGTACCTTGACAGACAACGTAAGTTCAAAAAGTAAGTTTTCACTATAATCCTACCAGGAATGGCTTATTTAGGAAGACTAGAGAAGAACTATGGTTTTTAGAAATATAATAATGCAACAGAATAGATTTAAAATAATGACAAAATGGGGAGTATTAGCTAGAAAATACCTGACAATAACGATGGTGAAACAATAATAAGTAAAGTAAAAACTGTAGCAACAGGCCCAAATAGAAATCCTGTGACCAAAAGAGTCTGGCCAACATAAATTCTGATCTGACTGTGGTAGAGGGGACGACTTGAAAATGGTTAGGATAGTACAAATGGACTACACTTGGGAAATCATAGAATAAGAATCTTTATCCCTACATATTTTAAGGTATACAGTACATTTAATGCATAGAATATTAAAACTTGCATTAGGATATAAAGTTATTTCAAGCACAGAGGTAAAAGGAGAATGACTTGGCGACATAAATTTTTAAACTATGTATCACTTTCCCATTGAAACATGGGAGGAGGGAGCTGAGTGCTTGAGTAGCAGATGACAGCAGAAATTGCAAAACTGATGAGAAATTCCTACACTGCTCAGAATGGGGCTGATTTAACGTTACATTTCTATGACCAAGTAAACGTGTTCTTAAGAATTTATTATAATGGAATTATCAAAAAATATCAAAAATTTTCAAAAAACCACAAATATTTAAATGATATGACACCATGTGTTACTTAGATTAACACTGTAATATGTAGGGGATTGATAAATTACTGTAAAAATGCCTAATATGAAATATTTTGCATATATTTAAATATATAGCTACATACTTACATGGTAAATGCAATATTAAGTAGAAAGCTGACTGTAAGCTATATATGGTACAACCTTCACTTTCTTCAAATAATTTGTTCTTTTTTTAATTGTACATTTAATTATTAATTTCACAGATGGACATGTATTTTGATCAAATCCACCCACAACTCCTTCCCCTCCGATTTCTCAATATCCCTCCTAACACTTTTCCCCTCAACTTTGGGTGTTCTTCTTTAAAACCCTCTAAGTCCAAGTCAGAACTGGGGGCAGTGCTTGTGTTGAGCACAAAGTGCAGCATGGTGCAGGAGTAACTGACACGAGGGAGATAAGTCAGGAGAGGAAAATCACTATCCTCATTTGGCTGCAGACAACCTACATGAGCCATCACTGGCAGAATACTGAGCAACAGTGAGAAACCTGGGGTTAAAGCTTAAGAGAGTATCTCTAAAGAAAGATATCAAGTGCCGATTTCTGCCTATGTGATGAGAGTAAGGGATTTTGGATAAGAAAGTTTCTAGGACTGACAATAAAGGAAGAACTGGGTATTTGGTATTATTTATTAATTATTTTAATATTTTATTAAACCTATTAAAATGAAATCCTGTAAAACATCACAATTGAGAGCAAGTCATTTATAAAGATAAAATCCCAATGCTTGACATTGAAGCGCATACAATGTGCTACAACTTGCAACATTTTTGTATTTGATAATTTAGTGGGTGCATATGACATGCACACCCCTAAATTTTCCTATTTGGGGCTTCCTCAATATACTCAAGAAAACATGAAAAAAATGGACCCCTTTCTTCCTAACAGAATTTGCATGCAAAGTGAAAAAAGTATAATTCATTTTGCTAATGCAAAATAAATAGAATGCTTGAATTTTTTCAACTTTGAGGAGGGGAACACAGAAATAAAGTGTTTCTTAAAAACTGAGAATCACTTTGCTATATTTTATAGTTTGCTTGACCCTGTGGGAGGTGAGATTACAAAGGTCCACAGGCATAAGAAATGTGATGATAGGGAAGTACTCAGAGAGAGCTCATCATCTCCAGGTGAGATATAGCTGGGCCTCAGATCTAATGTTTGCTATCCATTCCCCAAGGCCCCAACTGGCAAGTGCACATGGATAAGACAATGCAACTTGATAGTGTCAGTGGTGATAGGGGTGTAAGTGAGCGAAAATAATCTAAAAATACACTTTCAACAAAATGGAAATAAGAGGACACCGACAAACTTTATTGAATATTGATTTATATTCTTTTAAACTTTAAAAATATAATAAAGACATTCCCCTGCTTATTGTATTTTTTGTATTCATTTGAAACTTTCAAACAAATAGCTTAAAGTACATGGAGAATTTTATCAATGATCTCTACTACCAGGCTGGTTTCATTGTTTGATTATCTAATATTTGATAATCTAATATTTGTCTGAACATGTATCCTAAATAATACACCTATTGATGTTCAACTGCAGATGGTGGAAGATTAGAGGTCCATTACAAACTGAGACAATTTATTTTAGCAGCTACTCAAAATAGTAAGAAAAATGAAGCCCTGATTAAATAGCACTCAAAGAATCTAACTCTAGTTAATTCCTATTATGATTATCAACTCATAAATAGCCGTCTAGCTGACCAGCAGCCTACTAAACATAAGTCAGTTTTGATCATATCTAGTGATAAAATCTGAAGCCATCAAGGATTTGAAACTGAAGAAAACATCGATTAAAGAAAACGAACAGTGATGTCTATGTGATAATTTACTTTTACTTGTAACTAAAGTTACTTGGAACACCTTGAAAATCCACTTACTGCTAATGTCACTGTTATACTCATGAGCTAGGATATTTTTTAAACAATGTAAACACAGAGGGAAAAACACAACATCACAAACATGAACTAAAATCTAAAATCAATTTGCCAAAAGTCATGAACAATCCCCAGGGTTAAAAAACCAGGAGGCAGAAAGCTAGTTCTTGCCCCTCAGTTTTTAAAGGTAGAAAACAAGTAAGATCTGATTTATTATTTATGCAAAAAATACCTATTTCAGCTTAGCTTTTTATTGTCAATTAGTATTTCAGCAAATAGTACACCAAACCAATAAAAGTCTCAAGCAGTGAGGGATTCACTAAAAAGCGATTTAGTGGCTGTCTCAAAAATACAATTTAGCCATGAAGAAAAAAACCAAACAAACAAACTACTGATTATATAATAATGTGGCTCTAAGAGAGTAACCAAAACCAAGTGAAGACTAACTGACCCATTTAGGGGTAAAGGGTTAAAGGCATTCCGGTGACACATGGGCATATGGAAAGGGCAACACACGGGCATATGGAAAGGCATGCAATGACAGAAAAGAAAGGACATTCAGAGAATACAGAGCTGCCCATTACGACTTCAGTCTAGGGAGAGGCTGTAACTGGACACTCTGTGTCCTACTCAGTAGAAGTTTTCAGTTTCAGCTCTGGCTCAAAGATGAGAATACTACATTCCAATGGTTAGAAGTGGGGTGGCAGGGCATCAATATGGAAACTGCCAGGCATTCACAAACATAAGTACATATTCTGAGACGTGAGCTTATACATTGAGAAACAGAAAGGAAACTCATTTTGTTTTACATCCTAAAGTAGGACAGTGGGTGGGGTGATAATTCATTAGTAGGGAAAGGAGAGAGAAAAAGACAGGGTGGAGAAGAGGAAAAGAGAGAGAAAGGAAGGGGAAGGGAAGGAGGGAGGGACGGAGGGAGGGAGTGGGGGAGAAAGGGAGGGAGGGAGGGAAGGGGGAGGGAGGGAGGGGGATAGTAAATAAAGAAGATATAAAAGCAAGAATGTGGGATACTGCCTTAATAATGAACATAATTCCTAAAATTTAGAGGTGCAAAGAAACGTGTACAAGCCATGTTCCAAGCTTCCAGCAGCAGAATGGGATGGCTTGAACCCGAGAAACTGGCCTGGGCAGCATAAGAAGACACCTAAATTTCATCCTAAGAAAATAAATTCTATTCTGATCAAGCTCAGTAAATCCCAAAGAAAACAAAGACATGGATGTAGGAGGAAGGAGGGACAGGAGTAGGAGGAAGATCAGTGAGCCAGGAGGCGACCATAACACCACGTTACACACACTTAGGAAACTGTAAAAGAACCATTTAACAACAGTTGTCAGACACTTAGTACTGGCTTTTTTCCTGTCAAAACTTACACAGAGAGTTGCCAATGAAAGAAGAGGCAATTCCAGAATAAAAGTCAGAGGACAACAGAGACCAAGAAACCCAGCAACGAAGGGAAAGAGTTGACCAAATCAGGGGGTGAAGCTGAAGACACAAGCACAGGACTTAGGTAGACTTCCAGCCGACCTATATATACCACATGTAAGTTCCTTCTTCCTTCCAATAGAGAACGCCAGAGGCACCAGCAAATAAACGAGGAAAACGGAAAGGAGATAAAATTCCCAAACAGTCTATTACCAAGACAGAAAAAATGAATCATCAGAATGGAACTGCAGGTACAACGACAGGAATGAATAAGGCCACTGTGGTTTAAACCCTGGGGTAGTCCATTTCTTTAACTGAGTCATTATGGGGCAAAATGATAAGCAAAGTGAACTGACATAACAGACAACCAGAAACTTGATGTGGTTACATGGAGCTGGGAATCCACTTTACAAACACAGAAACATCAAAATTGCTTTATAATAAATGTACACTAATCATATAAGGATGATTTATTACACGTGAAAATAATAATCTAGGAATAAGCACAGGCTCATGTAGATGGGATCACCGATACAAACAGAGATGGGGGGTAGAAGAGCTAGGAGACCTCTTACTGCAGAAGAACCCACAATGATGATGGAGGTGTTGGCTGCACAGAGGACAGGGGCCCAGTGGTTCTGAAGATCAGAGATGGACAATGGTCTAAAACAACACACACACACACACACACACAAGCACGCACGCACGCACGCACGCACGCACACAATGTTTTTTGTGTTTTTCAAAGCACTACTAAGACTTCAACATCAATCACACACAGTCTGGAAGCAAAGGACGAGGGGGCAGAAGACTAAGGAGGCTCAGCTGATGCACTGTGACAGGCACTTGGATTTCATCTCACACACAATGAGGTAGGGCGACTAGAGGTTTTAGCAGCACACAGTTTTCAGACAGCACATGCAGCAGATGCTAAGCACTCTTTCAAGTATGTTTATTATTTTCCCCACAACAACCCTGTGAGGTAGGTGTAATGATACTCAATTAACAGTCAAAACAAAACAAAACAAAAACCTTAAACTTGTTAAGCAATTTACACTTGATTAAGTCGCTACATATGACAGTTGGGATTCCAGATTGAACTACAAAAATACATTAGAAAGCTGATACACACACACAGAAATACATACATCTACACACAATTATTGACAAGACACAGGTAATTTTTATCTTTAAATTAACAAAGCAATAATTGTTTGCTAATTCAGTATTATAATCAGGTTTGTGGCACCAGTGACTTTTTATGAAAACACATCAAAAATTTTAAATTAATTAATTATATATATATATATATATATATATATATATATATATATATATATATTGAAAATAATGCTACATTCACAAAAATAAGCAGAAATTAATTGGTACATAAAATAAGAATTTCAAAGGCTGGGGCAGTCAAATATAATTTTGTCTCCTTTGATTCACTTAAAACTATTTGGAATCAATTAACATCAAAACCCCTTAACATTTATTTCTAAGATATTTAAATTATGATTGTATATATTATTCTATTGAAAATAAATTATCTTTTGAATGACAAAAATTGGATATAACATACTAAAGTTTCCCCAAGTGAAGTAATTAGACTATGAAAATAACTGTCTACACAGTAATACAGAGCAAAGTCATCTCTCTGTGACTCTGTAAATAAAATGCCCAAAACGTTTCATCTCCTGATTAAATACAATAGTTTGTTTTTTAAAAATATCTGGTTTTAAAACATATCATATATATATTTTACACCTGTTTGGGACAAATGTAAAATATATTCCTAACTCAAAAGATGGAAATGGTGCATAATATTTAAAAATTCAAAATTATGAGTTATATTATTTAAAACATATATTGTTTTCAAAATAATTTAATGTACATAAAATCTGCCTTGCAAAGTTTTCTACTTTGGGCCTTCTATTTTCTCACCAGTTCCACTCTGGTCCTAATATTACTTAATATTATTTTTTCAAGTTTTCCACAATAGCAAGATGTTGCCAGAGCATTACTGACAGGTATCTAAGTACCAATCCTTTAAGCAGTTAAAATTTCAATTATTTAGGCATCTGCTTCATTTTTTTCTTATTACAAATAGAAAATTATAATGCAGAGTATAAATCTGCATATTCATTAAGGTTTAGTTATTCTTATCCTAATATTTATTTCTGTCTCAAACGATGAAGTGAATGTTAATTTAATAATAATCCCAACTGCAGTTCTAGCCATTCAGAGTCAATTAGAGGAGCTCGTTCTCCTGCAGAACAATCACATAGAGACAGTTGCCATTTACTCTATGGTATGACAATAATGTCTGCATAACTAGACAAATGCTCCAAACTCCTCTGAAAACACAGTTTGTTGTGATTTCACAAGCAGGGCATCTCCATTAAGTTCAAGGAATACATGTATGTACTCAATGCATTTCCACCTAAAGCCCCGCTGGAATTGCACAAATTAGAGCTACATTTTAATACCCGATTCACAAGGCCAAAAACTGAACACAGTAAGCTTAAACATGTCAAGCTTACATTACCACATACTAAGTATGAAACTTAGGCATCCTGTATAATTCGGAACACACTCAGTCACAGGTAACAATTACAGATGGTGACCTTTAAAAAACAAAACAAATCCAAAATAATATATGAAACATTGCTATTCATTACAGTGCTAATAAAAAGAAATATTGAGCAACAGTTATGATTTGTGTGTTTATAGAACACACAGGAGTGAAAGCAATTTTAATATTTCATAAACTGATACTGTCTTCTTGCTAGAGAGACAAACTACAATATATCTACACTATACTGTAAAATATTAAGTTTAGTTAGCCCTTTATTAAGTCTTAAGTCTATACAAATAATGAGCTAAAATTAAAATGTATTTTGGTAATATTTAAACAAAATTTTGCTCTGAATATAAAGTTTTTTTTTTCTAATTCATTTGATGAAACAAGTTATTGGAAGTTGTATTAAGCATACTTTAAAAAAAACCCTGCATTTCCAAACACTGTTTTTCTACTTCAAAATCAGAAAGAGTAGAAAGTCTATTGAAGGAGAACCGCTACACCCACAACACTTAGTAGTTAACTATCACAAATATTCTAACTAGAAGAAATTAGCACTCAAACATAATATAAAGCACCAACTTGAATACATGGAAATGTACCTGTGTTCAAGGGGTCTCTAGAAAAAACTCCTCTATTTATTCCATTATACAAGTAAATAATGAAGCTGTTTTAGAATTAGTCTTAATCATGTTTAAGGAAGACTCTATAGATACAGATGTATGAAAAATATCTTCAATTTACAGTTCAGAATGGATACTTATTTAATCAAGTGACAATATGTGATTTGTGATTAAGACTCTAGAAAGATAAAGGGGCCCTGATTTCTTTTTACATAGAAAAGACTCTTAAAAAATAAATAAATGAAAATAAACAAAGAGCAAATCACAGCATTGAATTAAAAAACAAAATAACAAACCAACAAAAAAATCCTAAAGTAGTAAAATGAAAACATCCGTACAGATAGTATAACGATACAAACAAAAATTGTTTTTTTTTAAAGACAGAGTTTCACTGTATAGGTATGGCTGACCTGGAACTCACTATGTAGATCAGGCTGGCCTCGAAGTTACAGAGATCCACCTGCCTCTGCCTCTGAGTTCTGGGATTAAAGGCGTGCGCCACCACCACTAGCCTAAGTCTTTGGTCATTTTTTTTGAAGACTCTTCTCAAATAAAACGTTTTAATGGATTTTTTTAAAATAATAATAAATTTCCCAAACTACAAATACTAAAGAAAGTACTATTTGGTTATATAAACAAAATTATTAAATAAATGGGAGACAGTCACCAAATACACTGTGTTTTAATATTTAACTGCTACCTTTCTCCCCATGCCTGGATTCAAAATATTTTTGTTTTTTAAGTTCAAACTTGGTCTTTCTACATTAAAGACCTCAACTAAGTTCATCACATTCTGGTGTTGTTTCAAAACTCTCAGCAGGCAGCATCAGCACTAGCAGCCTCTGCCAGCATGGCTGGGGAAGAAGCTTCTGCTGAAATGCTCATGGCCAATGTTAACAACATGGCTCCATTGCCTTATGAATGCTCTGGCTTCTTAAAAACTTGAAAACAGCTTGACTCCTTTAGACTTTGATCCGTGAAGAATTTACTGAAAAGTATTTTAGTTTCTCTTGGTTTTCATAATGATTTAATTCCCAAAGAGTAGTACATCCATCTATGTGGTATTCAACTTGATACCGATCACAAATCACATTTAGAGCCAGGGAGAGGAGTGCTAAGTTTACCTGCCCTCCACAGATTTTTCAAGGACGCTTCCCAGCTATCTGTTACTCTCTCTTACTGGGTTTTCCAGTCTACGGTGGGTACACAAGAAACTTACAGTCTATGTAGTACTCCTAGTCAGTGTCACTCTGCAGATGGCACAGTGGAGAAATACCTTCTGTACAGGCCCATGTACAAGATCCTCTGCGCTGTCAGCACCTAGGGGAAAGTGCGCTGTTAAACAGTTGCCGCGTTCCACCTCAGCAGAGGCTGCAATTCGGTGGTGGGTGAAGTGATTCCTGTACATACATACAGGGGTGGAAAGTACTATAGAAAATGAACATATTTAGGAACAAAAGCGACTGTGTGGGAACTGCCACAGCAAAACAGAGTACATCACTCAGTCACAGGAGACCTACACAGATGACTGCCACTCATTTGAAGGCTGGACGTTAGGAATGACTGCAAGGAACGGAATGCAGCTGTTCAATCCACAGCACAGTTATAGACCAATTATAAAACATGCTGAAAAATAAACCGAAGCACATATTCATTTATGATATTATTTCAACAGAAATCCATCTGAAATAAGTAAATATATACAGTATCATCCTTTACTGTTCAGCTAGTTCACTGGTTTTTGTTGTTTTATGATAACAAATCAAGGGGGCAGGGGTTTTAAAACAGGCTGAGTTACCAGACTTGAAGCCAAGCCACAAAATAAATCAAAAGAGAAATAAAAAAAAAACTAATTCCAAAATTCTAAGTTATTTTATATTTTAATTTTTAATGAAATGACTAGTTATCAACACCTAGTGACAAATTGTATTTCAAATTAATGGAATTTTAAAATGATCTCATACACAGGATAACTGTCCTCCTCCAATGTTAAGCCAGGTTACAATCTATAAACAGTTATTATCTTTGGACCATGTAAACACTTGAGTTAATTAAGAGTAAGACAACTTTGGTTCCTTAATATTGAAATTTATTATCACATTTTTAAGGCTGATGGGGCACCCTCATTTCCCATCTCTACCACACCTTCTAGGTTTATAATTTTCTCTACAGGTCATATTATTTTTGTTTAAATATTTCTGTTTAATATTTAAAAATATTTATTTGGGATCACGTAATCAATGATAATATTTATTTCAAAAATAAGACTAAAAGTGGCAATTAATAGTAATTAACAGCAGGCCCAAATAAATTTGTAGAGGGAGATTGAAATAATATTTTATACTTGTAATGATATTTTATATTTCTTTCTCTTCTCTGATAGAACCACTTGCTTAAATGTCTTAAAACTGTCTATTGAACACAGCAGCTATGGTGTGTATGCCTCAGGCTATGTTAATGTATGTTCTTCGTGGCTGATATGTAAAATTAAATTAAATTATAAAAAAAAATTTCTTAAATAAAAAAAAGATATGTACACCAAGACTAAACTAAGAACTGATCAACATGACAAAACTCAGCTCACATTATATAAATAAAACTTAATACTTCTGAAATTCAGGTGGTCTGTGTGAAAAGTTCAACAAGTCTGACATGAAATGTATTCTGTGGTGATATTTTATCTGTGTCCCCCAATAAAGTTTATCTGAAGATCAGAGGATAAAGCTATCCACTATAGTAAACATAGAAGTCAGGTAATTGTAGCACACACCTTTAATCCTATCACTCTGGAAGCTGGGATCTGTCTGGATCTCTATGAGTTCAAGGCCACACTGGGAACAGAGCCAGGTGTAGTGGCATATGTCTTGAATTCCAACACTAGTTAACCATAAAGAACTGGAGGTCTGTACACACAGACAGGAAGTGACAGAGCTGAGCAGGAAGAGGAAGTGATGTAGCTGGGCTGAGAGAAGAAATTATTTTGTAGTACAGAAAGGCATATAGGTGTGGTATACAGGAAGTAGGTATCTTTGGTGGAGAATCTCCAAGTGGGTAAGAACGTAGCTGGCTTCTTTCTGCCTTTCTGATATCCTCAGTCTTTCACCCCAATATATGGCTCCAGGTTTTTTATTAAGTAGACTGTTTAGCACTTCGTCCTACAGTATCCTCTAAGTCATATATTTTTAACATAATCTGCTAGTTAAGACTTTATGTACACTGGTACATTGACTCAGGGTAGTCAGAAATAGCTACTACAATTCTCCATTCAGTTTTGTCTTTCTATAGCTAAAACACAGTATGAAAAAAAAAATAGCATTTCATTTTAGGGGCAGCATGTGGTAAAGGAGAAACAAGAGAGTTTCTTGATCTCTTCATTTATAAAACAAGGACCAGGAATTCCCAGTTTTCACATATAAGGCATATGGAAGCCAGAAATTCTGTGAAATTACAAACTGAAATAAAGACATGTAAGTCTCTAAATTCTTCCATGCGAATGGACCATAAAGCTTTTGTAAGGGTTCTCAACATATTCTCCAATGTCCCTCATGAATTTCTAGGGATTTCTAATGAGTGACTTAGGAAACTCAATGGAATAAGCACAGGTAACCTTGGTAAATTAAATGTGTGCCTCTAAGAAGCTGCTGTTTCTCACATGACAGGAAGACTTCCATTTATAGTGATTATTGAGAACAACACAAACCCTGCATGAGGCATGTGTTTTCACACTTGGCTCACTGTACCATAACGGGCAGTGACTAGTAACTTGCAAAGAGCTAGCTCAAGTCAGCAGAGGTTCTTACAATGCCCCATACTCACTGCTCCACTCTAAAGTTTAAAATCACAAGGCGAACACTTCAACAATTGTTTGACATTACAAAACCACCAAAGATAAGTTGAGGCTTCTGACTCTGTTAGTGTGCATTCCTTAGTGCTACATTACAGTGCTCTGCCTATTAGACTATACTCACTTTCAGCAATGACAACTATGGACAATTTGGCTCCGACTGTTTACATGAAATGATTTATTTCACTTCCTTTATTACTCTTTCCTTTTCATCATACATGAGTATAAAAAAGCCATTAAATTTGTAAAAATGCAGAAAGAGATTACAGTTTTGCAAAGATAATGCTATTAATTCTCTGGTTTTAAAAATTATTTTCCCAGATCTTTAGAAATGCAGTTTTCTGAAGATAAAAGATGACAGAAATTCAAAAGTATACACGTTTTTAAATAAAGTCTTTGAGCTGCCACAAGCAGGTACATTTTGTTTTGAATATAAATTCAAAATACTCCATAATATTACAGAAGTGCATGTGTGGTATTTCTTAGAGTGAGCTATGCTCTAAAATCAAGAAAGTGACAGATAACTCACCATTTATTAGGGATACTCAATGAGCAACCAGGTGTGTTAATGGAGATGACAAAAACACACAATGTTTCCCAACCATTCCAGTGTAAGGAAACTTTTCTATAGACTTCTGTGGTAAGGGTCAGATGTTATGTACTGATCTGTTAAAGTATGTATGCAGCAGGAGAAAGACAGTTTTATGTGAAGGTACAGCTAAGAGGGGCAGAATCCAGAATCCGCACTGGAAAGGGTGAGTGGAGAATACACAGGCAGGAACCTGTAAGGACAAGGATATGACAGGTCCAAGTATGTTATGAAATTACAGCATATTTTCCTCTAAGAAGGGCATTTAAGTAAGCAGTCTGTGAAATGCACTCAAACACCATTTGAAAAATGAAATTAATTAGAGATACGGATAATTCAACTGAGGAAATGATTATAGGAGCATAGGTTTTTGAATACTAAAAGGGCTTTCAAAATGAAACTTACAGGGTTTAGAAGCTAGCTTAATGGTAGAGGCTTGGCTAGCATGTGTTAAGGACTTGGGTTTGAATCCAGAAAAGCACTGGAAAACAAACAAACAATAAGTTATATACTATGTAAATCCCTGGACAAGTAAAAACTATAAAGTAAGTCAGAGATATTTTCGGAAGTGTAAGTCTAAAAGAAATGATTCATTCATTCACTCCACAACAAAACACTGTTTCTTCTGTTTCAGGTACCATGCTATAGACTGTGTAAAGCAGTCCAGCAAAGAGCCAACTCCCTCAAAAACTATATGTTAGTAGAAGAAATATCAGGGCATTAAATATAACATGTAGCCAGTGCTTGGAAGTAGTGAATAAACTCAAAACATAGCCAAGTTATGGAAACAGAATGGCACACATCCTGTTAACAGACAGGTGCTCAAAGAAGACCAAGGAAACAGTCTTTCCAATTCAGTGACCAACTACTTGACATAAAAACTCTGCAAGCAGATTGAAGGTTAAGCATGATTAAGTGGTGGAATAGACTCCAAGGGACCCAGAAATAACGGAACTACCAGCAAGATTAGCACAACGTTGTGATGGGATAAGGTGGGACTTTCCTGCCAACGAGACAGCCTTCCATAGCTTCCACGAGTGGCCGTTCCTCAGCTCCTCTTACTGCAGAATGACTCTATGTTCCTGTCATTAGTCATGAGACCCAACTGAGATGCACAGTGACAGTAAGTGAAAACAGTCAAGTAGAGATCTAAAAGGCCGAGGGAAGGTTGCTGGAGTTAGACTCCTGCTTGGTAGAGTTGCTTCTTGTCTCAAACCTCTTTCTTTCTTCTGCATCCATCTGAAAAGATGAAAAAGATACCTGCAACTGGAAGACAAGCTGGAATGGATTGGAGTCACTATTCTCAAAGTGTCTTGCCTATCAAAGTAATTTGATTTCATTCAAAAGGAGCAGCATGACCCAGAGGTTATATACAGTGCAGAATCAAACAGAAAGGATAGGATGAATAATCCAAACTGAATGGTATGACACTCCAAACATACTGCTCCCACAAAATATTTGGCAAACATGCATATCAGAGAGCTAGCGATTGTTTCTCAGGCTGTAAGGAATGCAGGGGAACTAGTGAAGTGCAAGGCAGAGCAGCAGAGACCCAAGAAAAGCAACAAGGAAGATCTAAGTAAGTAAGCTTTTCCTCTTTTGCCTCACTTCTCCCACGTGCCAGTGCAGGGGTACAAATGGTAATGACATCTCATTCTCCACTTGCAGATGTGAGCACAGTGAAGGACTTCATATTGACCTCTTCTGCTGCCACATTCCTGGACAGGCCACATCTCCACAGCAGTAAGCAACATCGGAGAAGATGCTACAGACTTCGGAGGAGATGTTATAGAAATTACACACTTCTTCTAAAATGTCCTGAGTAAAAGAACCAATAAACTCTGGTGTGATTAAGCATAACCAAAGCTCATACCAAAGACAAATAAAACCAGGCCACATTTGTACTCTACTGTTATGCTGCACCCTTGCCAGTCCTGTTTATTAAATAGTTAGCAAGAAGGAGCTAGCAAGTGACTCTCGCTCGTTGTTTTCTTGAATATCACGAAGGTACCTGGCAAAATATCGGCATTACCTTATTATTTATTCTTATTAACATCCAGCAATTGGCCTAACTGTGGGTTATATATAAGAAAATTCTTCAAGCTTTTCTTTATGTAGAAATGAGAGAATTGTGGGCCAGTGACAGGGCTCAGCAGCATAAAGCATTTAGGGTGAGATGGACTGACCGATTTAGAGGTCCTAGACCCACAAAGTGAAGAAGAACCAACTCCAACAATGTGTCCTCTGATATTCACATGGCATGTGCAATGTCAAGCACATACCTACACACAATAAATAAATGGAACTTTAAGAATTAAAAAGACTTTATTAAAATTATAAAAATCTGCAAGATATTTCATCAGGAATATTAAGTTGTAAAAATCACATAAATACAAATATTTTGCAGATTTATAGAGAATATTTGCTTTTAAAGAAACAAAAAAGTAAAGGCTGGAGATGTAGCTCAGTGGTTGAGCATTTGCCTAGGATGGTCACTGCCCTGAGCTCCATCCTCAACACTGTGAACAAAACAGGAAACTTAAAAAGTACAATTCTTGAAGACATCAACCAGGAGATTAGATAAAACATGCTTAAAATAAGAAAAGGAAAATGTAGATTTCTTGTTTCAAATGAACACTTGATATTTACATTTAAGAAATCTAAAGCAATGTTAGAGAATGTTCTGGTCTAACACAGAATTTAATAACATAATATCTTCCTCATCTTCTAAGAATTTAACATTTAAATCAATATTTGAAGGGGAAATCTTGAAAACTCAGGTACCTGGTTTTAAATAAAGGCATCAGCATTTTACATAACTAAATTACACACAACCTTATTCCTGTTTAAATGTCATATTTTCAAGGATATGGAAGATTCCATTGATGTTTCTAACTGTTAGAATAACCTCACTCATTTTACAATCACCTGTCATCCTAAGTCAGGACACATACATTCAACACAAGTCTTCTCAATCACTCAGAGGTACAAAACAAAAATGACTACAGCCTATAATTATATACTTTTCGAAGTTGAAAAATTATTTTACTATTTACTATTACTATATAAAAATTAGTCATTCTGGGCCAGGCAGTGGTGGCGCACACTTTTAATCCCAGCACTTGGGAGGAAGAGGCAGGCAGATCTCTGTGAGTTCGAGGCCAGCCTGGTCTACAAAGCGAGTTCCAGGAAAGGCGCAAAGCTACACAGAGAAACCCTGTCTCAAAAAAAACAAAGCAAAAACAAAAACAAAAACAAAAAAAACCCTACTCATTCTGATACTAAATAATTAAAACAATCTAGTATAAGACTAACTGTCAGAACACAGTTTAAGAATGGAGTAATATAAGAAAACATGACACTCAAGTCTTGGGACCTCTGTTTCTTCAAAACACAGAATTATTCTTGGAATGTGCTTCTGTGTTTCTCCTAGGTGTAGTGGATACAAGTGAGTTACTTTGCCTGATGTTATTCGTATACCTTGATGGAAAAACATGTTTTTCCACATGCAATTTGTCCTTGTGAATGTAAACTTTACTCTGGTAACTCTTGTTAACTCTCAGGGTATAGATTGTCTGAATAAAGTTGGCTATTGCATGAGATGTTAGTCTGCCTCATTTTGGGGCCCTGCTCTTCCCGGCACCTGCCACCAACTAGAGAAATAAACAACTAACAATATGTACTCATGATCTACATGAAGACTATTACAAACTCTGATGAATGAAATTAAGAGATCTAAGTGAATGAATGATGTGTAATCCAATTACATGGATAGGAATACAAATCTAGTAAGATGCCAGCTCTCACTAAACTATTCTGCAGATTCAGGGGAACCCCAAACAAAATCCCAGAAAGTTATATTAGAGATATCAATTAATTAAAAGGCAAAAGATACAGTAAATGAGCATAAAACTGAGGGAGAGAATGAGATTGAAAGACTGATGCTCTCTCACTTGAAGATGTCTATAAAGTTACAATAATCAAGCCAGTGTGGTACTGCTGAAAAAGAGGTAAATTGATAATAACAAAAAAAAAAGAAAGAAAAAAGAAAAAGTAACCAAAAATAAACCAATGTAAATACAGTCAAATATTTATCACAAAACAATAAAGGTATTTCAATGAATGAATGAGTCTTTTAATAAGTCAATCCAGATATAGACTATAAACCTTTCACAAAATATTAACTCAAGATGAAGCAAAGACTAAGCTCCTCACTGTTACTTACAAAACCATACAAGAAAGCAAAGAAGAAAATTTAGGTGACTTTTAGATAGAAGGCAAATCTTATTAAGGGAAATTGATCAGCAGAACTTTATGAAGAGAAATCTTCTACTCTGGGGAAAACACTACAGGAATGAAAGGGTTAATCAGAGATAGAGAGAGAATATCTGCAAAATCTGCATCTCACCAAGAACTATTATCCAAAATATGCAAAACGCTTGAAAAATCAACAATTAGAAAACAACCTAATTTATAATAGAGAAAAGATCTGAACAGATGCCTCATCAACAAGAAAAGAAGATGGAAAGCAGCATAGGAAAAGAACCTTGACACCACTTATCTATTAGCTTCCTAGGGCTAACTAGAAGACATTGATGGCTAACTCAACAGAAATGCTCATACCATACTTCTTCATGGTCCAGATAAACACTGGAATGGAAGTGTTGGCAGGATGGTTCCTTCTTGGAGTTTTCTTTGTGGTCCAAGACTAGTCTTCATGTCCTCATGGCATTTTCTCTACATCTTTATATGCAATCTTCCCTTTAGTAAGGAAAACAGTCACAGTGGATAAGAACCACTGTTAAGAACTCATGTTTACTTGATTATATTTCTGTGAAAATCTTCTTCCTAAATTATATCACAAGGTAGTGGCAGTCAGGCCTTCCCAACCATGAATGTTGGGGGAAGAGAATCAACCTGGATCAGTTTCTCATTAGGGAATTGCAATTGAAACAATAGAATGATGCCACCACATGTCCACTTTAATGGCTACAAGCCATAACACCAATAATATCTGACACAGGCAAAGATACAGAGCAATATGGAAAACTTGTTCACTGACAGTGGGAATACAAAATAATGTAGCCAGTTTAGGAAACAGTTGGGTAACTTATTACAAAGTAAACCTAGTCTAGGTTTATTTATGTTTAATACAGTCTTATTCTATAGTTCAGGTTGGCCAGAAACTCATCACATAGCCTGGACTAACCTCAAATTTACTGCTGTTGTCCTGCTCCAGTATCCCAAGAACTGAGATTACAGGCCTGAGTGACAATATCTGCTTTGAGTAAATATACTGTTCTGATACAGCCAACATGCTCAGTTAGAAACCAAACACTGCTAAAAATGTATATGAAAACCTACACTCAAGTTCACATCAATTTTACTCACAATTGTCTCAACTTGGAAATACATCTGTTCCTTAACAGAGTATAGTTCCACTAATGATTGGTATATAATCCAGTGACTTAAAAAAAAATTAACCAGCATGCCTTTAAAAGCCAGAGGGGACTCTTAAATTCATAGTAGCAGTAAAAGCCAACTTGAAACAGCAGCTCATGGTGTAGCTGTGGATGTGTCCTCTTCTACACTTGTACACAAAGAATATACAACAAAAAGAGGGAGTCCTAAAACCTGGATTTGATTTAATTACAACTCGGGCTCATCTATGACAGCTGCACCATGAGTACAAGACTTGGGGCTGAGGGAACAGCTGAAGAAGCAAGAGAAAGAGGGCTATTCTGGACTTTTTGCCAAAGTTGGTATGTATCTCAAACCACTACTAAAAAAACAGTACTCCACTCCTAGCTTATCACAACTACCTATAGTTGTTTGAGGTGGAGGCCTCATGGGCTTTTCTCAGTCCACTTTACCATGTACATTGTTGCCATTCTTGCTCAGCTCACATTTGGGCATTTATACTGGTGAGACTTTATACATGCAGCTTCTGATGAGGAGACAGTCTCAAAGCAAACTCCCTGATGCTCCATCCTTTACAACCAACCATTCCACCATGCAACTCCCATGGTGTTCCCTAAGACTTTGAGAGTGGAGTGTTTTGAAGAAGTATCCACTGGGAGTGGGATCACTACACAATTCTGCATTTTGATTGGTTGTGGTTTTTAGAAGTGGTCTCTGTTGTAAAAAAGAATATTCTGTGATGAAGAGTGAAGACTGCAACTTATCTATGACTATGAGGGAAAAGGTTTAAAGATTGTAAGGGATGTGCTGGTTGAGTAAATTAGAGGTGGTAGATTCTCCTCCAAAAACCATGACTTCAACAGCACTGAATAGTTCGCTAGGTTTCCAGGCATGTTTCCCCTCGTGTTTAGTGGGTTTCAAGTCCAATAAAAGACTTGTTGGTTACCGCCAAATTATGTGGGCCACTAGTGCGCCATTAGGGATGTTGTGCCATGACATTTATTGATGTGGTTTATAGGCATCAGAACTGGGTAGGACTGTTGGCTGCTTCCCTCCTTTGGAAGCTTCCATGATACCTTCTGTTATCATGAAAGCCAATCTTCAGGGAAGAGGCATTCAGGTTAGTTCCAGCTCAGAGGTCTCTGTTCCCTGAGTCTGAAGTATAAGATTTCTTCAGCATTAGGGACTTACCTAACTTTGGGAACAAACAAGGGCAAAAAACAAAAGGTTATATGTTTTAGGATGAACAACCTTAACCAACAACTCAAAAGAGGACTTCTCATGTCTGGTACCGTGATTTTTGTTGATTGTCTTTGGCTCAGTTTAGAATAGAAAAGTTCATTAAAGCTGCATATTCATATTTATTCAAAGAATTACATGTAATATAGGTATTTATTTTTAGTCAAACAGTTAATAGATTGCTTGTGAATATTTCAGACATCCAGATTGCTAGGGAGGAGCACATCATCTGGTTATCAAGGTCCAAATGGTCAGCCATGAAATAATAAATACAAGTAATATTATATGGACTGAGCAAGTTGTATTTAGAAAAATATATGTGTATACACATTCATGTCTGCTTGCAATAACAATTAATGAAAAAAAGATGGCATGGATATGAAGGAGATTGGAAAGGGCTATATAGGAGGGCTAGGAGGGAGGAAAGGAAAAAGAGAAATGTAATTATAGTACAATCTCAATAAAACATGATTGTCCTAGTCTGAACATCAAGAGATAAAAATTTTACAGAAATAATAAGACAAAAATCACAGTGTCAATGGTGGCAATATTTGTTTTCAGTGGTAAATCCCAAAGGAATCATGGGAAAGACACTGCAATATTTTATTTTTAATTTTCATTTTAAATCATATTTTATCTATAGTAATTTACATGTTAAGGAAGACTACAATGAAATGATCTGAAACAGTTTTCTACCTTAAGGAAGTCTTAAAATCATTTTTAATGTGTATGAGTATATTTACATCTTCTGCATCAACTTCTTACTTAATATTCCTGACATTTCTAAGTTACTTTTACAATTTTAACATACCATTCCATTAAAAAAAAACAGCTATTAAAGCTAAAAAAAAATGTGAAGTAAACAGCAAGCTTCATTAAAAAGTACAATCCACTAGCAAAGGGAAAATCAATTTTTTCCAATGAAGTATCATGGGGTATATCAACCACACTCCAGGCAGACCTCATACCCAGGAGTAGTTGGCCAATGAAAAACTGACTCTATGTATTTTGGTGGGCTTTTTGTCTCATTTTGCTTTCACTTATTTTTATATAACTTATTTATTTTACATCCCAACTGCAGTTTCCTCTCCCTCCTCTCCTCAAAACCTGCCCCCCCCCCAATCCATTCCTTCTCTGTTTCCATTCAGAAAGGAGCAGGCCTCCAGGGGTACCAACAAAGCAATGCATATCAAGCTGCAGTAAGACGAAGCAACTCCCTTGTATTTAGGCTGGGCAGATTCCCAGTACAAGGAATCTTTATTCTACGGCTAAAATGTACTTATGAGTGAGTATGTACCATGTTTGTCTTTCTGGGTCTGGGTAGCCTCACTCACTCAAGATGACTTTTTTCTAGTTTTATCCATTTGCCTTCAAGTTTCCTGCTGTCATGGCCTCTAACGGCTGATTAACACTCCGTTGTGTAAATGCACCACCTCTTCTTCTACTCTTCGGTGGAGCAGCATCTGGGTTGTTTGCAGGTTTGGGCCATTTTGTTGCTGCATTTTTGTCTTCTTAGTTTTTGTTTGTTTTATTGTTCAGGTTTTGTTTCTTGCAATAGACAGTGAAGTTGTGTGAGAATGGGAACATGACCAAAATAATAGGTATCAAAAATACTTTAAAGTACAGTTGAGCTCTCTAATTGGACTTAAGACCTGCACAACCAGAGGGAGCCCATGCCTCCTACTGGAAACCTAGCTAACTACCCAGAACTAAGGAAGTAGTGAGTACTGGAAAACTCCACAGCCACTGATTTGCCAACTCACATAATCCCCAGCAATAGTCTAAAAACATTTGTCCTTATACCCTTACACTTTATCCCTTCATCAAGAAAATTTCTCTTTGCGATAGAATTAAACCTCTACAGGAAACTACAACCAACCAAATGCAGAGTTGTGAAGCACAGTCCCCATGGATAAATCTACAACACACTGCTGCATCTAAGGCTCAGGGAACGTTTCAGAAAAGAAGGCAGACAGATTGCAAGGCCGGAGGATCAGGGAGTTGGCTGGGAGACTATGTCTCTTAGTAATATCAGAGGCTACACCATATTTATCTACATAACTGCCCAAATGGGAGCTGAACAAGGATGACATCAAGGAACATGCCAAACTAGAAGGAGGAAAGCCCACGAAGCTTCAGCTTTACACAAAGAACTACCTGCAATGGAAGAATGCTGGGAACAGGAGAGGTGGCTTCCCTTGGCAAGAGTACACCAACTGGTTATCCAACACCAAATGGACAACCCCGAAAACATACTTATAGGTACCGTTAAATGGATTGAACAGTTTGTATGCAATAATAATTAGTCTTAAAAAAAGACGGCATAAATTTGAAAGAGAGTTGGGAGGGGTGTTTGGAAGGAGCTTGGAGGAGTGAAAGGGAAGGAGAAAATGTTGTAATTAAATTATAATCTCAAAAATTAAAAAAAAAAAGAAAAAGAAAAGAAAGCATAATTGGAGGCTAAGAGAAAGGGTGCAGTGGTTAAGAATGCTGGGAACAGGAGAGGTGTTCCTAAAGAGGTTCCAATTTGAGTCCCAGAACCCACATGGCTATTTATAACCTTCTGTAGCTTCAGTTCCCAGGTATCCAGGACCCTCTTCTGGCCTTCACGGCCCTGGCACACACATAGTAGAAATTAGTAGAAACAAAATACCACAAAGTAATGTAATTAAATAAAGTACAACAAGACAGGTCAAGTTTAATATGCAATACAACAAATGTGCAACTTATTCTTACCCTCATCTTTATTGAATACTCTAGTTATTATAACTCTGAGAGTTCCATTAAATTCCTCCTTTAGATAGATGAGAATATTATAAATTTTAATGGCACTTCTATAAAATACAGTCAGGTACCTATAAGACATGCTCTAGTTTTATCAAATGCTTTTGATATTCTCAAATCCAAGCATTCATTAGTATTTAAGATATGCCGTATACATAAATGATCATTTATCATAAACCAAAAAATAAATATCTGCCATAACTGTAGGACCATACCTTCTATTTAGGCATGTGTTAACAATCATACAGTTAATGATAATTTCCCTTCATAAATTTCTTAAGTGAAAATGAATGAGAAAGTTTGAACTGCACTGAACAGACAATGTACCACTGACATCATTGATTGTGCTAGTTGAGTGATGTGAAGCCTACATTGAGTAAAGAAATACGACTGCTCTTTGCCTAAATGCCACACAAAGACAGTATTGCAACACAAAAGCAAAACAGAATTTTGTATCTGTTTGAGGCTTTTGTTGATAAAATCCTAGTAGCAACAGTATTTTCTAATTCACAGGAAATCTAGATTAGGTAATAAAGGTGCAAATTTTGAAGTTTTATCTAATTTCAACATGATGAGTAGCGTAGACTGGGAAGTGTAATATTTTGTATAAAATCATGTTAGAACAACACTGTAGTAGAAAAAACTTAAAGGACCATACAAAAAATTCATCTATTCCCCTGGTTTCACAAAATTAAATATATGTGTAAACTTATAAGCATATATACATAAATAAATCATACATTTATTAATCTGTATATATCTATGTGGACAGACACACACTTTGGGGCAATGATGTGATCTCTTATATTGTTTTTCACCATTTGTTCACTTGTGAATTATTTCAGTTACAACAGCAGTGACAAGGAGTTATGCAGAACCTTATCCATTAGTTATATTATTATTTACTACTGAGGCTTGTACTAACAGTTATTTTAATATTCCAATATACTCAGTACTTTGAAAATATATGCTGCAAATGTCTTACCATTAGATGAAAAAGCTAATAAATTTGGGGACTACTTTCACTGCTACAGAAAACAAGCATAAATTTTGAGAATACACTCAAAGTTGATTTATCTTACCCCCATCAGAATGGCAAAGGTCTACAAAAGGGCTGACTACAAAACCTGGAAGAGATGTGAGTGAAAGGGAACCCTCATTCACTGTTGATGGCAATGTAACCTGGCCCAGCCACCTGGGAAATAAACATGGAGAATTCTCATAAAACTAAAAATAAATCATATAACTCAAGTACACCACTCAGCACATGCCCAAAAGACTTGATATCCATCCTACTTTACAGATATTTGCTCAGCCATATTCATTGCTGCTCTATTCACAAGAGCTAGGAAACAGAAGTAATCCAAATGTCCTGAATAATGAAAATGTTGCAAACAAACACTATGGAATATTATCCAGCAGTAAAGGAAAAAATTAAATCATGAGTTTTGCAGCTAAATGTATAGAAGAAAAGCTCATACTGATTGAAGTAACCCAGATACAGAAAGACAAACGTCAAATGCTCTCTCTCATGTTACCATCCTATCTCCAAATCTCCAGATGTGAAAGCACAGCCTTGAGTAACTACAGAAACTACAGTAACTACAGAAAGAAGGACATGAGGGGGAGCAATGGAGAGGGGAATTACAGGATATAAATGACCTAAAGTGGGGAATGGGAATGTGGGAGCTTTAATTAGTGGGGCAATGAATACAGAAGGAAGAATAAGAGTAAAATAATAAGGATGTCTGAAAAAAGTCACATGAAAGCATACTATTAACTATCTATTCTCAAATACCAATAAGTTGGTGAATAAATATAAAAATACAGTTTGAACAAAATGTCCCTTCTGGGCTAACAAGGTCCCCTCCAAGGGGCAAAAACATTCAAACAAACAGGCCAACACTAGGCCTGAAAAGCCTTCTTTTGAAATTTTGATTAGTGTTTTCCAAGAGAGTACTCAAACACTGCAGGTTGTTGCTCTTGTCCTTGGAAGGACAGAGGTGGAAGGTAGATCCTTATTGCTGAAGACACCATGAACTTCAGGTACAGGGCTCCAAGGGCCCTGAGCTGGAACTAACCTAAATGTCTCCTCCCACAGGACTAGCTTTCTTAGTACCAGAGGCTTCCAAAAGTTGGAGGCAACCAACAGTCCTACCTAGCTACAATGTCTAAAAACTACATCAATGACCAAGCATGGCATAATAATCGCAGGGGTACAGTAGTGGCACACATACTTCGGTGGTAACCAACAGCTCTCTAATTGAACTTAAGACTTTCTCAACAAAAGGGAAATTATAGCTGGTACTGGAAACTTAGTTGATCACCCAGGGCTGACAAACTCATGGATCGGGGCAGAGAACCTACAATCAATACTTTACTAAACCAGCATAACCCATAACTATAGCATAGTACTTTTTTTTTAATGGAACAGGGTTTCTCTATGTAACAACCCTGGCTGTTCTGGCACTCAATTTGTGGACTAGGCTGGCCTCGAACTCACAGAAACTTCCTCCCTCTGCCTACTGAGTTCTGGGATCAAAGGCATGCACCACTATGCCAGGCTTCTATAACTACACCTCAAATATTTTTCCTTACATTCACAAATATGTATAGTTATCCCTCATCATGGAAGTTCTCTTTGCAACAGATGCACACCATTATAGAAAACCACAACCAATCAAGTGCAAAGTTGTGGTGCCCGGTCACAATGGATATACCACACCTTTAACAGAACTCCTGTACTGAAGTCTCAAGGAACATTGCTGAAAAGGGGGCAGAAAGACTGTAAGAGCCAGAGGATCCGGGACTTTGTTATGAGATTGTGTCTCCTGGTAATGTCTGAAGCTACATCCATAAAAGACGCAACACCTAAACATGATCTGAACAATGACAACAACAATAAACATACTAAAGTAGATAGAGGAAAGCTTATGATTCCTCAACCCTACACAAAGGACTATAGGTAACTAACGAATCCTAGTAGTGGGAGAAGTGGTCTTCCCCAGGTAATAGCACACCAACTAGTTATCCAAGTGGTCACCTCTGAAACATGCACTGCACTACAGGTACAGGTAACACCAACCAAACTGAGCAGGTTGC
Source organism: Onychomys torridus (assembly GCF_903995425.1). Taxonomy (NCBI): domain Eukaryota; kingdom Metazoa; phylum Chordata; class Mammalia; order Rodentia; family Cricetidae; genus Onychomys; species Onychomys torridus. Next base: position 15,832,979 of record NC_050456.1, read on the forward strand.
ACTTATGTATTTAAGAATATATGTATATACATATGTCAATATGTGTGTAGCAACGATGAAAAAGGTCATGGATGTGAAAGAGGGCCTAGAGGCTATATGGGAGGGTTTGCAGGTAGGAAAGGGAAGGGGACAATGATGTAATTATAGTTTAAGCTCAAAAAGCAAAAGCAATTTTAAGAAATCATATACTCAAAGTATTTAGAGGAAGTACAGCAGAATTCAGAGAAGATAAACTTTTCTACTTGTGACTAACAATTTAAAACACTCTTGATTTTAAAATCTATTTGCATGTCATATGAGACTTGTGAGTAGAGATAAGAGAATTAGATCTTCAGACTTTTTTGCACTTGAACTGCTGTGGCTTGCACAGGAGAGTGATTTCCTGCTTCACTGCGCTGACAGTGTACCACCTAGACTCAGAAATTATAGCCACAGCAGGATGGCAACAGTGAAGAAACATAAAATTTCACAACACAGATATCACTCTATTGCTATTATGATTATTACTGAAAAAATCATACAGTGTTAAGCAGAATTTATTTTTAACTAACTAGTGACATGCCAAATAAAATAATTTTTTTTTAAATTTCAAGTGCTTGGCTGAAACATTTCATTCAAAAGAGAAGTTTTGGTTTCTCATAATATTTAAAACTTTAGAATAAATGCACATCTACTATCTTTTTTTAAAAGAGAAGGATCCTAACATTATCTAAAACTTATTAGTTCTCTAATTTTATTTAGTTATCCTTCCTGTGTTCGAAGACCACCCCCTACTTCAGGTAGAAAATGCCAATTCCTGTCTAAAGTGGTAATTATTAATATGGAAGTTTGGTTATCAGGAAAATTATTTTGTACTCAGTAAGTTAGAATTCCCTAATTTATTCAAATATGTGCATGCAGCAAGTAACTACACAATGGTAGGCTTTCTTCTATTTTTTTTTTTTTATGTGTATTGGTATTTTGCTTACACGTATGTCTGGGTGATAGTGCTAGATCCCAGGGAACTAGAGTTACAGACAGTCGAAAGCTGCCATATGGGTGCTGGGAATTGAACCCAGGTTCTCTGGAAGAGCAGCCAATACTTTTAATGGCTGAGCCTTCTAATTTATTTTAAAGTGTAGCCACTTTCTCCACTTTTAGAGATTTTTTTAACATGCTATATTAGTTTAAAGAGAAGTGCTGTAGCCTGTTGTTCATATAGACAGAGGAAAAACTAGAGAGCCTAAGTTCTCAAAGCACGATCTGGACTTAGATTAGATCTGTCTACTAGTCACTAGCCAGTGGGCATGTGTAAGTCCTAGATCTGCTACTTATCTGCAAAATGAGAATAACAGGTGGAGCTAAATCAGAATCTGAACTAAAGTCCTCAGAATCAGCCAGAGTAAAGTAATAAAGTAAGTATATAGTAAAGCATTCCACAAATAGCATTTGAGCACGCAACTAATTCCAATCCAGAAACAAAACCAGAAGAGGATGTTGGATCTGGTAAGCATGCCTGTAATCCCAATACCAGGAGACTACACTTGGTGGACCGAAAGTTCTAGACCATCCTGGATCATATAAAAAACCCTATAGAGAGAGGGGGAGGGAGAGGAGGAAGAGAAAAGTCTACAGGAGAATGGGAAACACCATGCATTGCTTGACTTAACAAACAAAGCATTTTAATGGGAAGTTGTTGTGTAGTGTGCTTAGAGGAGAAACAGTTCCAAGCAAACAAAACAAATCTATAAGCAGTAATCCCAACACATTCTTTAAACTAAAATAATGATATAAGATGACTCTCATTTGATTTCAAGTCTTTCCACGTTATTTTATAATTGAACTCTGTGAATATATTATTTAAATCATAAAGTTAATCTAAGAAAGTAAATTAAATGAATTTCTTACCTACAGTATGAAGAAATACAAGATTAGTGTCGATGTAACAATTTTAACTCAAAAAATTCAATTATCCAGCACCAGTAGAAACCCACTTAAGAAAATATGAAAGGTAAGGTGAAGCCTATACCATCAAGAGATAAGACCATTTTAAAGCAATGATCAAAAGTTATTTTTCAATTCTTAATGGTACTGTTATTATCATGGATCAGAACTGGATACACTAGATAGTTCTAGTAAGCATCCCCGGGCCTACTGCTTCTGTTTCCTTCCTATCCCTGCTCTTCTCCTCCCTGATTTTCCCTCCCCTGCTGTTCTACAGATTTCCATCTGTAACCATTTCTACTTGGATGGAAAGTTAAGTCACCTCTCATGTATCCACAGACATCAGCACTGCCTTTTTGGATTCCTACTGCTGTTCTCTGTTTTCCCTGCATGGGCAGTGGGCAGCTGAACAAGCTGGCTACACAGACAAATATACAGATGCGGACTCAGTTCTGGTCCTGCTCTGTTCTAGCAACAGCTTCCTTCCACTGCTCTAAGAAAGCTCTGGCTGCTTCATGCACACACTTCATTTTAGTTGACACATTCTACAAAGCAGGGTAAATTGGGAATAGTTTACAAATAAGCAAAACAAAGGTCAGAGAAACAGTTTGTAAAAACAAAACGTAGAATGGCCAGGTTTGCTAATAAACAGTTAATAGAACTAATTTGAAGCTTAGAAACATCTGAATGACAAAATTAACATAAAATGGCAACTTTATTGTGCTTACTATAAATTCTGTCCCAAATATATTAAAAACTGAACTTCCCCCTTCTGTTACCTCACATTTTCTAGAAGAGAAATGGTACAGAGAAGCAGAGAGATGATGAGTAAGCAGTGCAGGAGAGCCCTGCCAGGTTAGTTTTAGAGAGCCCGAGACTTGCTGCTGTAGCCTACTGTCAGCTTTATAAATCTGCTGAACGTGGCGTGATACTGGGAAACATCTCAAGATTTACAGAGTCTAAAGAATGCAACCACAAAATGTTATTAGCATGTTAGAGGCATATGAAAATTTATTTATAATTAGCAGAATGCTACATACCAAAAAGCATTTTGTTGCAAATTTTATAAGAAACTATAATTTTTTTCAAAAACAGGAGAAAATATAAATATAAACTAACATTTCCATATATTTTATTTTGTAAGTTTCCATTTCCCCCCTAAAAACATAATAATTAATATACTGGCTATCCTGGCATCCATAGTTTTGTTTTCAAGAGTTCCAAACTATACACAGTCAATCATAATCCAAAAATAATGAGAAAGTTCTAGAAATAAACTGGCAAGTTTTCAAATGTATGCCATTCTAGGCAGAGTGACAAAACCTCGCCCCATCCTGCTCAATCCTGCCAAGCATGTAAATCGCCCCTTTTGTTCTGTGTATCCACTCTTCAAACTGTCCAGTATTTTAATTCACAGAAAAAGGTTGACTGTAAACTAGCACCATATCACAATGCATGCATTTGTTCACTTCACCTCATCACAGGACACCGTATCCCACCTTTAGTACATCACGTGTGAACACAGCAGAATGACATGCATGGAAGACCCTCTTCATGCATATTGTTATATATTACAACTATTCTACTTTGTCAGTCACAACAGTGATCTCTTACTATGCTTAAATTATAAATTAAACAGATTGTTTGTATAGGAAAAGGCATATTATATATAGGGTTTGTTATACCATACACAGCATAACAGACCAAGTAGTATTTCCTATTTATAAGGGAAAACCACTGAGCTACGATTTTAACTAGTTAACTTATAAAATCAATTGAATGTAAACAGTATAATGTAAAGAAACAGGATAAACATTGCCATTGAGAAGTTTTATAATTTCAAAAGCTGGGCATATATCTATCTGATAACACTATATGATAGTCCACTGAGTCTAGGACACACACACACACACCACACACATACACACACACACACACCATACACACACACACACACACACACACACACACACACACACACACTTCATATTTTTCAATTCTCACTGTCTAAAAACAACAGTGTATCTTATCAGCAATGTGTTCTGGTCTGAATGTTCCTCCCAAAAGTTATTCTGAAATTTAGTCAGCATAGTAAGGTGTACGATACAGAATCACATAAGACTTAAGTGGTGATTAATCCAGGACTCCATTCTCAGGAATGTACTAATGCATTCATGGATTAGTGGGTGATCCTGAGTGGGGGTTTGCACTAAAGACCCCATTTGGTTCCGTTTCTTCTGTGCTTCGTTCTCACGTTTGCACTTTTTCATGTCCTGTACCATGTTGGCATTCTGCAAACTTCACACCAGAGGAAGGCTCTTTGTACATGGGGCTCCCTGACTTGAGTTTCCAACTTCCAAAACTGCTAAGATGCTTCTTGCTGTTATGCAATTTTGCAGACTGTGACACTGAGTTACAACTAACAAAACTAAAGTAAGTATCTCAGTATAGGGTACTTTAAAAAACTATGATAATATAAGAGCTACCAGTCACACAACACTCACAGTGGACCGCTGCACTGCTGCGCCTGCTCTCCATGCATTGCAGTTCATTCTCAAAACACTTCTACAGGGTAGGCACTGTTACAGACACGACACATAAAAAATCCAAAGCACAGATTAAATAAACGGCTGGGGTTCACACAGCTGCTAAGTGGCAGGACCGGGGTTCATATTTCAACACAAATCTTGTTCCAGATCCTCGGATGTGTGCCGACAGTCTCAGCACATTACTACGCATGATTAGTTGCTTTCTCTGGAACATGCCAACTCCTCAGGCTTTTGATTCTCTGTAAACGCTCCTGGCTAGAGCACTTTCTGAAAGGTGCCTGTTTTTAAGGCACTTTTATAGGAATAACTAAAATCAAAAGTACAGTATTTTGGCTCTAAGCCAAAATGAAAGACAAATGCGGCCAATGGACAGCAAGCATTTTCCAGTTCCTGGGTTAGTAGCTTCCCACCTTTTCCCTGTTATCCCAGAGGAAGATGTGCAAGTACAGAACATTCACTTGAGATGTACGATTCTTCTTTAAAAAACAATATTCAGTTTTCTAGTCTATGGACAACCTCAGATTCATACATGAAGAAAACATGTGCAATGATGAGCTGATAATTAAAAAAAAGAGCGCTAAGAAATTTTGGTTATAATTATCATATGATTTTTTTCATGAATTGAAATTTCTCTTCTTTGAAATAAATTAAAGAACTTCAAACACTGCTCTATGAAGTAAAGGCCAACAACCAAACACTCATATAATTTCAGAAGCATGTGCTGTTTTATGTTGAAGCAGGTCAGCATATCAGGTCAGGTCTACGTTTGATGGTTTCTATAGAACGTCACAAAATGCAGTTTCCTGTGACAGGTTCGACATTTCTATCTTTATGAGATCAAGGATGTTACCCCAAATCAAAGGCTTATTAAGGAACAGAAGAAGAGTCCAGACCATTCCTATTTTATTTCAAAGCCTTTTCTTCTATGAATCTGTAATGTAAACAAGGAAAATGTACATCAAAACCGTTACTACTAACCTTATTTTACTACATATAATCAGCAGCATCAACTACTACTTTCTCTAGAAAAAGTGAATGTATGTGCAACAGAAGCCATATCTGTAATCCCAACACTTAAAGGGTTTAATAAAAAGGATTAAGAGTTTGTAACAAGCCTGGGGTATAGACAAGTTCAGCCTAGCCGAGACAGATGAGCAAGACTCTAACTCAAAAAACAAAACAAAAACAAACAAACAAACAAACAAAAAACAGGCTGAAGACACGTCTCAGTAGTGAAGAATGCTTCTTGCCCTTACAGAAGATAGAAACTTGTTTCCCAGCACCCATACCTTGCAGTTCACAATCGCTTGAACTCCAATGACACAATATCTGGAACCCTCGTCTGGCCTCTGTGGGATCCTACACACAAAGCGTGTATGTCTATGTATACACGCAGACACATACATACAAAAAGAATGAAACACTAGATACAACTACTTTAGCATTGCTATGAAGTAAGACTGTTAAACTATAAAGCATGCTGCTAGAATTCCATTTACAATTATATATATCCTTGTAGAAATGCTTCTAAAATGTATCACACACCTACCTGACTTATGATGTCAGTATATCATCACAAAGTTTAAATGTATCTTCATGACAGAATCATTAGAGTTTTACTAAATGTCAGGAATTACACTGTATGGAAGAGGAGACTGGTGTGCATAGTAAGGAGGAAAAATTGAGGAGCTAGTGGAGTCAGTAGGAATCCTGCAACTCTCAGCCATCCTGGGAGAATTCATACTCACCACTTCACAGTCTCAAAAGACAAAACAAACAAACAGACAGACCACAATAGCTACTGGAGTCACCATAATCAAAATAATGTCAGTCTTTGATACCTTGATAGCCGAGTTGTCTATGACCGAAATAGACCATCTATGAGTATTGGCCTTGGAACATTTTATAGTGCTTCCCCCTGGTATCAGTACCCCATTCTCTGCGGCCCATTCTGTCTTTCATTACCTGGCTGATTTTGTCTATTGTATCTGCTGCTATCCTAGAACATTCTTACCTCCACATGTTGCCATTTTTCTTTTCTTGATATGTTTTCATTTTGATATACAGCCTGTAATTTCTTGGCTTTCATATACAAAGTCCAAACATATAGGGAGGCCAAGAGAGATAAAGCCCAAGTGGAGAGGGTGACAATGGGACATAGCAGTTATTTAAATCTAGCATTAGGCATTATGCCATTATGGTACAGAATAAAGGATACTACATGAAATCTAACTGGTGCAATATTCAAGGAAATCACTAACAAATGAGATTAACTCAAAGTTAGGGCCATTAATTCTCTCATTTATTAATAGTTTTTGTATTTTTTTAAAACTTTAACCCTCAACTGTACAACAATATGACAGAAGGAAAGTATGAGAACTTAAGGCCATAAGGACATTGTAGGCAAGCATTCATCTAGAAATCGTACAGTCATGCTGAGACACTCACATGAGAAACAGAAAAGAGAACATGGCGCTGTTTCGGAATAGTTGTGTACACTGTAAAGGTGTCTTCTGACTAATTTAATCAAGAGTAAATGGCCAATAGCTAGGCAGGAGTGAATGGGTGGGACTTCCGGGGAGAAAGAGGACTCTGGGAAAAAAAGAAACAGCGATGCCAGTGAGACGTGGAAAATGCTGGACATATGGTACAGAGGAGAGGTAACCGAGCCATGTGACAGACTGTAGATTAACAGAAGTGGATTAATTTAACTGATAAGAGCTAGTTGGAAAAAAAAGCTGAAGTTACAGTTAAGTTTTCATAATTAATAATAAGTTTCTGTGTTGCACTAAATGAAGTGTAGAAGTCAATCCATGATATGAAAATAGAATTCAATCAGGAGAATTGCTGAAGAAAAGCCACATTTAAATGATGCTGGAAATGAAACAATCAATTAGTCAAATAAAAACCTCAGTTGACAGCCTCTCCAACAGAATGAACCACATAAAAAACAGTCAAATCTGGAAGGCAAAGTAGAGGAAGTAGATCACTCAGTAAAAGTCAATGAGAAGTTTACAAAATATATATGAATGGACAATAGGAGAGCCTTAAGACACCATAAAACGGACTCAGCTTTGAAATAGAATCATAGAAGAAGGAGAACACCACAGTGAAGGTATAGAGAATATTGTAAATAATATTATCTCCAAACCTATAGAGACGTCATTCAGCTATAAGAGGACTGTAACCTAGAGACATACATTACAAGAGGCCTACAGAACATGAAATAAACAAAACCAGAAAAGAAACTTCCCAGGATGTATTATAATTAAAACACTAAACCCACATTATTTTAAAAAGGTTATTGAATGCTGCAAGAGAGAAAAGTCAGATTGCTTATAAAAACCCATCAAAAGAACATCTGATTATTTAACATTAATTATTAAAACCAGGAAGGTCTGAAAAGACATATTCCAAGTTCTGAAAGACAACAACTGTCAATTCATATTATCATACTGAGCAAAACTATCCATTAAAATTGAAGGAGAAATAAATAGTTCCATGAAAAAGCACACTAAAGGAACTTATGACCACTAACCCAGCTCCACAGAGTCTACAGGAAGGAATATTTCAGGCTGAAGAGAAGGAAAAAATACCCAAGAAGTCAAACAAATAAATAATAAGTAATGCCAGGGAAGTACATGAAAATACATTTAACAAAATTCCACAAAAATACATCCTTCAAATTATATCTTCATATTAATAGACTAATTCCTCCCAATAAAGGGCACAGAGTGCTAGCTGGCATTTTTTAAAAAAGAAAATAAACAGAAACAAAACAGGAAAAACAAGAGATTAAGAAGGACTAGCTATTCTTATATTTGGTAAAATAAACTTTATTCCAAAACTAATTCAATGAAAAGGTACATTTCATATTCATTAAATGAAGAATCTGCCAAGAAGATATTACATTTCAAAACACAACAAACACAGCACACCCAGCTTCATAATAAAGGGGCACACTGCTAGATCAAACAAGAAAGACTAAGTATAGCCCTGCACAGTAATTGTGACTTCAACATTCCATTCTCACCTATAGACAGCCTATCTGAAGCACAGATTATAAATCAATGGATCTAACAGAAATACACAGCATTATACCCAAACACTGAAGAATACAGTTTCTTCTTGGAAACCAATGGAACTTTCTCTAAAATTAATCTCATATCAGAAACAAAGCAAATCTCAACCAATATAAGAAAATGAAATAACATCCCGCATTCTATCTGACCACAAGGGAATAAAGTTGGATATCAATAACACTAGGAACAACAAAAAGTACACAGATAGACTCAAGGAAACTAAGCAACACAGTGCTGAATGATAACTGAGCCAAAGAGGAATCCAAGGAGGAATTGTAAAAATTCCTAGAACTGAATGAAAAATGAAACTAACCCTATCAAATCTATGGGAAATGATGAAACAATCCTATAGGAAAGTTTATGTGTCTACATAAAAAAGAAGAAAGCGGGAGAGATCACATATTCTTAATTCAATGGTGTACCTGAAGGGCTTAGAAAAACAAGAACAAACAATTCCCTAAATTAGTATTTTGGAAAAGATAATCAAAATCAGGGCTGAAAATAATGAGAAAAAAAAGCAGTACAAAGAGTAAAACTAAAACTCGGTTCTTTAAAAAAGATTGCGAAGCCTTTAGCCAAATTCAACAAGAGAAACAGAGAGGATCCAAATTAGGAAAAGTAGAGATGAAAAGGAATACATTTTAAGAAACACTAAGCAAACTCTCTGAGAATGGTTCAAAAAATTTACCTCCACTAACCTGTAAAATGTAAAAGAAATGGATGAATTTTCGGATACATATGGCCTACAAAATTAAACCAAGATGAAGGCTGTCCTTGCTAGGGTTTCTATTGCTGTGATAAAGTACCATAACCAAAAAGCAAGTTGGGGAGGAAAGGGTTTTAATTGGCTTACACCTCCCTATCACTGTTTGGAAGCATTACAGCTTGAATGGAAAGGTATCCTGGCAGTCGGGAGCCAAGGAATGCCACAAAGTCACAATGCACAAAAAAAATACGCACACAAGAGATTTATTGGGAGGGAAAAAACTAGGAGGGTGGCTGCCTCTGCTCGGGCAAGAAACAGAGCAGAAGGCAAGGCTTATAAAGAGTTTCTCTGGGGAAAGGGGTTGGAACTCTTCAGGGTAAAGCTTTCAAGGCTGGATATTGTTGAGGTTTCAAATCCAGAGATTGGGCTTTTTACTCAGTAGGGTGGAGGCAGGGTCCAGGAGTTAGGGCAGTCAGAATGTTCTACAGATAAAGCCTGCAGTTCGAGGTTCAACACTGAGGGAAGTAAGTCAGGGCAGGAACTCATGCAGGGCAGGCACCTGGAGGCAGGAGCTGATGATGCAGGCACCTGGAGGCAGGAGCTGATGATGCAGGCACCTGGAGGCAGGAGCTGATGATGCAGGCACCTGGAGGCTGGAGCTGATGATGCAGGCACCTGGAGGCAGGAGCTGATGATGCAGGCACCTGGAGGCTGGAGCTGATGATGCAGGCACCTGGAGGCTGGAGCTGATGATGCAGGCACCTGGAGGCTGGAGCTGATGATGCAGGCACCTGGAGGCTGGAGCTGATGCAGCCCCCATGGAGGAGTGCTGCTTACTGGCTGCTCCTCATCTCATGGCTTGCTCAGTCTGCTTTTTTTTTTTTTTTTCTTTTTTGTAACTAATTCCACATTTTATTCAATGTTCCTTATTTTATTTTAAAATAAACAAGTGTTGGGGATTTTTTAAATTTAAGTTTAATTTCTGACAGATTAGAGTTAATTTTAAACAAATAGGAAAATAATATTTAAACTTATGATTATGTAACTCATATTATGTCATTAATAGAAAATAAATTGTGTAAGGAAAATATTAAATGTCAACAAAATATTCTAAATTATATATTTGAAGAAAACTATATATATATATATATAAAAACATTTGGAATTCAAAATTTACCCCTATGAAAGTACTTATTATTTTGATAGCATAAAATAATTGAAATAAATTTTATTTCATTGAAAAGTATTATTATAAAACAATTTAATACTCATTTCATTTCTAAAGTAAAATATTAATATAACATGAAATATCCTCTAAGGACATTGTATCTGTAATGACAGTTCAAAACTTTGTTTCATGAAAAACGAAATTCTTATTTTTTTTATTTGACTACAATTTTAAATGAAATTAAATTAAAGATATTTAAAATATAAGAGACATCACTTCCACATCACCAAGGAAATATTTTAAATAGTTTTTTCTTTTTTAAATTTTTATTTATTTATTTTTATTAAGAGATTTTCTATTTGTTTTACTATCAGCCACAGATTGCCCTGCCCTCCCTTCTCAGTCTGTTTCTTACAGAACCCAGGATCACCAGCCCAGGGATGGCACCACCCATCATGGGCTGAGCCCTGCCCCAGTAGTCACTGATTAAGAAAATGCCTTAGAGGCTTGTCTACAGCCTGATTTTACAGAAGCATTTTCTAATTGAACTCCCTCCTCTAAGAGGACTTTAGATTGTGTCATGGTGACATAAAACTATCCAGTATACAGATACATAAAACCCAAGGAGATACAAGTAGTAATTAAAAATCTCCCAGGGCCAGATGGCTTTAGCAGAGATTTCTATCAGACCTTCAATGAAAAACTAACGAAATCCCTCCTGGAATTACTCTGTAAAACAGAAACTGGAGAGAGCACTCCCATTCCCTTACAAAGCCAGTTACAACAATGAAAATTATAGGCCAAGCTCTCTACTGAACACAGAGCAAAAATTCTTAATAAAATACTTAGACATGGAATTTGTAAAAACATCCAAAAGATTCGGTACAATCAAGTTAGCTTCATCCTAGAGATTCAGCGATGGTTCGCCATATATAAATCAGAAACTATAACTCATAAATAGACACAGGACATAAACTACTCAATCATCTCATTAGACACAGAAAAGGCCTTTGTCAAAATCAAATATCCAGCCATGATAAAAGTTATGGAGAATCTAGGGATATAAGGGCATATCTCAATATAATAAAGGCACCATAAAGTAAGCCCACAGGCAGTATCATCCTAAATGGAGAAAAAAATTCAAAGCAATTTCAACTAAAATCAGAAACAAGACAAAGATGCACTCTTTCAACTCTTTGTTCAACACAGTGTTTCAACTCTTAGCTATAACAATAAGACAAGAGAAGAAGATAAGGGTGATATAAATAAGAAAGGAAAAAGTCAAACTATCCTTACACACAGACAATATGACTCTATACATGAAAGACTCTAAAAACTTTACCAGAAAACTCATATCTGATAAACACATTTAGCAAAATATGATAGAAAATTAACATGCAATAGCCAACAGTGTTTCTATATGCCAACAATAAACATACCAAGAAATGAGGGAAATAATCCTATACACAATACCTTCCCCACCTCCATGCCCAAATAAAATATCTTGAAATAAATCTAACCAAGGAATTAAAATTTTGTCCAATGAAAGACACAGAAAAATACACCAGAAGACAGAAAGTCATCCCATGCTTTGGAGGACAGGGTAGAGAAGTTAGGTATGGGTTACCTCTTTTTCAATTGTTGTTCAGTGGGATCCATTGACTTTCCCACAACATTCACACTATTGTTTTGCCCTTGATTATTCTCCAGAACTTGAGGTAACACTATGTTGTTGAAGTTACCAAGTAATTGACTCTTAGGACATTGAGAAATCATGCTGGTGCTCACTTGGAAGCCTCATCACAACTCTCAGGCTTCATTGTACATAAAGAGATCTATCTCACAATATCACCAATGATGGCAAAAGACAAAGGGAACAAAGTCAACCACAGTCTGTCTTACTTGAGATTTCTTATGGACAATAGAAACTGATATCAAAATAGATAAAAAAAATTATGAGATATATAACTTACTGCGCTAACCAGCAGAGCAGAAATAAATTGCTTAGCCACATTTTGAATTCTACCTTTTAAATTCTTCTCTAATAGACAAATGCTTAGATAAACAGTTATTTTCCTTTTTCCATTTTTTGAAGAGAATCTGGAACTATTATCTTCAAAACCACCTAGAAATACTTCTCACACAATGAGCTCAATAACAATCTGGAAAATGGGGGAAATCAATTTTACTTTCTATAAAAACATTTGTCTTTAATTCATGTGTTTCAAAAGAAACATTTCACAAAAGAAGAATACATTAAGGTCTAACAAATGTCTGCCACAAAGTGACATCTTGGGCAATAAATCACACACAGGGAAAGTATCAGGAAGTACAGAGTGCTGTAGATCTGAAATTGTGCCACTTTTCTATCATGTTAATAAAATTGTCTAATACCATGCTTCTAGGATTGTAGCCCGAAATAGGAAACAGGTGACTCTATTTAAAATTGAAAAGTCAATAAAAATAACATACACACATAATTTAAAATTTAATTTATAAGCAATGACTTTAATAAAATGTATTCAGTTACTCTTGTTTATAAACAAGTACATTTGCATATTTTTCTTGATCTAAATAATTCTGTAGCACTTAACAGCTTGAAGACTGGCTGGAATATTATTTGTATTTTATCTGTGGATTTCATTCTGTACGTATTTCATTTTAATTGTTATTTTATTAACTTTCAAACTTTCAAATCTATTATGTTTAAATTGTTATCTTAAACTGCAAAGACTTTATTATGGTAACATCTCTAGCAGTTTTTTCTTGCTCCAGGTAGGCATTTTCACTTAATAGCAATTTTTCCATACAATTAATATTAAGCTCAATTAAAAGTGTTTTCTGGTTTACTGCAGTTTTACTGAGGAAAGCCCAGCAAATACTATATTTATTTCTATATATGTATGCAATGTTCTCAGGGTGGCCTGATATTCTCACCTGAGTACAAATAGTGAGAAGACTGATGAGTGGGAAAAGCCAATGATGACAGTCCCAGTGATGAAGGAAACTGCGACAAGCATGAAAGAAAACAGGCAGATGACACCCAGAGAGCAGGAGAGAATGGGGAGCACAGTGGGTTCACATCGGTGTAGGGATTTTACATATATCGATTAATCACTCTTTGTGATATAGAAAATACTGTTACATATTCCTTTTCAAAATTTCTCCTAGGTGTAAGATCCCATTTCTTTATATTTTGACTCCATAAAGCAACAAAATAGACACTTTGGAACACAGCATTTCTGGGTGAAGGGTTCACCTCCACAGAAGCAGGCTGCATACATTTACACCTTTGACAACATCACCCAAGAAAGTTAGACCATACTGTCAATGGCTTCTGTTTGTTGAAAATAAAGTACCAATTGTAAATGAACACAGGAACCCAGGAGCAAGCAGAGCACTTTCAGGGGCATTTACAAGCCAACAAGGTGTAGCTTTTTGTATTTTGTTCTTCCTTAGTATGTAATATGGAGTTTTTCTTTAATTTTTGAGATTATAAGAAGAAAAGAAAAAAGGAAAAATAAAACAAAACACCATCAATTAAAACACAGCCTGTTCAAGGTTATAGCCTCGTAAGCATCTCCAAGAATCCTAAACTCAGAGAATACAGTCTCAGTAAAAGTCAAGGGAAAACAGCCCCATTGCTAAGAATTCTTAGCACAAACATTGTGACGTGTGTAGAAGGGGGCTCCAGAAACTCATAGCACACACCAGCTTTCAATTGCATTCTCAGTCCAAAGTCCTGATTGGTTAGTTCAAATAACCTCAAGTCAAGAATTGGGTTTCTAGTTATTATAAAACTTGAAATGACCACTAACTCCAAAGTCACTATGAAGGCCACCACCTGTATCCCAGGAGTCAGATTCCCTCAGATCCGCTGCAAAGGCACGATCAACAACCAAAGAATCACATAGCACATAAGGAAGAAAGATGGTGAGAGAGAATGAGAAGAAACCACGGACAGAAAATCATGTCATCTGAAAACAGCCTGCTTCCTAGAGTTCAGAATACAGGGTCAGAACATATAATACCATGGGTAGCACTCATAGATCTAAGGAGTCATTGAGAATTAAAGAAGCAAGCAAAAGAGTTTGCAATACAGTAGACTTTAATGCAATTCTTTTCCATTTGCTCCTCAATACATAAATATTTTGATTAAGTGGGACAGCAAATATGAATTATTTAAAAGCTTGAATTATGGTCTGCTCTTTTGTGGTTTGCTAAATCATATTTCTTGACAATAAACTCAACCATTAAAATGTTCACAGAGTAGATGTGGAAGATCTATCAGATTGTTAAACTTCCCTGTGTAATTTTTAAAAGTTACACATTACTGATAGTGTGTTTTCTTTATCTAGAAAATTCTGTCATAGAAAGCAAATTCTATTTATCAAATCTAGACTCAGATCTATATATACAACTTATCAAAAGCTCTGAAAAGGTATACTTAAGATGCAAAGCTTCCTCATTATTAATGACAAATTATCACAGCCAATTTTGATAACTGCATATGGAATAGCGTAGCCTAGCGTACTTTTTGAATTGAAAAGACTCAGCACCCTGTTTCAAATTTTTCCTTTAACAGTATATAATTTCTTATAATGATAATAATGGTATTACCTTCATTTTTATAGCTATAAGTAAAGCAAGCCCAGGAATTTTGAAGTTACATTTCAGTATGCAATTGAGCTTTGCTACAAGATATTGACTCTATAATTTTTCATCCTGGGGCATTTATCTTATAGGATACATAAATTAATTCTAGATAACATAAAAGGAGAAAATCACCTACTTATCTAAATAAATATTAATTGGGCTTTATAAGTCAGATGAGTAAAGTATCCTTCCTCAACTGCTGAAGGTTATAATACTAAAAATATCTTCATTGGCAAAATTACAAAAATGTAATTATGAAGATGAAAATCTTCTTAGACTAGATGAAGAAAAAAGGATATGCTGGGCTTAGGAGAGATGGAGGGGATAATTTTGATCAAAATATATTGTATGCATACATAGAAATCTCATGGAATAAAAATATACAAAAAAGCTATCAATTACCTACATAATAGATATGGACGAGTGTATATGTGTGTACATATATGTACATAAACTATATGTATGGATATAAAATCAATAAACAAACATTCCAGGAAGCATTCTATTCCCCAAACAATATGCTCTGGTAAGAAACTACCTCTTTGAATAGTTGGTGAACTATTGCCAGGATATTATGATGTGCACTGAAACAGACTCTTCCATCAACTTTATATTATATAGACACACGCTGGCACTGGATTGCCATCATATTGCTCCACACAATCTTTACTTCATTTCACATATATGACTTTTAGATTTCCATTTGTTTGAATCTTCTCAAATTTTGTCAATGGTTACTTTTTATAGAAATAAGTCTAAGACAAGTAATTTTCCTTGCTCAGTCTATGCTGTACATATACTCACAGCTAGATAATCACAATATTGCCTTTCTAGTTCCAGAGTGGCAGAGACAGGAGCAATGACTGTTGCTACTTATGTTTAGAGATTAAATCACTCTGGTGTTCATGTAAGAGGAAGCTTAATGATCCTATTTCTCTTGCCTAGGACCTGGAAACTCCAACCAAAAGGTGAAAATAAGTATGAAATCAGTGCCTTCACATTCAAAGGAAACACCAGATACAGCTAAGGCCAGATGACATCTTTCAGAAAAAGTCTCTATGAGATTTCAGATCAAGAAACAATCCTTTCATTCCAAGAGTACTGGTAGAAAGAAGCATTTTTCACTTGGCTTCCATCAGATCTTAAAAGTCAGACTGCATGCATATATATCTTGCAGCAGTCATAGAAAGAAGAAATGACTAGGCTATCTAATTAGTTACCTCTAATTATTTCTGATGTGTGTCGTGTGCCCTTACCTCAAATAAAAAGGTAAACCTGGGGCCCCTTGTCACGAGTTTATAAAAGGGCAAGGGATCTCCAGCATCAGTTAGAGGCTGTGAGGCCCAATGGGCTAGAACACAGAAAGCCTAGAAGATATAAATAAAAATGCATCATTTTCATGGATAATAAGAGACACCAAGAGAGGTCTTCACATATTTAAGCAAGCCTTCTAGGAGAGAACTA
This sequence comes from Onychomys torridus, assembly GCF_903995425.1. Classification (NCBI taxonomy): domain Eukaryota; kingdom Metazoa; phylum Chordata; class Mammalia; order Rodentia; family Cricetidae; genus Onychomys; species Onychomys torridus. Next base: position 15,849,527 of record NC_050456.1, read on the forward strand.
CTGTACAGTTTCCATAAGGAAACAAAGGCAGGTCAGCCTGGGCTACAGAGTGAGTTCCAGGAAAGGTACAAAGCTACACAGAGAAACCCTGTCTCAAAAAACAAAAACAAAAACAAAACAAAACAAAACAAAAAGCACAAAACACAAAACAAAAAAGAAAGAAACAAAGGCATTAGTAACTAGTCTATGTATATCACAGATGTAGAAATTCTCATGGAAGGAAGGAAGAGAGGGAGGGAGGGGAGAGAGGGAGAGAGGGAGCCAGCCTAACACAAACCTACATACATAAAAGGAAAGCTTTGCTCACTTCCTTCTACCCAGTTCCTCAATTTGAAAGAGTGAAACATAATGGTGGGGGTGGGGGAGGCACTTCTAAATTAATAAATGCCGTTACTTAAATCTAAAAAGATAATGTAAAGTTCCCAGGGCACAAGGCCAAAAGTGTTGAAATAATAGAGGTCTTTAGGCAGATATAATTCAGTTCAGTTTACATATCACACTCTTAGGGGATGTTTAAACCAAGGTGACTGGGATGTTAGAAAACATACTTAGAATGATCTGCTACCCCAGTAGTCTACCACAGCCTTTACAAAAGGGTAAAATGGACTATCTGAGGGCCATCCAATCACAAAGAAAAGACTGTGCACACTAAAGACTGAAGGTATATTTCATGAGCAAGATGAATGAAATTTTTAATTTTTCAAAAAGATCAAAATTCAACTTAGTGGTTTTTGTGGGGGAAGGGTTGTTTATGTAACTTGAAAGAGGCTGGTATAATAGGAAACAAAAGTAAAGGTTCGCAAATATAGTGAACATAGTTTTCTACACTCTTGAGTTCTCTAGTCGTTGAGTTATATATGCAGCACATGACATTCCATTCTGAGGATGCATGAAAACTTAAAGAGAGATTCTAGGAAAGAAAGTATGTGGCAATGACGCCATTCACACTACCGAATTTGGGTGTGAATCAAGCAAACCATGTAGCAGCAGATAGGTATACTAAGAGAAGGGACACACACATCAGAAATAAGTGTGCCTCGGCGTAAAAATGCATGCCTTACAATTCATATTACACATTAACAAATGTTCTGTAAATACAAAGAGCTATGGTCTTCAGTTTTACAGCTAAACATCATCTGTAACACAAAATATTTGAAACGCAGCAGGAGACACACAGACCAGACATGGATGATGAGAAAAGATGTTGTGTCAATAAATACAAGCTGAATAGCAGAGTATAAAGAATTCATGTGTGTGTGTGTGTGTGTGTGTGTGTGTGTGTGTGTGTGTGTGTGTGTGTGTGTGTGTGTGTGTGATATTCAAACACAAGTTCAATCACCAAATATTCTTGGAAATAGAACAGGTGAAATCACATGGGTATATTATGGTACATATACTTTAAGAACAAATTATTGAAAAAAATTAAAACAAAAGCAATCAAAGTTACTTTGAAATATATGAAATGTACAATAATAAGGTGTATAATATGCATATCTACACATACTTACACACAAGGTATCTTTTATTACAAGATGATTCAAAGAGAGACACTGAAGGGCTACAAAGAGGCTCAGCAATGAAGAGTGCCTGTGCTTTTCCAGAGGTGTTGCTGGAGTTTTTCTCTCCAGCTCCCACCAAGCCCCCAAAATCCCACACCCCACTTATAAAATAATCACTCAGTCACTTATATTACTTATAAACTGTATGGCTGTGGCAGGCGTCTTGTTATCTACTTCTTCTATCTTAAATTAACCTATTTCTATTAATTTATACTTTGCCCTGTGGCTTACCAGTACCTTACATCTCCCTAGTCATGGCAGCGGCTGGCAGTGTCTTTCTACCTCAGCCTTCCACTTCCCAGAACTCTCTTCTCTGCTTGTCCCGCCTATACTTCCTGCCTGGCTACTGGCCAGTGTTTTATTTATTAACCAATCAGAGCAACACATTTGACATACAGAACATCCCATAGCACAGACGACCCAAAGTTCAGTTCCCAGCATCCACACTGGGTGGCTCACTGCCATCTGTTACTCCAGCTTCAGGGGACATGAAGCCATCTTCTGGCTTTCCTAGGCACATGTGTGACATACATACACACAGACACAAAAATTTTAAAATGAGAGACAGTGGGCAAAATTCTCAAGAAATTACATAAATAGTAAACAAAAAAGGGATCCTACTGTCGAGAGAATCAAAGGAGAAAAAATATCAAACTAACAGTGGCAATTACTGTCAGACACTTTGGAAAGTTAAAATGTGGTGACAGACAGCTGCTGCATTACTGAAAAAGTTAGTTCAGAGAGTTATGAAGTAGGAGCACAATGATCTGTTTTCAAAGATCTGAATCAAAGAAGTAAATTAGGGATTTTTGTAATTTAATAAAAGTAGGAACTGAACACATTAGTAAGCCAGAAAATGGATCTAATGAGAAATTTTTTCAAAAATGCAAAGATTGAGGTAGTCAAACATGACTCTGGAAACGTGAAAATATCATAATAAATGGAAGCCTTAGAAGAGGCCCAACATTCCCTTTCTGGGTGGTAAACAAGCAATAAATGTGAAATTACACAGTAATTTCCAGTATAAAAGGAAGCTGATGGAAATCCTTAAGAATATTCTACAAAAACTGAAGCAAGCCCAATTACAGAACATCAGTGTGTTAGAGGGAGTTTCTAGGGTAACAGAGACGAACACCTTGACAAGTACAGTGATAAGCAAAGGGTCACACAACAAAGCAGGACCAAGGGAAAACACTTGTTATAATGAGAAGCAAAATAAACCAGACCAAATTCAGCCTTTTGTCTTGGTGCTGAGTGACCAGAGCAAAGCAAGCAGGGTAAGGAGAAGTGTCTCTTCTAAGAGTCTTGTTTCCCTAGAGATCGGTTTGAATTGTAAATGAAACTTTAGGACAAATCACAGCATTGGTTTGCTCTTCAGATGATGTAGATTAGGAGCCAAGGAAGCGGCTCAGTTGAAAGAGGGCTGACAGCACACAGGTGTGCCCAGAGTTCAACAGCAGCACCACAGGGATCTAGCACATCTGTAATCCTAACCCTTGAGTTGTAAAGTCAAGAAGACTAGGAGTTCAAGGTCATCTTTGACTACAGAGTGGGTTCAAGGCCAGTCTAGGCTTTGTGAGACCAGTAGATGTAAAGGAGAATCAAAGGCAGCTGTATCATTAAAAGGGTTGCTGAAGGCTTATAAAAGACAAAGTGCTGGGTCTGTCTTCCAACCTGTAGGAAGCTCTCTTGCATTCATATTTTAAAGAGCAATAGTCCCAGAAAGAAAGGTAAAAACACCAGCAAAATGATCAGTGTAGGAGCTACAGCATTCCTTGCTACTCTGAAACATATTTTATTTAAATCATTTCATTCAGGTTTCCCTGTGTCCTTGTCTTTAATGAATGCTTAAGGTAAAACATATTATGCCAAGCAGCTTTAAACAGATAAAATTGGTGATTGCTTAAAGTGGAAAAATGTTATCAAAGTAGCTACTTTAATAACTTTGTGTTTTGTTGTTTGTTTTAGTCAACCAACTGTTTCATTCTTAATGTCTTTTCACTCCAAAAATCAGAACTATTTTGATAGGGTCTAGTAAGGTCTAGGTGAATTCTAAGTAAATAATTCTCTGGCATTTGCAAACACTACGATTAAAAAGTATTGTGCACTACTATGGAGGAAACATGCACACAGGTTCTTTTAACATGCTGTGTGTGATTCAACTGAAGGTAAGTAACAGTCTAAATTACATAATACAGACTAAAAAGCCCTATTGTAGTCTAACCCTTGTGTTCAGTTTTAGTAACCACTTTTAGAATCTGTATGTAATAAATACCTACAGGCTGAATACACAGATAGTAAATACTAGAAACAGTCATTTAACACCAAGTTAGAGAAATAATAACAGCAGGTTATATTTAGGAATATATATGTAATTACATATATGCTTGCAATAACAATTAATAGAAAAAAGGGGGACCATGAATTTGAAAGACAGAAAGGAGGTTCTAGACTGGGAAAGGGGAACGGAAAAACGTAATTACATTATTTCAAAAATTTTTAAGGTAAAGATAAATGAAATACTATGAAAATTACTCATCTCAAAGTACATCAAAATGCTGTATTCATATTTCACATTCTCATAATTAAAGATGACTGCAACATATGCTTTCACTGCATATGTAGACAATTCTTAGCATTGCTTCACAAGGAAAAGAAATAATAAAAACTGCACATATGAACATCAATTATGGGCAGATTCTCAAAGCAAGTCAATTAATTAGGAAATGACCCTCAAGATTGTAGGACTTTGTAATATGAGACTATGTAGTTGGACAAAGATACAATAATCCTTGAGCAACATGAAAATAGGATAATACAGATATTTCCAAAGCAACATTTTGCAGACCCCAAAGTTCAGATGAGTGAGTATGAAAAGATTTAAGAAAAATACATGTTATGAGGAATTCTTTTTATCATGTTTCAAGTCATAAGTTGTAACCTATTTGGGTAAATCAGGAAATTTAAATTGTATAAAATCCATCACAATGAAGTCAAAATACATAAACACATGCTCTTGTCCACTGTAACCTAGGAATTTAGGACCACCAGCTCTTCCTTTACCAGCATGATTGGATAAATCTCCTTTACAATATCACATTATTAGAGATAAACTTGTCTGACTCTGGCAGATTTTTCTACAGGTTGATCATTTTTGGCCTGTGTGATACATAGCAATAAAAACCATGATTAGAAAAGGAGGTCAAATGTATCATGGCATAATTGTGTCATTAAGATATTACATCAAAACTATGAAAACTCAATTTTTTCATTAATACATGGAAATAACAGTTTTCCTCTTTTCTATTTTTCTTTTTAAAAAAATGTCATCTATGTATATATTATATGTTAAAATATTCTTTCCCATCCCAACTCTCTTTTCTCACCCCTCCTGTTAATCCCCTTTTGTTCTCTAGACACTTTGAATTCTACCTTCATACCTGACATATAGATACAAGATATTATATGTCTATATAAAATCTAGGAACCACAAATAAGATAAGATATATCTGTTTTCAGACACTGCTGTAATTTATGGATAACTCTGATGAGATGTTTCTCAGAAGATGAAATTAGAATGGCCGGTAAATGCAAAATGGTGAAACATCTCTAGCAAACAGAGACATGTCAATCAAAACTACACTGAAACTCAATTGACCCCATTAAGAATGGTAATCATTAAGGAAACAAAGAAACAAAAAACAAAAACACTGCTGAGGACTGAAATGGGTAAAGGAACCCATTTACAGCATTAGTGGGAACCTAAACTAGCCCAGCCTCTATGCAAATCAGTATGGGGAGAAAAGCCAACCTGTAGTAGGACTCAACTATACCACTCCACAGTATCTACCCAAAGGGTACCATTTCAACATACCACACAGATGTTTACATAACTTTTGGCTAACTTTGGGAGCATGGAGAAACATAATGTTGTAACAGTAAATTAAATCTAATTGCCTTAGAAAAAAATCTAGTCTATCAACTAAAGTAAGTTTCCATGGCTTGAAACCAATAAGTTTAATATTAGTAGGCATAAAAGTATCCCAAAATATTTTGTGGGAATGCAGAAGCCAATGAGATTATTTATTCAATTATTCATTATTAGTTTATTATATTATAAAAAAATTATACAATATATTTATAATTATTCATTATTAAATATTCAAGTATTAATTATTAAAATACAGTTTACTTAAGATATAACCCTCATATATATGAACTGTTTGTTGAGTACATGCTCTGTATAAGTTAGTTCAAATCTACCATCTACAATGTACACATATGATAAACATATATCATAAACGTGCAATTTTTTAAATATTATTTTGTCCTTTAACAAAGCATTTATTACTTATTTATGTGATGCTGGACTTTGCAAATGCTATTCATTACCACTGAGCTAAACATCCAGCCCAGATTTTACTTTACAATCTTACCACTTAGTACTTTCTTAAATGTACATGATACACCCTGAGATGCTTATGGTGTGCAGAGGACTATCACCATCATTACACTAGACACACACAGTGAAATGACTTCACCCGTGCAAATTAACAGTCTTATCACTTTCCACCATAACTTTTTGTGACAAGAGCACCTAAAATTTATACTTTTGACAAGTTTTCAATAAGCAATATTAACTATAGTCCTCATACTGTGCATAGGAGATGTCTAGATTTGTTCATTCTGCTTATCTGCGTATTTACTCTGACTTACTTCCCCCATGTCTTCTTTTTTTTAAATCATGGTAACTAGTTTTCCTTTCTCTGTTTCTATATACTTAACCCTTTTGAGGGTCCACCAATTAAGTGAGATCACACAGTGCTCTGTCTCTGGATTACTTCAGGTAATGTCACAAATATCAGCTTTCCTTTTTCCAAAGGTTGACTATCATTCTACTGTCTTTCTATTTATCTACTGTTTAAGATCCAAATACTCTAAATAATAAGATATTTATAATATGATAAGACATATTTATAATGGCATTCTTAAAATATGGTTTTTACAGATTTTCCTACAATAGAAAACTAAAAATGACCCTAGCCTTTCTAATTCTTTATCCTCTAGACATAACCTGGAGGATTATTATGACTGACCTACTTATAACAAATCATTTTTAACACTTCACAGCCAATTAAAATATGAGTTTAGTTCTTTATTTAGTCACAAATGTTGAATGGATGTCTGCAGCATGTTTTTCTGTACTTAACAGTGTTTGGGTCTTGAGTGGTTGTTTTCTCTTTAACAATCTTGAATGCAATCAGAATCATTTCTGTATATTGGATATAGCATCTGACAGAAGGTAAAGGTAATCCTGAGGTGTTGGACCATTGGAACTGTGTGGATGATGCTGTTACTAGGATGCAGAAGACTGAAGAAGATGAACTGTGAGACTAGGCATCAGCAGGGTAGTTAAAAGTCATATTTCATTTTAACGTACAAATTAGACTTACAAACAACATAAAGTGAGCAGTTGAAAAATGCAAACATTGAAAAAGGTTGTGTGAAGCCAAGGTACTGGGTAGGGTTACAAACAGTGAGATTGAATAGGAAAGGAAAATAGTTCAAGACCTGAGCCTAGAAATTACAAGAATCCAGCAAATACAGTTTGAGGTTGCAGTCAGCAAGGCAGAGGTTTGCTGCAGGAAAAATAAACAAACAAACAAACAGTGCTTATAAGAGGCGCATTGAAAATTGCTATCACAGAAAGCTGGGGGCTGTACTGGAAGGATCGGGTTAAAATTCCATGAAATAGGTTCACAAGAGAAAAGGGAGGAGAGCCACATGAAACTGCACAGGCGTGGACCGACGATTCTGTTAATAGCATAGCAAATGGAATGGAAAACAAAATAAAGGGGAATATGCCTTTTGTTCTTACAGCAATGGAGAAATTGCAGCAAGTTCCTAAAAAACTACTTTTCAACAGGGTGAGAAAAGAGGAAAGAATGATGCAGTTGTGGGAGGAGGTAAGAGGAGATGGAGTCTAAAAATAGAAGCCAGTTTATTCTAGGCAGAGATGTTTGCCAAATCAAGAAAACAGCAAGTGTAGTTGAACAGAGTGGAACACACCTGTAATCCTACAGCTCAGGAAGTAGAGGCAGGAGAGAGACTAGCCTACCAGGTGCTCACTGAGGTCTTGTCTCAAAAAGAAAAGGCAAGATTCTCATGCAGGCACTGACTGATACACTCACATGGGTGGTCTGGTCTCACTAGTTTAAGAGGCTTCTCAAACAATTTTATCTTCCTATGAAATGAGAAATAAAATCATCAATGAGGATGGTTGGAGGGGGTTTTGCAATTAATTATTTCATGAATGAAGAAACATTGCAAGGAAGGATAAAGTTTGTGTTACTGCCTGCTTACAGCCTCGCTCATGCTTCTGCTTCTAAAACCATATCCTGATAGGAACAGAAGCAGGAAAAACTCCTCACCGTGGCCTCTAGTCCAAGAAATGAAAGTGTGTCCTGGATGAACTTCAACACTTGCTGTCAAATCCCCTGCACTGTCACTCACCCGCACTGTCACTCACCTGCACTGTCACTCACCCGCACATCCACAGGCCCTAACTCGGAATAACTGCACTGCTCTAATACTTACGCCCACAATATTTAGTTGTTTTGACAATTAAAAACATTTATAAAATATTCTTGCTGTTTCCTTTAACTTTCATATATCATCTAGTATTCCTAACTAAATTTACCCTGTACAATGAAATATTCACTATGATTTTATTTTTTTCAGAGTAATTCAGGAATCAGTTTGTCTCAGGAAATTTATGCCCACAAGGTCACAGTCAAACAAAATAAAAGACTTTGTCTTTGTCTTGTTATTGTACAAGATCAAATATTCAATGAAATAATGTCTACTTTAACATATAAGTCATGTGAAAACAGACTTTTATACAATGAATATTACAGAGTGACATGTAAAATATTAGTATGATTATGATAGCAATCAAGAATACGTACACTTGTTGAGAAATGAAATGAATAAAACACGACCCTAAAAGACACTTTTAGTAGAATACACCACTGAAATATTCTGGTTTTTTGGAAACTGCAAGCATATGAATTAAACGTTAAAAATCTTGCCAAGGGGTTGGGGATTTAGCTCAGTGGTAGAGCGATTGCCTAGCAAGCACAAGGCCCTGGGTTCGGTCCTCAGCTCTGGCCAAAAAAAAAAAAAAAGAAAAAGAAGAAAAGAGTTTAGAGTTATGGAGGATATATTGCCGGGCGGTAGTGGCTCACGCCTTTAATCCCAGCACTCGGGAAGCAGAGGCAGGTGGATCTCTGTGAGTTCGAGGCCAGCCTGGTCTACCAAGTGAGTTCCAGGAAAGGCGCAAAGCTACACAGAGAAACCCTGTCTCAAAAAAACAAAAACAAAAAAACAAAAACAAACAAACAAAAAAATCTTGCCAAAAGCCTTACATTTATCTGCGCAGCTAAAGGAAATCTAAAAAAAAAAGACTTACAAATAATCATTACATAGCTACAAACCTAGTTTATTGCTTAATATACTATACTTTCTTTTCACTATAAGGAGGAGACTTTCAAAAGCTCAGTGTCTTGAGATCCCACAAAACTGGCACTAAATATTCCTCATGCAGTTAACTTACTCCTGAGCACTTTTGCTAAGGCTCCTCATTCATGATCACAGTGTTGTGTATTTGCATACACAACAGAAATGAAAGGGACTAATGGATTCCTAACTTTCAAGAATCAATAAGGCAAGCAAACTCATATTTCATAGGATGTTTTACGACTTCAAATTCTTGCCACTACATCAAAAGAAGTAATACTGGTTATAAAACACTTTTCATAGCACATACATTTTTATGATATGGTTGTGTATCTTTCTTTTATTGGTTACCTGGTCCAAACTCTTAATAACTATGAGACAAAAAAAACCATTAAGGAGACTTTTTTCAAAGTAGAGTTCCAAGATTTTGGAACATTGACTAAAATGGCATTAACTAGTAAATCACAGGGCTAGGTTTACACTGGTACCACAGCTCATCTGACTCTTACCACAGAAGGTATCGAGACACACTGAAACAGTGTGCTCACTCCATAACCATACTGCATTATACACATGGCATGTTTTCGTCACGCAAGTTTTGCTTATAGTAATTATTAAAGTGAACTGGCTGTATCACAGCAATTTATCTAGATCTCTCTGGCCTTGTCTATAATTTATATAATCTCATGATTACAACCATCTATAACTTAAAAATAAAAAGCAAAATTTGACAGGGCTAAACTAAAAGTTTAAAATCATTTCATATAAATAATCTCAAAACGTAAAACAATTTGGAGATTCTAGTATCAATATGAACACAGGACACCTGTTCAGGTTTCTGTTGCCTAAATATTACATGTTTTCTTTTAATGACAATCTTTTAATTTGCAGAATTTTCAGAGTATTAATTAAAAAATCTTGCCACGTTGTCTACAATATATGATATTATGATCTATAAATAATGGATAAATATGGCAGTTTGACAATCTTTACCTAAATTCTAAATACTTTATTTCCAAACTAAAATTTGTAAGTAATTCAACAGAGTTATAGGACAGAAGTCAGCAGGCTGGTTCATTAGTAAGTTGAGTATAACTTGTCAGTCTTATTTTGTCTTATTATTTTCTGAACAAATCTGAAAACAGAGATGAAAACTGCTAGTGACATGACATTTTAGGAAATGTTATCAGTAATAGAAGGCTGAGCTCTCATAAAGCTTGGGTTGATGACCATATAGCAGGCTTGGTTATGTGGTCCAGAATTCTAAATACAAGATCATAACTTTTCTCACTAGCTTTCACAGAGACAACATGAATATGAGCAGAGTAATTCAGAGTATGTATCTTCAAAAAGGAGAATTTATAACACCCCAATCAATAAATAAAATTTAAGTACTAACTGAAAAAATTTCCAAGCCCAGAATTTTTTCAAAATATTCCTCAAACAGAATTATGATTATTCTATACAGTTTAAGTGGTCTGTTTAGACACCTAAATTATTTGTCCCCATTATGTGGCATTTCTACTAACTACTAACGCCATATTCTGAATAATTTGGAGGCCCTTCAATAAAAACTTGATGAAAACAGGACTTTTTAAAATTATAAAACCAGTATTTTTTCTAAGAAAGCAATACGAATTCAAAGTTGAATATACTACCAGTAAAGTATTTACTACAATTTATTATTAGTGATTTCTGTGATGACTCCATAGAACTTCAAACCTTTTTCTACTAAGACATATATTTTTTTCTAAAATTAAAAATGTTATTTCAGTTCCTAAATATTTATATTAGGAAACCATTTGAACATGTAGCATTCGCATTGGAAAAATATACTAGTATTACTTCTTAATTACTTAATTAAATTATATATATTAACTTCAAAGACTAAGTTAGTAACTAGGACACATTCCACATAGTTAATTCGAAAATCAAAAATAATTTTACAAAAGTTGAGAGTATGGACTTCTAAAGTAAAAAGTCCATCCCCATTCTAAGCCTATCAAGAGCGAGTCCATGGTAAAGTAGCAGCCTCTTCTTCAGCACTGTAAATGCTAGCCTTCCAGTGCCTTCAGCATGCCATCTGAGATGGATGCCAACCTAAGCTGTCACATACGGCATATCCATCTCATTATCACAGTCTGTGTTTTCATATGCAGTGCGGTTCTGCTTCTTAAACAAGATGTCAAGTGTACAAACATAGCTGAAATGGGTAGAGCTGTAGGAACAGGATACCTTCTCTCTTTAGCAGACTTGGTAAGTAACTCTAAAGAACTATTTAAATATTACTATGAAGAAAATATGGTTGAAAATGTTCAGTCCTGTAACATCTAAACACAAAATAGTCATTCTAAATGCAGGCTTGTTTAAAAAAAAATACAAAGTTTAAAGTTATCGTAAAATAATAAAAACAAAAAAATAAATTTTGTTGTCAAAACAATTGTATTTGCTGCAAAAATGTGACAGTCCTGACCCACATTATCCACCACTTCAAAAGCAAGGCATGACATCATACTATATTATGAAAGCATGCCAATAATGTGAAAGACAGGAACAGGAAAAATTTTATAAAGATTTTTTTAAATATTGAATTAAACCTTGAGTTAAACAACTGGTATTATTGAATCTAAAATAGCACTTAAATAAAGATTACACTTTGAATATTTTTATTTTAAATCCCCATCTGGTGCTTAATGTCACTTCAGATGTTCAATTTTTAATGTTGTTCTATACAAGTAGCCAATAATTTCACAAATTTTATATAAAATGGTAAATTTTAAACTAAATTTCCAAGTGAAAAAGTGTCATGTTTCTTACAGTCATTTTTGAAAATCATTTGACACTGATAACTGTATCCATTAAGATTAATCTTTTATAAACTTTACTTACTGAGGATAAAAATAATATTGCCAATTTTTAGTAATAAAATAAAATTGTAAACAGAACAAGGACATCACAGAAAATCCACACCAAATGAATGACTCGATTTTCACTTTCATTGTCCCAACACAGCAGTATTTCTGTAATGGACTACAGCTTTGGTGTCTTGGTGGCATCTACATCACACATTTAAAAAACAGAAAACACACATAAATGTACTCATTGTGCAAATCATGACATTTCATCAGCTTAAACACGTAACTTTTCACATGCCAAAAAAGCTAGACAGGACTATATACTCAAATAATTTAAGAACTGGGGGAAATATTATCACACACACAATTTTAGCTGTTGGGTGTCAAGCAAATAAGTTAAAGAAACTAATGGGTCAGTAATTTTAAGCACGTGAATAGACAAGAGATACAAATGCATGAGTGTCAAATACAGACACTTTGAGAACTTTGCTGCATAAGCTTGTAAAACATTTTTCATTGACACTTGTTCTTTTTTTTTTTCTTCCAAGTTTGGCATATAATTACTTCATTAAAGACAATTTGCATTTTTTGACATCTCTTTTGTGTTCCCTGTTCCCTCACCTTTTCCACTGCCTTTCCTTTCTAAATAAATTCACCTCTGATTCTGCCTATAGTTTTTATGTAGAAAATTAAGCTCTCCAATCTCAAGATAAATTCTGTGTTCAGACAACTCCGACAGTCCATGGCACTGGTTTTATAGACAGATATATTTACATTTCCACAGACAGACTTTAAATGGTACTGACACTGTCAGTCATTGGACAGATAAACAGGTGGATTTTTAAAATCTTACCTATATTTGTTTCTTATATGTACTGCATTGTTTCTTACCCACACAAATATCTATAGTACTTCCCCATGACCACCAGCACTACACAGAAACAGCCAATACAAGAAATGTCATAGAGCTTCTGAGCTCTAAATAAGCTACCCACTGGCAAAACCCATTTCTTACCCAAGAAATGCAAAACTGCCCAGATATCCCTGGGTTTTTTTTTTTCATATTTTCATGTTTATGTATTTTTGGTTTCTTTGCTTCAAATGACCCTCCTAATGTTTTCCATCAAGAAAGTTAAAATTTAACCCTCAAACTCCTGTGAGCTTCTCAGTGAAATCTAAAGACTCTTCCCAAACCCCTCTAATGAGGGAATTCAACTTCTCCACAGAATTCTCCCATTAAACAGTTGCCAAACATTCCTATAGTCAGACATTACTGATATGCGTTTAAAACCTTGTTTCATATCCCATTGTTGAAAATAAAGTCATCAAGCCATTGTATACTTAATTCCATCCCAAAGAGGGCACATAGGCATCCATCAAACTGTTAGACTATATATATGCTGAGGCTGAAAGGAGCAAGGGACCAGCCAGGTAAAGGCATATGATGGGGTTTTGACCCACTATTCTACAGTAGCTTTTGGTTTCTTGTTTTATGTTTGTTATTTTAATATATACAAAACGTGTTTAAAAACAGGCTAGCTACTAAATCTTAGCCATTTCATTAGTTTATTGTGGCAAAAATGGACTTAATGAATAATATTGCATGTTCTTTAAATTTTAAATATTAACCAAGTATTGAAAGACTTGTTTTTGATATTTGATATTGCAAGACTTGGTGCATTTGATATTGCAAATTCACCTTTCCTAGACTTCAAATTTTAAAGAAATTAATGTATTATAATATCTTAATAGTCAATTAAGTGAAAGCCCCAAGTAAGTAGGTTATATTCTATGATATAGCTGGTATACATTCTTCTTAATTAACAATAAAATTAATTTGGTCAGCCAATATAGTGATATTATAAATTCCTCCAACAAAATTACAAATATTAACTTCATCACTACAGACAGATAAGAACACAAAACTACATCAAAAATACAAAATCTAACACTCCCATTTTTATGTTACTTTACTTTGTTACATTATTTAGTTAATAATGGTGATTTCCAAAGTATAATAAGAAAAATCATTAGGGGCCATGTAGACTCAACTATAAAGTGAAAGAACTGCATAATCTCACATACAGATACTTTCAATCTCTTTGTTTAGTAAATCTAATTAGTTTATGTTGCTTAAGTCAGTTTATATTAAAGGCAGTCTCCATTTCAGACATGGCTTTGAAGGGCTCTCCAGAATGATGGGTGTTAAGTTTCCTTCACACAAGACTACAATGCTCAAAAGAAAGTAAGATAGGTCTCCCACACTTTATTCTTCTTGCTTAATTCTCACCAATTCCTGGCCTATCCAAATTTCTTCTTCTTCCTGGAATTTCTAAGCACAGGGTTTAACTTTTCCAGAAATGCAGATTTTGCTTATACATTATACACACACATAAACGCACATACCACTTGCACTCCACCAAAGTAAGCTAGAAATGCCAAAAAAATACTAAGAATAGATTACCTTCTATATCTACCCTACTGATAGTATAGAAGTACTTCATACAGGAACCATCCACCCATCCATATTCACTTACATTTCTAGTATGAGCTGTGATTAAAACACTGGCCTGCATATTGACCACCATGGCCTTCAAGAGGGTTGACAAAAATCCCACACCCAATGCACCTTAATCTAAATACACATCTGTTGAGTGAAGGCAATCACTAAGGTCTTTTGTTTAAACTTAAAACAGTGTAAGAGAATCTTCAAAATCACATTAAGTATTTAAATAGCAATGTTAAAAAATACTTCTTAAGCACACATCACAAGGAAAGTGGCATAAGAATGCTAACTGACAGAAAAGTGGAAATTTTAAATGAAATAGGTCTTCAAAAAAGACAAGAATAATATTTCAAATTAAAACGTACTAATTAATAGAGGTAATTTTAACTTGTTATTTTGTACTTAATCTTATTCATTTTCTTAATCCTAATAATATATCCTTTTAAAACCATTATGATTACTGAGTAAAACTTGACAAACTTAGGAAAGTTTTTTGTTTGTTTTTGTTCTTCTAAAAGTTGCAAAGCATGAACAACTCACATAATCCTTGGAAGCAAAGCTTGACACAGAAAGTCAACATTATGGTTTTGTTTTCGTTTTAAACAAGGTCAACACTATTTTTAATGGGAGAAAGTTTTCCCTGAGCTAAGGAAACCTGGAAGCAAGGAAAAACAAGCTCATAAATGAAGGAAGTACCTTCTCACTATAGAAGTCTAACTACGCTTAACACACTGCCATAGTCAAAGAGACCTACTGTAGGCAAACAGAAAGCCACTGGTCCAGACGGTCGTTATAATGTATAATGTACCTTCTACTGAATGTGTGCAAGGGCAGAAGGAGATGCCACTGGACCTTCTCAGGAATAAATCAACTACAAAAATACTATTCACAAGACAACCACACTGAGTTTTTAATCTTGGTTTTTGTAAAAATTATATGTAGACTTTAAAACAAAGGGAAAGAAAAAGAACATATTCTCTCAGTCATATCCAAAAAGGAAGGAAGAAAGAGTAACGTAAAATAGTGAAGTTCTGACTATAATTCAATAGGAAATCAGGATGTTTACTCCAAGGAAAGGGGACAGCATGATTACTGCAGGCCTGTACACAGCACTTCAATGCTCCCTGCCTTTCTCAGCTCTAACCCTACGCTCTGGAGGATGGCGTGCCTAAGCTCCCCATTTTCACATAGTTCCATGACTCCACTGTCGCCCAAAACGCTTTAAATAGAGAGCTTTAGACATATTACATTTCTGGTAAAGACACCACAAAATATAAACAATTAAATCCAAAATGTGGAGGCAATAACAAAGCATAGTTTTTTAGAGTGCAGCAACAAGGGACTAGATTCCTTTCAGGAAGAAAGGATACTCTGTAGTGACCCCAGTAACAGGACAAAATAGCTGTCTACACCAGCACTAATGGGAAGCATTTGATACACTCAACAATTGGCAAGAGAAGATTCCAGAAAGACTACACTTAATGAAACCAAGACGGTTGTTTTTTGTTTTTTAATTACTTTTAAGGGTGTTTTCATGATTGTCAATATTAGGGGAAAAAAGTCTTATTTAAAATATATAATGCAAGACAAGCCATGTGACAAACTCTCTAATAAATGTTCATTTATCTGCAGCATCTTTTGAAATAAACAGGCATTTAAAAGATGAAATTGATCTAGAACTGAAAAACTATATTTCTAAAATATTTGTTAACAAATAAAGAGGAAGTAAAAACAGGTCCACTATATTGTTCTGTGCTACAGAAATAGCTACACCTTTCTTCCCTTCCATTCCCACCCACAAAGAACATACCTTAAAATGCAATCAACCCCAATCTTATCCTAGAGCAGTGAAATATTCATTTAGATGAAGACCACTTTCCTTAAGATCACACTGAATTTATCACAACTAAAAGGAACACAGGGTTTGAAATCTCAGTTCTTGAAATTGAGTGAAAATCCTTCCTATGAATTGCATTATGGGGCCTCCAAAGTAAAATGAGGCAAAAAAAAAAAAAAAAAAAAAACCTGTGAAACGGAAAGAGGACTTATTTCTCCAAACTTCAGAGAAAGTATGTGCACAATTTCACAAGAAAAAGAATATCCTCTAAAATATAAAAACTGCCAAGTATTCAGTAAAATTTACTAAAAAATATAGGTAATACTGAACAGTAAAACACAAAGTAGGTCCACAAACAAGAAAAATAACAATAATTTTAAGTATTTACCAAATAAAACTAGCTCAAGAATTGCAAAAAATGTATTTTCCATACTAAGTAACAGTAGCTGAATCATCTTGCTCTTACAAAACTCAAGATGCTTTCATTTCTCACCTGGTTCTGTCAATGACGCTGGCAGACCCTGCAGGATGCAGCAATGGATCAATGATAAAATGCACACAGTGCTTGTGCACGGTCAAGATCTGCCAGGGACTGATGCCCATATCATGGTTTAAAATTCTCAATACTGAAATTATCTAAAAAGTTATCAGCAAAAAAAGATAGTATTCTTTTTTGCTTTGCAGTCTCAAATTGTTTACTCTTCCTCTGTGTTCATCAAATCTTTTAAAATCATAATGAAGTATGTATGTAAAATAGTCGACTGTCATTTTATACGGTCAAAATCTAAGAGTTCATGGAATCAAAACTGAAAAGAGAATCTTCATGGAAAAATGAATGGTATATACAATCAGTGTAAATTCAAAACCTTAGCATCAACAAGTTACAGTTAGTGTGTCCTCAAAAAATTCATATTAGCAAAACCAGCAGAAAGTCTGGGGACCAATTGCTCCCTATGCTCTTTAAGATGTTTTTCCTGTATTTGTATTTCCACTACTTTCAAATGTAGTAGCATCTTCCCAGATTCTCTGTCAATGTTAAGAACTATTTTACATTCAAGGGCCTATTAATACACAGGATTGTAATAAGATCCTTTTGTTTACTAATATGTGTGAAAGCACATGAAAGACATAACTGAAGTTTACATGTGTTAACTTATAAACAAATAATCAAATATTTACCTAAGATAATAATTGACAAATGATTACTTTTTTTAAAGTACAAGGTATTTCCACTCACTCATGGTTTAAAAAATGCATTTGCAGAATTGGACGTTCAGTGCATTTTATTTTTGTCTGGACACTGAAGAAAGCTCGGATCCTTCCATTATTTGAATTCCATTAGATCACTGGAAAATCATTTCACCTACAAATATTTTCACATTAAAAGTGTGAGCATGCTGTTTCTTTAAAGATGGAGAAAATGGGAATTTCAATGACTCAATCATAAAAAAAAAAAATTATTGAAAAGTATTGCTTCATTTCTCGAATGTTGCGATCTCTACCATGACACTTCAGTCTCTGAGGGTCAGGTTAATTAAGCTGCACAGCAGCTGCGATGCAATGGTGAGACATGCACTGCTGCGGCGCCTGCCAGTCCATTCCAATTACCTGTAGAACTCCAGCCCCGGACAAGTGACAACCAACCACCTCTCTCTAGTCACTTGCTCCCTCTGGTTTACTGATAAACGTTAGAACCAACCAACCTCTTTCTGAAAAAAGACTGCAAAGCTGAATGCACCTGCTGCAAGCTGCAGGGATGAGTCCCAGAGGGATGTTTGTCAGTCAGACCTCTGCAGATGTTGTTTAACTTTATGCTAGCGCTGTATCCAAAGATGGAAATGAGATGGCAATCAAGCACAAATCTCCAATCACCTTCCCTCCAGCTTCAGACTGAAAACTGCACTTGCTCCTGAGGTTTGCGCTGTAAAGCTGTATTAAACTAAGAGCAACTACGACCGAACCCCATCATTTTATAAAAGATGTTTATTAAGTGCTGAAGTTTAGATAAAAGGTGGTATAACATGTCTGATAAATGGCACTGACGTAAACTAAATTAAAAATAAACATCTTATTGGCTAAAGCAAAATAAGTAATTATAATGATCTACAAGTTGTTGACTGGTGGTTTGCTGTCAGGGGTTTCTAGCGATGCCACAAATTACTTAGCATTTCTATACTATGGATCATTTTTTCTTCTTGGTATATTAATATGAAGCATCCTCAAAACACACATTCAACTACTTCCCCAATTCACTATTCCTGAAATCATATGGCATGGTGTCTGTAAGGTAATGTTAGATTATGCCTTACAATATCACATATTTCTAGTGAGCTATTTTTCTAAAACACAGAAGGCTTCAAACAACACATTTCAAAGTGACATTGTGCCATAAAAACTCATGAAAACATCAATACAATAAGCTAATGACTTTTAACAATTTTTTAATTTGGTGGTAGAAGATCCAATGTAAAAATGAAATAAAAGTGAACAAACAAAGAAGACACCTAAGGCATGTTATGCTAATTCATATTTCTAGAAACCCCTTGCCACAAAGTATTTGCATTCATGAGATTAGTGTCAAAAGTAATTTTATATGTTCATAAATATTATGGCATACCAATAACACTCTTTCATGTGTAAAGAATTCCTACTGTTAAAATATGAAAATAAAGTATTAAAAATGAGAATAAAGCAAAATTTCAAGCAATACTATTGTCTATGTGAACAGTATGTTTCCTTCACCTAAGCATTTGGAAAAGTGAAATATAAAGTCACCCACAACAGTAGGTACTATATCAACATAAACATCACAACTTTAAGATCATAGAGAAAAATGCTTCATGTACAGTAACTCTCTGGTACCAGTGAAATCAGAGCTGCAGAGAGTGGTCACTACCAAATTACACCAACCAACAAGTTCTGAGATCAAAATAATTTATTTTCTTTACATGTTACCATTCTACCTATGTACTGATCTTGCCTTATAATGTGTATCAATAAATTTCTAAGACATTTTGCAACTGAGATCAAAGAAAAACGTATAGCTTACAATTCTGAGAAGCTGTGAGGAAAATGATATCCACAAGGTATTTATTACCAGTATCACCATACTTTACCTTCAACCATATAAACAAAATCTCTACTTAAATTTTATTTCCTGTGTGTGTGTGTGTGTGCGTGTGTGTGTGTATCTTACACATTTCAACGCCAAAAGTTAAATAAACAACTGAATTTTATCCGTGTCAAAACAAAAATGGTGCAATGCAGTTCCTTCACTGAAAGAATTTTAACTTACAGTCGGCTTTTTCACTATTAAAAAAAAAAATGGGTAAAAGACTTCAAATTTTTCGTAAAGTATCATCTAAATTAGATATCCCTAAAGTCATAATTTGATGAATCTAGAAGCAACATATTCAAATTTTAACTTAAGCAACATAAAAGGAAATATTTTATATTTAAAATGATTCAGTTTTATAAGAATATATACTAAAACAATACAGAATACACATGAATAGATTCCAACATTACAGGAAGAGTCCTGTTTGATTGGCATATGGGATGTCTCCAGTGTCACAGAAGAGAAACAGATCAAGTATGAGGTGTTCTAATATTCAAGGCACTCATGAAAATATTTATATGTTCTTTATTATTCTGAACCAATAATGAATGTATTCAATACATTTCTCTAATAACAAGCTTGAACCTTGTATTAAATTTTAACAGATAAAATCAATCTATTAATGAAAATAAAACATCTTCAGATGACAGGCAAAAGAATTAAAAAATAACAGTAGCTACCCTTCTGAGAATGTAGACAGTAATTCAGCCCCTACAGCAAGAAAGCTGCTTTTTACCACAAGCAGCTCTATGTAACCTACTTATAAAAGAATACATAAATTTAAAGTCAAATTAGATTTCTTTAAGTTAGAAAAAAAGCTACATTCCTAAGCCACCAATGACAAGTCTGCATCTTGTAAGATTAAGTCTTAGGAAATCAATATATAGAAGAAATATATAGAACACAAAGTAAAATCTACTTGTAGATCATTTTCTTCTGATTCCAATGATTGAAATGCACAGTTCAACTATGCACTATACAGTTCCCCTAGTCACTTCATACACGACACACTGAAATACATACAATATTCAGCTGTATAAACTTTAAATTCATATAATTTATTTTGTCTTCTTCGTTTTGACTGAAGTTTAAAAATCATCAATCAGAAATGTAGGTTGCTTTATGATATGGCAAAGATACAATCTGACCAAAAAGACAAACACATTTATAGAAACTGTATTAGCTACATGTGTCTATCATTTGAGTTGAGGTATATTAAAATGTTCTAAAGGGTAACTACAATCTGTGTTAACCCTCTGAGAAAAAGTTTTGAAAAATACAGTAGTATTTTTACTAAATGTTTAGCAATACACTTATATTGGATTTCAAATGTCAGGTAATTTGAGTAAATCCAGCAGTTTCTACAACTGAGATGCAATTTTATCCCAAATATACTCTAACCAAACAAAAACCAGGAAAATGTCTCACTGAAATCAACCCAGGAATGTCCATTCTGGCAGAACAAGGCAATCATAAGTACACATTTGTGTGCGTAGGCTTCTGTCTACCTGAGAGACACAAAAAAGGGGCTGCGAAATCACTGCAAAAGCCTATAGGACTTTCTTTGTAACCCCACAATGTGAATCATGGTTTATAATTTAGTTCATCTGGGGATGAGCACAGACAGTATCTGTCGTGTATAAGAAGGGTAGAAAAAAGGCTCAAAGGCTCGTAGAATGACGATTACTAAGACCATAGATAATTTTACCAGTTCTCATTAACTATGAAGAGAAAGCCCATAGGAAAACTGTAGATGTGTTTGTCCAAAGAGTTAATTATTGAATTAAAAATCACATTTTAATACAAACTATTCAGAATTCTTAAAGCTTCTTAGAAACTACAGGGATTTGTTTTATCCTTAAAACTGTGTCATAGTCTGTATCGACTCCCACCTGTTAGAGGCCAAGAATAAGCCATCTTCTTGCTGATGCTTTAACTCATAGTTGATCAGGTTACGTCACTACACTTACAAGATTTTATTCAAAGCATTGCAGCTTCACATTTCCCCCCCAAATATTCTTGAAATATATACATATATATATATACATAAATATATACATGTACTTATGTATAACATCTTCAAACTATAAATACAATAAGTAATTTTCAGGTAACAAGGAAATAATGTAAAAATAAGTGGACTAGAAACAAAAGACCTATTTCTTAGTGCACCCTTTCCAACACACTAAAAATAAACTACATTCAAATGAAAAGGCATTTAATTTGGTATTTGGAATGTCCTGGCTAAACATCAATTTTCTGTAACACCCCTACCTATCTGACAGTACCTCATGTATAATGCAGAAAAGCGTTTTCATTTTCATCTATTGACAGGGTATTTAATTTGCCACTGCAGCTCTTCCTCGAACTATCGTGTTATTAATTCTGCAATCAAGCTCTTTTGAGTGCTTTTATTTAAACTAAGTATTTTCACAATCCCACACTGATTTTTTATTGTAATATACCTGTTCAGTGCACCACCATGAATATGGTAAACTTCCCAACTGCATCAGGAAAGTTTCGGAGACAGGGAGTAGCTAACTTTAGAGGATTGCAGTAGCTAACAGGTTACATGTTAGTTTAATAAACAATATTTTGCCAAAAAGTACTATGTTCACCTAGTACAGCATCAACCACTCCAAAACCCCCTCCAGTAAATGGTCGGTTTACACCACAAATGATTAGCTGTGAAGAAGAAGCCTTCCACGGTTGAGCCTCCATCCATGCCAGTGTCTGCTGTACCAAAGAGCTCTTGGTGAATTAGGATCTCTGAAACAACACTGCTTTCTTTACCATTAGGAAAAAAAAAAAAAAAAAAAACCTAAGCAGCATAGCTCACCTCAGCACTGAACTGATTTATTTGTAGTCATCACAGTAAAACAACCTCCAGAAATTACAGAAAGCTTTATCTAAGTGAAGCAAACCAGCTAACGATATTGCACCTGGGGTTGTACTACTCCACTGTGATTTCACTACTGAAAATATATACGTCGAGTAACAGAACTAAGGAGAAAGATGAACATGAAGAACTGTACAACACAAAGGGAGGGAGCCCCAAAGTAAAACAAAACATAGCAAAAAGACAAAAAGCAAATCCACACAAGCAACCCAGGAAACCTGCCATAATCTAGCAGGTTACTGTACCACGCTGTAAAGTATTTCGATCAAATACGGCTCTTAACACAAATTCTAAAACACTATTTTACTTCTTGCACGGCAGAATAGGGAATTTCATATCCCAATTACATTACTGAAGTATTTGAAACATCTAAGAGACAACACTTGTCCTCCTTACTTCATCCAAGGCCAACAAACAAAGCAATGAAGCAGAAAGAGGTGCATAATGGAATCAGAAGTAAATGGTCCATTCTTTAAGAAGCCTCCCTACCCCCTCCTCTGAATTCACTCTCAACTAATTGTCATTACAATGATGTCTGTAAACTTCAGAAGAACCACATTCCCTCATGCCAACTGTCCAGGTTTCTATCTCTAATTTTTAAGTTTGTGTGCTAACAATTAGCATTCCAAAACACCCAGAGAATTGTATCACAATTAGTATAAACCACATACACAGTGTATCAATTAATGAAAAAAAAAAAAAAAACATGAACAACAATGGAAATAAGCTGGAAATTTTTCCACAATGTATGCTAATGTAGTAACATTCAAATCTCCACCATTTAAATTTTCCTTTAAGACAACACACAACACATGTAGATATTCGATGTTTTTCCTTGGGGAATTCATCAAACAATTTCTTCACCATTTCACCTACCTGGATAAAAATCTTTGGACTTAGACAGCTTGATAGTGGCTCCGGTTTCTTTTTGTAACTGAACAATTGTCTGTCCTCCCTTCCCAATTATAGATCCAGCAGCATAACTAGGTATGAGAACCTTTAGAAAGTACTGGCCGTCTTCTGAAAAATGTAAAGAAATACATTTGATTAACATGATCATTTTCAACTTTGAATCCCCCATCCACCCTCAAGAGAGAAAAACAGTAACTGGAGCAGTGGGCACATAGCTGCAGAAAACAGCAGTTAAAAATGCTTAAGGGATGAAAACCACCAATTACACTGAAAAACAAGCATTTACAAAAGCCTTCCCAGTTTTTAGGATTCACATGTTCTAACAATTTGCAGCACTGTAAAAACTGATGAGTAAATTCCAGTTGTTACTCCAAACCTGAAAGTCTTCCAATTCTGTGGTTACTATGGCAAAATGAAAGAAACTGACCCTTTAACAAAACTTCAGAGATTTATAAGATGACAAACCTTCACTTAACATACTGAAGACGAAAAAAAAATTCCAACACTGTAAATAGTGATCCGCTAAATTCTTCTGTCATAGCAAGCATAGAAGACTACAATTAATCATTGACTATATCCGACTTTAAGTATACAAAACAACCGTCTTCCTGCAAAACAGTCCACCCAAACTGTAGGGTTTATTCTAAGCTTTGAGAAACTGCGGGGGAGGGTGGGGGAGCCTCAATGGTGGTGGACTAAGAACGTAAGTAATCCTGATGTATTTCCGTAGCACTTCTAAGTCCTACTATGATCTTGTCTAAGCTCATTAATTAAAAGACCTTAAGAATCTTGCCAATACTAAAAAGCTTAGGAGTTATTTATCCTAAATACACTCCAAAGTGACCAAATCCTAACAGATAATGCTCCCTCTCCAAAAGAACCATAAAACGGAGAGAGGGGTCGATGAGCCATGAAAAAGAAAAATGAAATGTTTCAGAAAATAAAGCCAACTCCATAAACTTTTAGTTTCCGTCAACCTGATCACGTCTTAAATAGGAAACTTCCCGGTAAATCCAGCTCTTTACAGTGAACGAGCATTCCGAATTTTGCGAGGTGCCACTCACAAGACCCCCATCCATCTCTAATGTATATGCTGGAGATAAATTCACCTCTGCTTCGATGCATTGGATGCATTGTTAAGATGACTCCAGTGCAAATGAAGAAGCGATAGCGGTCCCGTTATAACTCATCTTCCGAGGAAGCGCAGGATGTTAACTAACAAGTCACCGTACCAGACACCCCCCTCGTATGCATACCCTTGAAGACAAATCAATGCGATATTTGTACCGACCATGTAAGTGCGCTCAGGGCATGCACTCATCAAGATTTTGCATACTACTTGTGGCCCAGAGAAAGGGGATGGACAGAGGCAAAAGTCTCCGGTGCCCCCAGCATCTGCAAGCCTCTACCCAAGTGCCATTTATTTATTTATTTGCTCAGACTGTTAAATGCAGCGCGCATCTTCAGGCGGCCATCACCTCTCGCGGGGGGCGGCCTCGGGAGCGGACCCTGTCGCCGGGGCCAGCACCGGCTGGGGCGAGCGGGTCGGCTCGGAACCCCGGGTCGCCATCTTGATGAGACGGGGCCGGGGCAGGTGCAGGGGAGGGGGCGCGGGACGGCCGGCGGCGGCGGCGGCCACGGCGCGGGAGGGCGGCGGGGACGGGGCGGGAGGCGGAAGCGATACCCACCGCCCGTGTTGGTCCTCTTGGTGCTGCCGGCTTCAGGGGGCGCTTCTAGCGGCCTTTTCCGCGAGTCCGGCGGGTCCAGATCTATGGGAACCCCCGTATGGGTCCCGTTCTGCTGGATGGGAGCTGCCGCCATCATGCTTGCAGTTCCTGCCGCTGCACCGGGAGAAGCGGCTCCCTTTTGTTTTGGCTTTTTTTTTCTCTCTCTCTCTTTTTTTTTTTCTTTTGCGTTTTGGGTTGCTAAGGTTTTTTTTTTCTTTAATCGGATCAATAGCAGTCAGAGGCGGCGAGCAGTGTGGCTGATGTGCTCACTGGGGAGGGGGCAGGGCGCGGAGCAGCTGCAGTGCAGTGTCGGCTAGGAGCGGGAATGGAGGGGGTGTGGGAGCCGGAGGGTGAAGAAGGAGAAGAAAGCGGCGGGCAGAGCGGGAGTGAATGAGCGGAGGAGGCGCGGGCGGCCGGGAGGAGGGCGAGTGAATGAGCGGGAGGAGGAGCGGCGGCGGGCGGCCGGAGCGGCGGACCCGGCTAACGCGGCGCTCGCTCCCGCTGCTGCCGCCGCCGCCGCTGCTTGGGCGCGTGTGCCGCCTGCGCTGCTCCGCGCCGCTGCCGCCCGCCCGCGCTCATCGTGGCTCCCGCGCGTGGGGGGCGGCGGATCGGGCGGGCGGGCGGGGGCCGCGAGGGGCCGCGACTCCCACACGCGCCGCGCGGGGCCGGCCTCCGCGCCGGAGTCTCCGCCTGCGGGGCCGCGGGCGGGCGGGCGGGCTGGCGGGCGCGCGCGCGGGGGGCGGCGGGGGCGCGCGCGGGGGGGCGGGCGGGGGCGCGGAGCCGGCCGGGGCGCTCCCGCGGGGAGGCGGGGGGTGAAAGGTCGCGGGGCCCAGGCAACACGGCTCAGGCAAACGTCAGCGGCTTGCCGCGGAAACCGAGGGGTCCACAAAACGCGCTAGGCGGGGAGGCGGGGCCGTGCCGGGAGTGACGGCGGCACCAGCCAATGAGAGGCGAGAGAGGGAGGCGGGCGGGATCCTGGTCCAGCTGGGACTCCCGGGTGACAGTTTGGGCTAGTCCGGGAAGGGCGTCTGAGTGACCGCTGGGAGGGGTAGACGGCCGGGGCAGGAGACCTGAAGCCCAGCGGGGACCCGGAGAGTTCGGCAAAAGGCGTTCATTAGCATCTCCGGGAGGCGGTTTTCTAAGGGAGATGTCATCAGAGGATTTCTCTCTCCCAGCGTGTGACACTGTCGGGGACTTACTGTGTGTGTGTCTTGGCGCCCTTATGTGCTTTCGGGAGCAAGCCAGGATATAAATAAATAAAGCGAGATGTGGTCCCCACACAGACCCGGGAGGCAAACCAAAGAGGCAACAGCTGAGGGTGTGCGCAGCCTCCCACTGCACGAATGCAGGCATCTGGGCACCCACGATGTGCATAGCTTCGGGCGGTTTCAGGAACCCTAAGCCTCAGCTCATCCACAGTCGGGGCGGGGGCGGGGGCGGGATGTAGCTATACTAGCATCTGCAGAGACCTTAGAGGTTATCTAATCAAGTTCTTTCTTCTATAGGTAAGGAAAGCGACTCAGTGAATATTTTGTTCAAGGTCATGCATCAAGTTAGTAGTTTAAGTCCTGATGCTAGGAAACCGGGTTAGGGGAAAAGCTGAAGTCTCTGAAAAACTGATTTCAAACCCACCCAAGCTGTTCTGACAGTGTGCCACGGGGGGGGGGGGGTCCTTAACATGTTGTCACTTATTAAATGTTTCCCACTTCACATGCTATTCATTGAATTCAGTACAGTCTATAGTAGTACTTGTCCCGTTTAGTGGGGCAATTTTGAATATGTGAGTAATTTATCCAAAGTCACCTGTAATTAATAACCAGTATACTACTTATTCAACCTCAAGTCCTTCAAACTGGGCACGTTGTCATCTTGAACACTGACGACTGTACCTCAGGGCCTCAGGTTATTTCCTGCTTCAAACAAGGACTGAAACTCTGGACTCCCATCATTCTGAGACGTCATCTATGTGGTGTATGTTCTTAGGTGTACAACATCAGGTACTTGTTCACCAGATTTCTAGAATGGAGGTATTCTTTATACTCTTCTACCAGAGAACATCACCTAAAAGATGGCAAGTAACACTCAAAAGGGACTCCAGTGTGATTATGTGGAACCCTAACAAAGAATGTTGCATCTGGCGCAGGGAGGAAAGAAATCAATCACAGTGGAAGGAGTGGGAAAGCGTCCTGAACCTCCTCCTGACTCACTGTTGGAAGTACGGAGTGGGAGGCCTGGGGATTTCAGGTGCTTTTGCAGTGATGCAAGTGATAAAGGAGGAAACGAACGGTGATTACTGTGAGGCTCCTGCTTCATCACGAGTGTGCAAAACACATTTGTCTCAATTGAAAATGATAGTGAAGACGGGCCGAGGGCTGAAAGAAAAGGAAAGCACATAAGTTTGTGTATTGATAATGGTCTATGACCAGAACCCCAGAATTCTGATAATTTGGTTTAAAAAAATATGCTTTTATGACCGAAATAGAGTGTTTATGTAGAAAACTGGATAAAACTACGGAGCAAGGGTGAAGAAAAGCAGTGTTTGGAATAAGTATGTGGTAGTCAAGATAACAAAAGTCAGATGCCAGCTATTGTGCAATCAGAGTGTCCCATGATGTTTGCAGAAATGTGTGAGGACCTCTTTAAACGAGAACTTAGAAGAGATCATCTGGTATTTGGCATTAGGTTGTTTTGAAGCAGTGAAAAGGGCAAACAATGGATA
Source organism: Onychomys torridus (assembly GCF_903995425.1). Lineage (NCBI taxonomy): Eukaryota > Metazoa > Chordata > Mammalia > Rodentia > Cricetidae > Onychomys > Onychomys torridus. Next base: position 15,877,177 of record NC_050456.1, read on the forward strand.
AGAATGGCTAGCTCTAGATATCTTAAATCATTGAGGAACATTTGGGAGAGTGGAGCCTTCAACTTGGGAAAGCCTAGAAATGAACAGAATTCTAAAACTAAAAGACTTCTGAAGTGGTTTAAAAAGTGTTTGTCATTGCTATGTGAAAATGAGCCACCTACATTTATAAGTTCTTGTCTTAGCTAGGGTTTCTTTTGCTGTGATGAAGCACCATAACCAAAGCAACTTGGGAAGGAAAATTTTCTTTGCTTACACTTACACATCATTCTCATCAGGAAGGAAGTCAGGACAGGAACTCAAACAGGGCTGGAACCTGGAGGCAGGAGCTGATGCAGAGTCCATGGAGGGTTGGCACTAACTAGCATGCTCCTCATGGCTTGCTCATCCTGCTTTCTTATAAAACCCAGGGCCACCAACCAAGAGATGGTATCACCCGCAGTGGGTTGGACCCTCCCCCCACTGATGACTAATTAAGAAAATGTCTTACAACCAGATCATGTGGGGGAGGCATTTTCTCCACTGAGATTCCTACCTCTCTGATGACTCCAGCTTGTGTCAAGCTGCCATAAAACTAGCCAGTACAGTGCTTAGGGAGGTAGAGCCATGCTGTATTCTTATCATAGTCATTTGACCCTTACTACTTTCTTTGAATTTATTACTTAAGTGCTGCTTATCATTCATTAGAAACCAGTCCCACAAGGTGAGATTTCTAAGTGGACAGTGGGCTAGCCAAGTCTGGTTCGGAATGAGGATTATTAACTACAGACTCATTGGTGAAGGTCATCACAAAGTTCACCTGAATCACTTTTCATTCCTCAGTACACATTATGTATTACTGTTTTTTTAAATAATACTTCTACGTCCTTCATATTATGTATGCCTCTAAAGTCCTGTTACAGTAGAAATAAAATACACATTGTCTACATTTTGTGTCACTTCATAAAATGAAAAGAGAAAAACAAATAAAAATTTCCAGTTTATTAACACTCAGTATGATAGACTTTTATGCTACAAGTAAACTGCAAAAACATTTCAAAAATGTCATAGAGGCATTTGACCTTTTAATTCTTTTAAAGGAAATAAATTTTTATTTTTAATTAACCTAGCAATTGAGACCTGTTCACTTAATAATGTTTTCTAACATGTTAAGAAACAGTAAAAAGAAGTATGTTTTTATTGCTAATTAGTTGTGTTGTGAATATAAATGATTATGACAGAAAAATGTATTAATGTGAAAAACAAAATTTATTTCTTTATATTGGGAATAGAAAAAAATCTATTGAGAGTTCTGTGCTTATTTCTTTCAGACTCAATGACAAAGACATCAGGGTTTAGTAACAATAGCAATGGCTTATTTTCAAAAGAAAATACAGATAATTAACACCCACAGATAGCCCTAAACCCACTTAGTTGTTGTATTCATGCCTGGGCCCTTATCAAAGATCACTATCTACCTGAATATCTCTTCAGATGAAGCTGTGGGGAAAGTTTTCTGAATCTGTGTCCTCCCAGAAATGGATCCTGAGTTAAGGCTCTGAGTACACTACATGTCATGTAGTTTGGAAGTGAGACAGGGAAGAGAAGCAAGGCAGTTCAAGGATACATTACCAAGCAGGCTATTCTGCTCTCACTGAGCTTTCCTAGGGTCCAGCTTTTAAAACATAAAGAACAATACTACAACTATCTTATAAAGAAGAGAAATCTGGGTATATGAACACACACTCCCCAAGCCACTGGGTAGCAGTCACTCTGGAGGCCATTGAGCATACCCCCGCCAGGTTTCCAACCGTCAATGCTTTACAATTCTTTGAAGGCTTTCAAGTGACTGAAGAGTTCTCTTAATGTGCATAGGCTGGGAATGGTAGAAATCTGCAAGGATACATAGAGGAATATCAGCCTCTGCTAGTTGCGGAAAACCAGGCCATTGTACACTAAAAAAGGACAGGAAGAAACTACCAGTTTCTCACCAGTATCAGCATAAATTTTGGAAAAGAAAAAAATGAGAAAACTGTCTTTCACTATAAGACATTGTTAGGCATCAAATAGAATGATTATGAAAGAATGTAGAGTCTTAAATTCCAAAGAAGCAGATGCTTTATAATTTCCACACTTGGATTATTATTACGTGATTAAAAATAATGAATCATTTGGGATTTTCCCTGTGCACATTTTTAGTTTTTTAGATGCAAGTCATAAATAATTGATGGATATGTTCTTTTTTTTCATTAAATTTCCCAAAGAAAATAGGAGCAAATATATACTCAAAGAGTGTAACACATATGCTAAATCTCTTATGACAAGTTCTACAAATAGATACAGAGTGACATGAATTTGAGAGCTAGATGTGGGGGTCATGGGAGACGTTGTGGATAGAGTAGATATGAAAAAATATATTTTATTCAAATAAGAAATTCTCAAAAATACTTTCATAAGATCACACTACTAAAAGGGCTTACTGAATGTTATGCTCTCAAAAACTTAAGCATCTCTTTCATCTACATGTTTCATGACATAAATTTACTGTTAGTAATTTGTTAACTGTTTCATGAAAGTTCACACTAATTTATATGGAGACAAAAACATGTTCTTAGTATTATTCTACATTCTCCACATCTAAATATTCCAGTTGCTAATAATGGTATCCTTATGTAACAATATTTAAAACAATCTTTTAACACATATATTTAATGTTAATCATTTCAATTATATGTATTTACTGGTTTTGTATATATATATATATATTGCATATAATATTTATAATGTATAGTAATCATTTCAGAATAATTAGCATCTCATTTAACATTTCTCATGCCTTTTTATTGGGAAATTTTGAACTGTTTCCTTCTAATTGTTTATAAAATATATAAGTGGTAAACTATAGTCACTCTCTTAAACTACAGAAATCTAAAATACATAGTCTTGTCTAGCTATATTTTGGTTTCTGTTGACCATCACCTACCTCCATACCTTAGCTTCTACTGACCACTATTATATTCTTTTCTTATAAGAAATAAACATGTTGGGGATTTAGCTCAATGGTAGAGTGCTTGCTTAGCAAGCGCAAGGCCCTGGGTTCAATCCTCAGCTCAAAAGAAAAAAAAGAAAAGAAAGAAACATTTTCTGAGTCCACATATGGTATAAACACTCACCATTTAAATTTATGGGCCTGGCTTCTCATTGTCCTCCCATTCCATCTATATTCCAACAAATGAAAGGCTTTCATTAGTTTTGTGGCAGAATTATCCTCTGTTCTCCATGCAAATCAGTTTTTCTTTATTCGTTCTGTTCACCCACCAGTAAATCAATGTTAGCTGATTCCAAAAATCCTAATTATTTTGCATTGTTTCTTTGTTCTAGAATAGATTGTTAATTTTGAAATATTTTCTAAGTGTTATCCAATGCATCTTTCTTTACTTACTTTCAAGGTAATAAATCTGAACTAAGACTTCTTAGCACACACACACACACACACACACACACACACACAAATAACTTGTGACTAACAAAAGCAACAATCAACAAATACTCATACATTGCATGGAAAAATAACATTAGCCATACATTCTCTATCCTGACAAGGATGACTGTAAGTCCCCATTTGTACAAGGTAACCCTGGATGCTAGCTGTCCCAGAGGAGTTGTCAGTGTTCTCAAAAGTGACCCAATTTAGACAGTAAGATTTATGGTTAAGTAAATAAAATGAAGTTCTCTTGTTCTGGCCAATTATAAATAATGAGATCTTTTTGATTACTTGATAGTGAAAAGTTCTCTGCTTACAGCAGCATTGCAGTCAGATACCATGCATGACATATTCTTTCATTATAGTTTCTCAATTTGTTCTAAAGCCAGAGATCAGATTGAAGTAGAAAGTAGTAGCAGAGAACTTTAAGTATTTACAAATTTTAAATGAAAACAACCTTTTTTATAGAATGATTGGTTCAGCAAGTATGGAGTATAGCAAGATACAAATTGGAGAAATAATGAATGAGCTACTATAATGAATGTAGCTGTAAATGATGAATAGTAGCCTCACATCTAACACCAGAAGATAAAGCATGTTATGTATTATTCAATCTCCTAATAGTTTTCTATATCCTGCTACTGAGTTAAGTGACAGTGTTTGACTTCTAGACAAGCTTTTACTGTCTTCGCCCAAGATTTCTTTCCAAGTGGCATGAGATTTCCAGTCTTCCATGTAAGTCAAATGATAAAGTTTGATTTGTTTCTAATAATTCCACTGTGCTTGTAAGTCTAAGTAACTAGAACATTAATATATTAAAAATACGTTAAAGTAATCATTCTTAGATTTTATTTTGATAGTAAAGTATTAGTTTTGTGTAAGCATTCATATGATGCTGTCAGTATTTCATTCATATAATTTCATATTATTTAGTGTAAATAAGCTTTATAAAAGGTACATGTTATACAGATGATTACTTGCAAGTGAATATAGAGACAATTTATAGCCTACAGTAACCTCAAATCTGATCTGAGGGGCTTAAGGAAGCATCCGATTGGTGCTCACAAGATTCTCAAGATTCTGCAAGTTCTTCCTATTCCTACTACCCAGAATTGAAAATTCCATAATTCAGTGAGCATTAGCTTGTATGCAGCTGCTTACACTGTGGGTTTTGACCCTAAGTAGGGTGTCACTTAACTGAAGTTAGAAGTTGTAAAAATCTGGCAACAGTAATGTGTTTCTGAACGAACAGCAATCAAAAAATAGTTCAAAATCAAACAGATAATGAATGCAAGGTGTTTCTAGAAGTGCTAGGCTAGACTGCATCAGTCAATTTTACAGACATCTTGATTCTGAACATATAATGAACACTGGTACAATGCATGTCCACACACACTCTGCAATGCGAAGGATACACACCACTATGCTTCCCTTCCCATCATGATGATAATGGACTGAACCTCTGAAACTGTAAACAAGGCAGCCCAATTGAATGTTTTCCTTATAAAAATTGCTATGGTCATGGTATCTTTTCACAGGAATAATAAGCCCTAACTTAGATATCACCACAACAAATTGAAGCTAGAACTCACTCTGTCTCTCTCATCTCTCAGTCTTCTCTCTGTCTCTGTCTCTGTCTCTCTGTCTCTGTCTCTCTCTCTCTCTCTCTCTCTCTCTCTCTCTCTCTCTCTCTCTCTCTCTCTCTCTCTCTGTGTGTGTGTGTGTGTGTGTGTGTGTGTGTGTGTAATGTGTGTTCATTAGATGTGTGACTGTCGATGCTCACATGTCATGGCCCAAAGAACAACCTTGAGTATTGATCTGCAACTTCCAACTGTTTTGTGGCAGCTTTTCTTGTGTTCGCCACTGTGCACACCAAGCTAGCTGACCTGTGATCTGGGGATTCTCCTGGCTCTCCTTTCTTGCTATAAAAGCACTGAAATTACACACACATACTACTTTGCTTGATTTTACTTAGGCACAGAACATTCAAACTCAGGTTCTCAAGTTTGCACATCAAGTGCCTTACCCACTGAGCCATCTCCCCGGCCCAAAAGTCACCTTTAAAATACTTGTACATAAGTCCTTATAACAGTATTCTACACAGTCTTCAAAAAGTGGGAATAATTGAAGTTTCCATCCACTGATGAAAGAATAAATAGCATGTAATTGAGTCAAACAATGGAAAAGTACTCAACCATGCAAAGCAATGAAGTGTTTGGAGTGGCTTTAACTTGCATGAATCTCAAAAACATTATGCCAAATGAAATGTGTCAGGTATAAATAGGTCATTGATGGGAAACAGGAAGGATACATATAAGAAGAAGAACAGAAAGCAAATTGTGCTTAACCAAAGCTAGGGAAGTGTCAAACAGGGAATGGATATTTAGTGGTGAAATGCCTTTATGGATGGATGAAATATCTTTGACTTAGCTAACAGTGATGGCTACACCGTGCTGTGAATGCACTCAGTGTTAATGAATTATGCTTTAACATAGTTAATGGCTCAGTGAAGTTTTATTCTAATAAAACCAAAATGCCTTTGGATAATCCTCTTGTCTATTTTTCTTTAAAAAGATTATGTTGTGATACAAGTATTTAACTCAGGAAAAATTGTTCATAAAATCTATGGCCAATGTTGAAGTGAAACAAATTTGTGAAAACCACTTCTTGAATAATACTTGGACAGAAATTAAAAGTTTAGTAAAAGTACCTACATTATGTGTGAGTGTCTGTATATCCTTGGTGACTTTGATATTAATGAAAAATATTCTAATGAATATTATTCTCTTCTGTTACTAAAGATTGACCAGATAGACTCAGCAAATATGCTGTCATTAGCATGAAAGGCACATCCTGCCCTTCATTTAGCAATGGCTCTGCTGAAATTATTTAAGGAGGATTTTATTTCCATGCTCATTCTATAACATCTGAAGATGGAGAATAAGTGAGGGAGCAGAGAATTCTGAAATGAGAAGCCAGTGTAGTGGCATGCTTATAATTCTGGTGCTCACAGGATGCAGACATGATTGCCAGTTAAAGGCTAGTTTGGACTGCCTGCAAATTTGAGGCCATTCTGGTATGCATGATGAAATTAATTCTCAAAATTAATTAATTGATTAATTAAAATAAAGATTAGAAAGAGTATAATATACCAATAACATACACTTAGTATTTGTTAGTATTTCACAAGAATTTTTATAGATTTTCTGGCTTTGAATATTATTTATTCTCCTATTATCCTTGTGACCTAGAAAATTCCCACCTCACATGTGTATATGTGTGTATATAGCAAGTAAATAAGTGTATATACATGTGTATTTGTTTATGTGCATGATGCACGTGTAAGTGTGTGTGTTCATATCTACCATGGCAGGTGTGGAAGTGAGCGGACAACTTTATGGAGTGGTTTCTCTCCTACTTTAACATGGGCTCCAGAGGTGGAGCTCAAGTAATCAAACTTACACAATGAGCACCCTTTTTCTGCTGAAACATCTCACCAGCCCTGTGCCTCCATTTTCTCACTTGAGAAATACTAACTGAACTACAGGTGAAATACTATCTACCAAAATGAATGTTCTCTTTCCACAGTGTAACATGTATTGGTAAGTTGTTGTGTGCTGCTTTGGGTCTTTGAGAACTTGGCTTTTGGGAAGGTGTGGGAGACTGTCCCCCAGTTTGAGATCTAAACAAGTTTGTCTTAAAGTGTCCTCCAAGACCCCTTGTCCAAGGATGTGACTGGGAAGAGAACAAAAGTAAAAACACTGTGTCCTTCAGAATAGCAGGAAGACTGTTTCCAACAGAGCTTAGTACTGTTTCTCCCATGATGTAGAATGTTTGCAATGGGAGCAAAAAGCTGGAAGTTCAGCTGTGGGAGCTTGTAGATAGATAGAGAGCTCAGTCTGAAACTCCAGTTCTGACTGCCTCAACTTGCCAGGTACTTTCCACTGGGTATTTCTAAGTCCCCAGTTTCATGCTACTGTCTTTGTTTGCTTTCTCAGTCAGGATGCAGCCATCTCTGCTAGATGTTGCCACACCCAACTTAATGATATTTTGCTATCTCTGTCACCTCTGTTTTTCTGCTGATTTCTATTTATTCTTTCATTTTTCTTGCTACATGATTAATAAACCCACTACTCAATACAGGAAGCATGACAATCATAGGCCATTTTCTGGGTTTTAGAGAACACACAGTAGCATTATTACTGAGAGATGGCTACCTGGCCTCTCTGGTATTCAGGTACAACATGACTCTTTCTTACTAAATGAACAAAAGTTCAATGCATATGTCATGTTCAAGGTTCGGTTCAAGGTTTTCAAGTAATTAGGGGTTGGAAAGATGGTTCAGTGGATAAGAGTGCTTGGTGTTCCTCCAGAGTTCCCAGCACCCACATCAGGTGGCTCACAACCAACCTTAGCTACCATTTTTTAGGGTTCTAACACCCTCTTCAGGTGTCTGTACACATCTGCACACATGGCATGCACACACATACACACACACACACATACACACTCAGAATTGCACGTACACACACAAATATGATATTTTTTTCAAACATGTATTGTACCATTAATGTATATTTTCTTCTTTCATTAACCAGCTGGAAGTGGTAAGTAACAGGTCAACAAGTATCTGAACTTACATAATGGAAGAAAGTTATCTGTGGCCAGAAATAATGTCACTAAAATATTAGGAGTCAGGAATGAAGTGGGCAGGAGAGTTGTTACTGTGTTAAGCTGCTGAGATGATGGGGGTTACTTTTCATAAAAATAAGCAGTATCATAATATTATATGACAGGATTATAAGGATCACATGGTGTGATGGTTTGAATATAAAATCTGTAAGCCCCTCCAGGCAATGAGTGGCCAGGCCCGTCCCCTGTGGACCTCCAACTGCCTATTTCCACTCACAGAACACTAACTGCCCTAAGGGCAGGACCCTGCCCCCACCCTATGGAATAAAAATCCAAGCTCTGGGCTGGAAATCCCACCAATCCCTGGAAAGATCTGCCCCACCCCACCTAAAAGCTGTATAAACCCTGTCTTCTGGTCAATTCTCTACTGTTTTTCACCCAAGCAGAGGCTGCCACTCACCTGGTTTTTTCCCTCCCATTTGATCTCTTGAGTCAGGTTTGTTGTGTGAGTTGACTTTGTGGTATTCCCAAGCTCCTGACTGCCAGGATACCTTTTCATCTGAGCTGTAATGCTTACAAAATCACTCTCACTTCTCCCCATAGGCTCAGGTATTTGAACACTCTGAACCCAAGTAGTGGCTATGTGGAAAAAGGGCCAGTCAAAGAAATACACCCTGGCCCTGAAACCAGAGCCAGTGAAAGAAACATACCCTGGTCCTGAAATCAGAGTCAAAAGGTTAAAAAAGGCCAGTGAAAGAAACACACTTTGGTCCTGAAACCAGAGCCAAAGAAACATACTCTGCCCCTAACCAACTCAGCACAGAAACCAACTAGTCCCTGAGCAAAAAAACCAACCACTCCCTGACCATGAACTCCAGCCAATCTTGAGTTTGTCCAAGGCTAGGGATTGAAATCCAACCAGTTCCCACCCTGAAAATCTTCACCCTGGAAAAACTCTTGCCATTTTTCACCGTGGCAGAGGTAGCTACTCTCCTGGGAGGAATCTAGTAAATCTCATGAATGAGTTTTGGGTGAGGAGTCTTGAGAAAATCTTCAGCTAGAGCAGAGTTGTTACACTCCAGGGGACCTGAAAAGAACTGTTACAACTTAGCTGAGGAAACCCTCCCCTGCCAGGGCAGAGTATTACATTGGGAAATCTTTCCCTAGAGCAGTGACCTGGTGGTATTCCTCTTGGCTCCAGATTGCCAGAATAAATTTCCATCCAAGCTGCAACACTTAACAGTGGTACTGTGGGAAGGTTACAGATGCTTTAGGAGGTGGAGCCTTACCAGAAGAAATAAGTCATTGGCAGTGAACATTGAGCATTAACCTCACCCCACTCCTTGCTCACTCTCTCTGCTATTCTGTATGAGGCTGGAGATGTGATCTCTGGGCTTCCTGCTCTGGCCACCTGCTGCTATACCTTTCCCATCATTATGGATTTTATCTGTGAAATGATAAGCCAGACTCCTCCTAAGTTCCTTTAGGTCATGATTTTTTTTTTTTTTTTTTTTTTTTTTACTCAAAAGAAAAGTAACCAATATACATGGGTAGATGCATGTGAATTTGGTCAATTTAGACTGTCTAATACATTTTTATCAATTAATTTTACATATAATTGAGCATACTTTTTAATATAATCAACAAAACAAATGTGTTTGTTTTCATTGTTCACTGGAGAGAATCTAGAGCTACCTAGGAGATGAGCCTCTGAGCATGCCTGTATGGGATTATCTTGATTTACAATAGTTGATACTGGATGTCCCATTTTAATTTTAGGCAGGACTGTTCTCTGGGCAAGAGATGCTGTACTTTGTAAGATGGAGAAAGTGAGTACAACACTAGCATGCTTGAAGTACACTGAGCTCTGCTCTCTTTACTTTTTATTATTTGTATGTGTGTGCAGTGCGTTTGTGAGGATTCCTTTTAAAGCAAGATAGTGGTGTTCTAGTTCCTGGAACTAGACTTGCAAGCAGTTGGCACCATCCTGGCTTGAGTACTAGGAACTGAATCCAGGTCTTCTCAAAGAGTGGAAAGTGCTTCAAATGCCAGAGCTATTCCCCGAGTCTCTGCTCTCTGCTCTAGACTATGTATATGTAATGTGACCTGCTCCCTCAAGCTCCTGCAGCTGTGACTTCTTTGCCCTGAGGGACTCTAACTTACAACTATGAGCCAACTAAACCTTTTCTTCCTTGAGTTGATTTTGTCACAGTAATAGTACATGTAGCATACAATTTGCTGTTATAGCTGCTGTAAGTATACAGCTCAGTGGCAACAATGTATGCACACATCTTGAAGAAACTTGCACTTTCTACTTCCAAAGCCTTAGAGTTTTAAACAAAAGCATTATATCCATTAATAAAGGGCATTTATTCTTCCTCCATCAGCCCCTGGGCAACTTATTCTTGTTGAAATCAATTTGCTTCTTCTAGATAGTACTTAGAATTGAATGATATGATACTCACAATCTTGTGTCTTATCTACTTCTGTTAGAATAGTGTTGGAAAGGACCATCTAGGGTTTAGTGTGCATTACAACTTTATTTTCTCTACAACTGAATAAAATTCCATTGTATGTATTATCACATTTTTGCTCATATCTTTATATATGTGGATTGAATCTTTTGGGGGGCCATTATGAATGTTACAAGAAACCAAGTGATATAAGCATCTTTTTAAATTCTTTTTGGATATATGTTTAGGGACGGGACTGCTGGGTAATGAGACAGCTTTGTGTTTAACTTTGGAAGATCCAACAAATTCCCATAGAAACAGCATTGTTCTGCATTCCCCAAATTTGTATTAAAGATTTTTCAGTGCTCTACACATCCACATTCACTTTCAAATTTTGTTTTGTTTTGTTTTGTTTTTTAAGCTATTTTAGTAGAGGAAAGAATTATACCCCATTGTGGTTTTGATTTGCCCTTCTTTAGTCTGAAATAAAATCAAGTATCTTGAGAGCTCATTTGGAGATCCTAGCAGGAGAGCACAGGTACTCCTGTACCCTTAGCAAAGGCAAGTCTTCCTGTGCTTGGGAAGGTAGACTTCTGTGGAAAGCTTTGTGAGGGATGTAGCTGGAACAGTGAGTGAGGAAGAGGATGCCCAATTGTCTAGCCATACAACCTTGATCAACCCTAGCCATCAGTAACAGAAGGCACTCAGATGGCCCTCACATACCGAAATAAAGTATCTTTTAATGGATATATTGGCAATTTATATTTTCTTTGAAAAAATGTTTGATTAAAATTCCTTGCCCCTTTTAAATTGAGTTTTGTCCTTTTATTATTGAGTTGTAGGTTTTCTTTGTATATTCTAGAATTGAGTCCCATACTAGATTAGAATTTACATTTAGTTCCTCTTATTTGTAAATCATTTATTTACTCACATGCATTCTACTTATACTTTGAATGTTTTAGATCTTACAATTAGATAACTAACTCTTTGCGGATAATTTTTGTATACTGTATGCATTACACAGCTTCATGTAGAAATTCAGTTCTACTACAATGTTAACTGTTCTTATCACATGATATAAATGATGCTAGAGTATAATGTCTGTAACTTTCTTAATGCCTGGTGTAGTAGATACACTTTCTAAATTAAACTTTAATTTGTCAAGTGAGGTTATACAAGGCTGGGAAGCAGAGGCATGTAAATCTCTGTGAATTCCAGGACAGTCAATTTAACCTACTGAGTGCCAAGATAGCCAGTGCTACTCAGTAAAGCTTTATCTCAAATAATTAAATAAATAAAGGATTAGAAGTTTTCTTATTGATACTAGAGCATGTCAAAAACAGCAAAGGAAGATAAAGACAAGAAAAGATAACATTAACTTTGACCTTGAACTAAGTTGCATATATCCACGGCAATGAAGATTCTTCAAAAACCTTAAAAAACGCCTGTGTCCTCACATACCAGGAGTGTGATATACTTTTCTGCTCTCTTAGAATCTCACATGTCCTAGAAGCTCTCCTGCCTTGCCTGAGGGATGCCCAATGTGCTGAGGGATGCCCAAGGGTCCCTATTTTTCCCCTGGGCTGTTAGTTCCTCCTGCAATAGCAAGCCAGAAGGAACATGATGCTAGGCCTTGTTATGTTCAAGTTTTTCTTACATCTTGTCTTCTTGATTTCAGTCTGAAAACACTTTGTGTTTTTGTTTGTTTCTTTCTTTGTTTTGAGATAGGGTCTCCTATAGCCCAGGCTGGCCTCAAACTCTCTGGAGCTAAGAATTACCTTGAACTGATCTTCTGATTCCACCTTGTGAGTGAACAAGCCTAGTTTATTCAGGCCAAACCCAAGGTCTCTTGCATGCTAGCCAAATCCTGAACCAATTGCACACACTTCCAGTCCTTCCTTGCTTTATATCTTAAATAGGAAATATATCTGAAAATTTTCATTTAGAACTTATTTGGAAGCTAAGACAACACACACACACACACACACACACACACACACACACACACACACACACACACACACACACACACACACACACACACACACACACACTATAATTTAGTCTGTTCCCTGTATCCAAAATTGGTTAATTCCTTGCATCCTTTCTTATTTCAAAAATACCATGGTGACAACTGCTATTCATGTGTTGTTATCTGGAAATTCAGCTGTCAACATTTGGTAAACTCTCAGATTCCTTCCTAAGTTTATTTTCAGTTCCTAGTAGATTCCTCTTCACATACACATACATACACACATCACACACATGTGTGTTCACATGCATATACACCCTCTCACACATACAGACATACATATGCACACATACATACATACACATACAAACACATTTATGCCTTATTTAAATTTTGTCATTCAGAAACACAGAATATAGAATCTTAACTAATATAAAGAATACATGCTTTAGTAACAATTTTCTTTTTTGTTGTTTGTTTGTTTTATTTTTCGAGACAGAGCTTCTTTGTGTAGCCCTGACTGTCCTGGAACTAGCTGTGTAGCCCAAGTTTGCCTCAAACTCACAGAGATCTGTCTGCCTTTGCCTCCTCAGAGCTGGGGCTAAATGTGTGTGACCCAACTATTTCTATTTGGTTCATCGTTTGTCTGAATTAGTTTCCTATGATGTTGTGAACTTAGCCCTACCTTGAGTGAAACTGACTTTTTTTTTTTAACTTAGGTTTTAGGAGTTCATGAAGACATTTTCTGCATTGTATCTGTTTAGTACATGTAAAGATTAAAGAACTTCCCTATAAGACAGGCCCAGCCTTCATACTCAGAATCTGAATGGCTTAAGGACACACCAATGATTTTCATGTTTTGGTAGAAACATTGCTAAGAACCTATAGATAAAATTCCCTCAAAATTTTTGAAGAGGAAGACTACTCCAGGGGACAAAGGTGTGGGTAGCCAGAACTGAAATAGAGAAATGATCCTGCCTGAGGGAGCGGGAGAGTAATAGAACACCATTTGATGAAGCTTCTCTCCTAGGGATGAGTGAGTGATTAAAACCAATCTCTAAAATGGGAACTAGGGAATGGTGCCTGTATGTTTGTAACTGAGCTGATCCTTAGTGAGTAATGAGTGATGTCATTGTGAAGGGCTTTGTGCACCTGCTGGAGGATTAGTGCTCAATATACAATGAAAGACTAGCCCCAGCAGCATCATTGTGACTCACAGGAAGCCTGGGAAATGAGGAAGGGACAAGTGCCACTAAGTAAGAGGGAGTAGACACTTCATCCCATCCCCACTTCATCCTCAATTTTGGATGAGCACTATGACATGTGCTCTAATTCCTTGATTGTCTTTGAGAAAGAAAACAACCCCAACCTTGACATTTTTAAAATTCTTGAGTGGATGCAAAATGTAACTTGATTTGTTTGTCAACGGAAAGCATGGAACTTGGCATGTGGAGTAATCTGCACAGGCAACATTACCATCCAGTCCTGGCACTAACGCAGCTGCATGATCGGATAGAAAGCGCCCAGGTTCCCTGATGCAGCCTGTCAGAATCCTGTCAGCTCTACTGCAGCCAGAAGCACAGTATTCATCTTCACAGTGTCTTACATTGAACTGCCCACTAAGTCTCTCTTTTTCTGTCAAGGAGAAAACTTTGAATTCTCAACGTATTTGCAAAGTAGAGATGAATGACAGATTTCCAGGTTTAATTGTTACTGAGTCTTGAGACTACAGCTCTGTCCACCACCATGAGACTCGGTGATATTCCTCAAATGCTCACAAATGGTGCTCATCCAAAACATTTCCCTGTTCAGTTAGAAATTTTAGAGGTACTTTTTCCAGTTCTTTAATTATAGCTAAATAGTAACAAACGTCTACTGAGAATAAGAGTGAAGTTATTTAACTAGGCATCCCATAAGACTCACTCAAGGCTGTCTGGAGGTAGCAGCCATATATTTATGTATTAACTTGCTTTCTCAATATACAATCTCAGCTAGAAATATTCAATACTGCTTCTTGCCCATGTGCTTTGTCGAGTCACAGTCCTCTTGTTTATCTCCATGACACTGCACAATTGCTTTAGCTTCCTTGACCTTATAAATCTAAAAATTATGGAATTATTAAACTTTTTCAGGATTTTTTTTAATTCTGACCTGCTACAAAATAGTTCGAAAATATTATGAAATATACATAAGAAGTGAAGGAAATTCTTTTCTGAGGGGATGAATAATTAAATTAAGTTGAAATTTGTTGTTTTTTAAAATAATATTCACTTTCATATTTTTAATAACATATAAGAGAGATGTGGTAGCATGCACTGCTAAACCTAAAAGTCTGGAGGCAGAGGCAGGAGATTGCTACAAATTTGAGGGCAGCCTAGTCTATATAACAAGTGCCAGGCCAGCCAATTCTATATGGTAAAACTATCTTAAAAAACTCAAGTAAGTCAGGCAGTGGTGGTGCACACATTTAATCCCAGCTCTCAGGAGGCAGAGGTAGGTGAATCTCTGTGAGTTCAAGGCCAGCCTGGTCTACAAAGCAAGTTCCAGGAAAGCCAGGTCTATTATACAGATAAATCCTGTCTAGAAAAACAAAAATAAAAGACTCAAGTAAATAAGTAAATATTGCTCAATGGAATAATAGCACAATGTACTGAATTAGGTATTTCATATATATCTATGCCTAAGTATCTTTATACATTATGTGTGAATATGAACTTATATAGAGATTTATGTAAATTTAATAGCATATATATTTTCTGTATTGAAGACACTTTTATATCTGTGTGATTCATATAATATAAAATAATTTAGATAACTAAAGACAGAACTGATAATCACAGAATCCAAATGTATGGTTCAGTCACCGCCACTCTACTGCAGATGCCATTTTGAGAGAAGAATGGACTGATAGAAGCTTGACTAGGAACTTTTAGAGGTTAAAAAGCAACTACCTTGAAAAATGAAAGCACTGACTTTACATTTCGGAAAGAAACTAACATTAATATTTTATACATTAATCAATTAATATTTTAGTTTTCAGTATTCTTGTAAAAAAAATGAGTCACATACTCTGGATTCACAGTGCCACATTCACGTGAGGTAGGACTTGGCCCAAGCTCTACAACAGCTGCTCCTTTAAGTTGTACACTCCTCAAGGACTTGCCCAGCCTCCCATAAGCTCTTCCAGATACTCACTGTAGCTTGTGCTCAGCAGTAGATATCCCCCACTTATTTTGTTTTTTGAGACAGAGTTTCTCTGTGTAACAGCCTTAGCTGTCCTAGAACTCCCTTTGTAGACCAGACCGGCCTCAAACTCACAGAGATTGTCCTGCCTGAGTGCTGGGATTAAAGGTATGCTCCACTGCTCCGCTATAGTAGACGTTTTTTAAAGAACACATTTTCTGCCAACTTTGTAGATCTGTTCATAAATGTGTAATTCATTATATTTCTAAAAGAACTTATAAGTCAGAATACCAGGAATAGTTAAAGTAAACACTAAAGAAACTAAAGAAAACACACACACACACACACACACACACACACACACACACACACACACACACGAGCTACTTCAGAAACTAAAATGCTAAGTATTGATGCTAGTGAGATGGCTCAGTAGGATAATAAGTCACCTGAGCTGCCAAGCCTGAGGAACTCAGTTCAATTTCCAGGATTCAGATGGTGGAATGAGAAAATCCTCAATTGTCCTCTGACTTAAACACACACACACACACACACACACACACACACACACACACACACACACACACGTGGGCGCGAGTACCACCACCAACAGCAGCAAATGTAACTTGAAAAATATCCTTAAATATTCCTTTCTCTAATGCAGTAAGATTGTGTATATGACACATTTTCTTACATTGGCTTTGAAATGATAGAAGTATATTTAAAGATTGGAAATTCAAATCCTATACACAAGATCTCAAGCTCTTCCATGAAATAGCAGGAGGCCATATAATTATATGCATAACATTCTTCATTAAGCAATTAGTGCAAGAAAAAAATACTTAGAGGATTAGTAAACATTTTATTTTATAACTAAGGATTATCAACAGGGCAATGGTGGCATAGGCATTTAATCCCAATACTCAGGGAGTCAGAGGCAGAGAGGCTGGAGGATCTCTATAAGTTACAGGCCAGCCTGGTCTACAAAGTGAGTTCCAGAACAGCCAGAATTGTTACACAGAGAAACCTTGTCCAGAAAACAAAACAAAACAAAAAAAAAACCCCAATCCCCCCCAACAAAAAACAAGCAAACCAAACAAAAAACACCAACCAAACAAAACTAAAGAATTTGCCATCCTCTTCCCTTCCCATCTTAACATACAGTGAATTCTGAAAGGCATGTGAGGAGTCAGTTGAAGCAGGATCTTGATGCCTCAGCCACACATTTGCTCTCCTTAGTAGGAAGTCCAGATGAATGGTGGGATAGGAAAAGTCATGTTTTGCCTATGTTAATTAATGTAGGGAAAATAAAGATGGGGCCTTATGGTAGTTATCCAAAGGTTTCTAGAGTTTGCAAAATGTTTTATTTAAAATAGTAGCACATTTTATCAAGCTTTTGTGGCAGGCCAGTAGGCACACATGTTTAGTTTTCCGGGTCTCATTATTTGTGCTATTTCACTGTAAGAATTTGATGGAGATGCTGGAGATAATGAACATTCTTAAGATGTTCTTAGCCAGATGTGCAAATAGTTCAATGTTATCTTTTAAGGCTGCTTCTAGTTTTCAGCTTACTTCAGATAACAATTCCATTCAAAATTGACTCTGCTCTGATGAATGGATTTAGTCAGGTTGTTTCAGAGTGCTTCCACATGTTGGTTATTCACAAATTTGATTTCACAATTAAATTATAAAATTCAAAGTACTAACACATGTATATGCCTGGATCATAATTTCCATTTTTGATTCTTAGCATTGTCTAAGAATCAAATAATCTGATACAAATTTGTGAAATGAATCATTATACTACTTTATGACCTTTTGATTTCCAAACTCTAATATGTGGGAGTCCAGAAATTGTTGTGCATAAAGTCAGTGTGATAAAGATAGAGATGAAGTACTTAGGATACAGTTATGAAGTATTCCGGAGGGAAATACACAAGGTTTATCTGATCCTTAAGTTAGCTACTAAAATACTAAAGCTTTCTATCACTACCTTGAACCAATATATTGAAGTCAAATTGCCCCCAAACTCCCACATTTGCTGAATTTATAGAGAGTTACTTACCACCTTGTTCTGATGTCTCTAAAGAATGAGTATCTGTATTCAAATATATGCTACCACTCTGTTAATAAAACATTATAGAGAATTGAAATAGTTTTAATGATGCTAAAACTTGTTTAACAGAAAGATTAAATTAAAATAACATTGGAGTAACAAAATTAATGGTGTACATATGATATGAAAAATTAGTGATCTATAAAGAAAACAGATCTGCAGGAAAGACAATATAACTGGAGACCATCAGGCTAAGAGAGATAAGCCAGACTCAGGAAGACAAATACTGCATGTTTTTTGCGATACTACATGTTTCTTAGATACTGATTCTGTATGATTACTTTGTACATGAAAGTTCTACAATCAGAGAGGGGGCTGACCAGAAGAGATATTAAGGGAAGATGTATGGAAGAAAATAAGAGAGAGAAATGGAATAAATATGACACAAATACAGAATGAGGAAGTGTGGACCTAGCAAGCTTGACAGGAGGACACATAAGAGGAAAGAAAAATGACATGCTTGTAAATTTCCAGAATGAAACACATTACTCTGATATACTGAACAATTTTTAACTGTAAGAAAAAGAAGAAAACAATAATAGTAGAGTTCATATCCTTCAGTGTAAAAAAATTTCTAAATCTCTGACAGTAAAAGATTTGACAGAATCCTAAACCCTCCACACCCCTGTGAGTGTGTGTTTCTGGGTATTGCACGCAGGGCCTCATGACTATGAGCCAAGCACACCCCAAACCCACTGTGTAGCTCTTATCTGGTCTGCTGAATGTGTAAATTGAGATATCATTTTGGAAATGTCTTCAAAGGATATTTCTCTTTCTTCTTTTCTGGGCATGCCCCCATTTCAAGCTAAGCAACTTGTGCTGCTTCCCATTGGGAGAAATGACTGATCAGGTTTTATAGTTTTCAGTGATAAGCATCAGCATGCCCAGTAGAAGAAGGATGTGAAGGGGACAGTCTTCTCAGCCAGCCCTCCATCTAAAGTGAAGGCAGAACATAGCTATCTTTTTTTAAATTTTATTTTATTTTATTTTATTTTATTTTATTTTATTTTATTTTGGTTTTTTGAGACAGGGTTTCTCTGTGTAGCTTAGCGCCTTTCCTGGAATTCACTCTGTAGCCCAGGCTGGCCTCGAACTCACAGAGATCCACTTGACTCTGCCCCCCAAGTGCTAGGATTAAAGGCGTGCACCACCACCACCTGGCTTGCTGTTTATTTTTTATCTCACTTCTTATAACAGCACAAGTGTTTAGCCACTGGGACTTTAATCAGATGACTTATCCAATTCTAGTCATTTCTATGGCTCCACCATAGTCAAATCATGTTTCTACCATCTTAGTATTTCACAATGAAGACTAAATTTTGACACACAAACCCTTTGAGAACAGGCTCATACCATATACAGACCATAGCCATGAGCTAGAAATAAACCTTTGTGGTGTTAACACTAAGATTGCAGAGACAGTTCTGGCTTGTTTCTATTACTTTAGCATTAATAAGTAAGGTTGCACAAGGGCATATGTCTTGCCTAGAAATCCCATTAGGTGATACCATTTTGTTTGCTGTATGAATAAAAAGATATTTTAGGATAATGTTTACAAGATATTGTGGTAATTGCCCAAATGTAAAAGAGAATATCCATGAATTATAAAGGAGTAAGTGTATCTCTCATCTCTCACCAAAGGAGCTTCTTTTTGCAGCAGAGATGATTACAGAAATCCATAACTGGTCAAAAGACAAAGGACATTGCAATGCAGATATCCAGCCCCAACTGATACATCTAGAACACAAACTCTACACCTGAGTACCAGGGACCAAGACAGAACCACAGTGTGGGGAGATCACCTGCTGCCAAATAATGCCTTCTAGACATAACAAGGATGCTGCACCCATGACATCTCAACAATATGGTTGAATAAACAAGATCTGGTCATTGACAACACCTGTTAATATGTAAAATTGGATGGGGGAAATTTCACTGTGTCCCATGCGGACATAAAGAGGTGTAGGTACATGATGGATGTTGAGAGGAAGAGCTGTTTTCATGGGTAGGCTCCCTGATAAACCCAAGTATCATCCTTAAAGACAAACATGAGAGATTCACTAAAGTGTGTGTGTGTGTGTGTGTGTGTGTGTGTGTGTGTGTGTGTGTGTTATATGTAACAATAGTAATTAAAGAAGAAAAGGTCATGAATTTGACAGGGAATTGGGGGAAGGGAGTGGGAGAAGTTTGAGGAGAAGGTATCGTGGAAATGATGTAATTGCACTGTAGGGAACAGAAGAAATTCTGAGTGAATTTGTGTTGTTGACCTGGGCACAACCAGATTGAAGACCTCAATGTTTCAGAGCCACAGTAATGGCAAAGCCTTTTCCAAGTCAGACTCGGGAAATGAAATGCCCTCCCCTGTTGAAACTCCAGTGTTTATGAACAATTGACCAGTGTTTGCAAAAGTATCAACTACAACTTTCTCCTCTAGGATGACTGCAATTGAAGACTGCTCCCCTGCAGAGGCCTCCCTGGCTAAACCTGCCTCCCTGTTCAGCTGTATGCCATAAACCCATCTTTTTATTCACCTGTATATAATCACCGCCCTCCTGGATTGAGATGTATGAAATAATCTTTCTGAATTTCAGGACTATTGCTCTTACCGTAGGTGTTGCTCTATCAGAGAAGGAATGAACAACTTGACCCTAGCTTCTTTGTCTGTGTATCTGTCTGTCTGTTTGTCTGTCTGTCTTCATTCCATCATCATCTTCATCAGATTTCCAGGACCAAGTCATGCAGGATGCAGTAATACCCTAGTTGTATATGAAATTCTCAAAGAAAAAAATAAAACCTTTAAGATTTAAAAACGATATTGTTATATCTCTACAGCAGGAGCCAGGAAAACAGAAAATTAATGCAACACAAACAAAGATGAAATATATGATGAATATGAGGGTCAAGTAAGGATATATAAAATTTGTGTCAAATCCAAAGTGAAGACTACGGAGTTTATACAATGTATAACCATCTGATCATTGTTTGTAAAAGTACTAGGAAATCATTAATAATATAGAATTTTTGGTCAAACACTGGGAAATGTTCTCACTAGGAGCAATGGAAGGTTTTGATAGGAGATGCTCCATTTCAGTTATGTCTGAGGGCTCTACATGTTGCTCATTATTATTCTATTATACTCAAAGGTTCATACGTATATATGAACTCTTTTCCAAATATTACATATTTCATAGAAAGCACTGATTTAAACTAATCCATAGTAATCCTGACACACTGTAATCCAATTAGTAATTTGAACTATATTTTGATAAGTATATTCCACAACTCCATAAGAGAAGTCTTATTTTTCTTGACCACAAAAACAGATGATGAGTTTGTGCTTTGAATAACTTCTATGGGAAGTTGAGTAATCCTGTATTAACCACAGTTCCAGGTTTAGATTTATGAAGTAGCTATGATACTATTGGTTTATACTACTGGACACTGGTGTTTATAAATCACATTGCATCTGGAATAACACTGTCTTGTTCATTAAAATAGGATATTTACATCGAAAATTCTATACTAAAAGTGTACCTTAGCTCTTGACCAATCAGGTTATTGAATATTTAATGGACTATTAGCAATCTAGAGTATCACTGAACTGATTTTGTATGATGACATACAGTTCATTTAGCTTAATGAAAGAGATAAGAATGAATAGCTGTTAGGTTTTTGAAAGTTGAAACACATAGCAAACCATGAAAATATTTACTCAAGTCTTTGTATAAGATAACAAAGTCTTTCCAGAGCTTACAGACCCATAGGAAATGTGTTTTGAACAGAGTCCAAAAATTCATCTCTCTTACTTACAATGTTAGCAGTAGTCACAGTACCAGGCTGTTGGCTTTCAGTGTTAACTTCCGAAGATGACAGGTGACCTGCCACACAGCATTAGTGCTTCAAAGGGCTATTGTCACTGCCAGCAGCACACCTAAATTATCAGGTTTCCATTTTTTAAAGTGAGCACGGCACAGTACAGTGCTTTCTTCAAAGTCAGGTCATGAAAGAGAGCAGCTAACCTTTGGCTTGAATGAAAGAGGGCGCAGTATCTGAGGCAACAGGACAATAGCAGGTGGGAACTAAGTTACAGTGATATCCATGGGGTGTGATCTGATGGATGGAAGAACGCTAAGAGCAGTATCTAGAAAATGATCACAGTTAATATCAAGGAAATCCATTTATGTTCAGATAAAGCCACACATTCTGATATAGGCTTATGTCTGTGCACAAGGACCTGTAGATTAGGAATAGGCTGAATTTCAGGTTGAGTAGAAAGCTGGAATATATATCTAAACCCAACATAAGCTACTATTCATTAGTAAAATGCTCATTATTGTACTCTTTATCCTGGTGTGTTAACTGACATATCTAGGTGTTACGGATCAAATGTTCTTCTAGCTAGGCATGTGATCTCCAACTTTTGTACTGAACAGAGTTATATGTATATAGTCTGTATAAAACTCACCAGACTAAAAAGAAAGGCTTTGGTTATAATTTTAAAAGAAGTTTTAAAAAACTATTGTGTTAAGTAAATCACTTTTAAAGATATTCAAAACATTATATTCAGCTTTCTGCAACTCGGTCTATATGGTGAGATGTGCAAGGCAGAGAAAGCAACCATAAAGGCTGGGACCATGGCACTCCAGCAGTATGTAACACTAACTCACAACTATGAACTGTCATTGTGGTATCCAGGGTGCAAATGCTCTGAAGAGGGGCTGTTTTCTGGTGTTTATTTCTTTGCAAAACTCTCGATTTATTCTGCAAATAGTCCCAAATATACAATGGCATAACTTAAAGTTTCAACCTGTGATGGTGCAAAGGCACTACGAGGTCAAGAGAAAACCCATTCTGAACATTGTCTTTTTTCTTTTTTTTTTTTGAGTTACATTTTATTTTTCATGTTCTTTTTACATTGTATTCTTAGAATACATACCATCTGATCACAATTCTTTTTTTATTTTTTCAACCAGTATTCAGTTTTCTAGGTTTTGTTCAGGGCATTTTTTCAGGGCTAGGCTAGCATGAGCTTTTCTTTCCTTGTGCTATCTTGCTCTGTGATGGCACTGAAATCTTACTTGGCTTGGAAACTATTTGAGAGCACTGGGGTGGGGGGTGGAGAATGAGGTGTCGTGGGGAAGGTTGTAATCTCTTTCCCTGTTGTTTAAAAACATTCGTTTAAAATGGGACCACTTCTTAATGTTTTCCAAAATTCGCTATAATAGTATATATCCCTTCTTCTTTTCTGAACACTGACTTTTCATATGTTAGTTCTCAGCTCTGGGATATGTATTGAGATTTAGATCCTAGTAAGTCATGTAATGTCAAAGATGAACATATTTCACTGTGTTGCTGATCTTTAATGAAGCTGAAGAAGTTTGTCCTTACTAGAGTCTGGACTCCAAGGGCACCTTCAGGTCTCATTAGGCAAGGGGCATCTGCTTCAGTGTCATTTGTATGAGCAGATGATTATCAGTGATGTGGTGACTATCAGTTTCAAGAGTTTGATGTATAGTGCCCTCACGACTTGTCTTAGTGCTATTTTTTCAGAACACTCTGGCTAGGCGTAACCAGCTGATGTGTCATGAGGTCACCCAGGAACCTATGGAATCTTCTTTAGTGAGAATGGAATCTTCTTTACAAATTGGCTTAGTGGTTAACAGCACTGACTGCTCTTCCAGAGGTCCTGAGTTCAATTCTCAGCAACCACATAGTGGCTTACAACCATCTGTAATAAGGTCTGGTGCCCTCTTCTGGTCATACATGCTGTATACATAATAAATAAATAAATCTTTTAAAAAAATTAAAAAAAAAACAACCAAAAACAAATTCGTTAAGTAGATCTACCAACCTTGTCATCAGATTCAGACACCATCATCAAGCAACCTTGGGAGAGATCCTGAGTGAAACTTACCCAGTTAAGCTGATTTTGAGTTCCTGACATTTGAAATCTGAGAGAGAATAACTTTTGTGCTGCTTTGAACTAATCATTTTTATAATTATATGTTGTTGTTAACTGATTGTGCCATTGGAGCTCCTAAGCTCCTATATTTTGGAGTAATATATTCTCAAACACTTAACAATAAATGCAACCATTGGGGGAAATTATCTTCTACTGAGCCCACTCTCATGACTAGAGCTGTCTGAAATGCTTAGGAGAAGCCATCTGAACTAAGTAAACCTACAGAATCATTTGAGATATTTTAATGGCATATAAAGTCACTAGTTTAAGCATAGTTTGTTTTGCAGCAATAGATATAACAGAATTGATGTGGAGAGATGGGATGATACTGTAACAAGAATAGAACATATACGATACTGACTATAACAATGCAGTAGGTGTGAACTAGAAAAGCCTTCGAGGCAGCCTGGACAATCAAGGAATTGTTATTAGAACCTTCAGAAAAAGTGACCTTGTGCTTGTTAATTATATATGTTGTAGCAATATAAAAGCTGGGAAATAATAGCTAATAAACTCATGTGTTAGAGTAAGGAGGTCTCTAGACAGAAGTCTGAACTTGTTGGCCATTTCTCTTAGGTATGTATAATAACTGATAGTGTGAAATATTAAATATCAAGTTGAGCAGACTCAATGAGAGTAGTACCTAAAGCAGTTGTTCTCAACCTGTGGGTCATAGCCCCTTTGTGGGGGGTGTGGGGGTGTGGGGGGGCGGTCGAATGACCCATTCACAGGGGGCGAATATCAGATATCCTGAATATCAGATATTTACAATACTATTCATAACAGTAGCAAAATTATAGTTATCAAATAGCAACAAAAATAATTTTGTGGTTGGGGTCACCACAACATGAGGAACTGTACTAAAGATTCATAACATTAGGAGGGTTGAAAACCATCCTCTAGAGGAAAGGTCAGCAAATGTTCTCAGTAATGAACCAGGCAATCAGTATTTTAGATTTTTCCAAGCATGTGTCATCTCCAGCAACTCTACAACTCTATATTTGAAATATAAAAGTTGACATAGATGGTATATAAATGAAGAAGAGCACTAGTATGATATAGTAGAACTTTATTGACAAATGCTCGTGAGAGTCTGCATTTTACTTGAGAGCCTGCAAGGAACATTTTGAAATCATGATTTACTGAGTAATTACATAAAATATTACTATATACAGCCTCTTTGCCCACAAAAATCTTTTAAAGTGAATTAATACCCTGAAGCAAAAATCAAATGCAAGATACTGCCAGAAAGACAGCCTGGGTGTGAAAGTTAAGGAGCAATTTGTAACTGATGTTGAAGCTTCTCAGTGTGGAGAAAATCTATGGGTCCATTACTGGGATCCTTTTAGCTAGGCGGCAGAGAATTTTTTAAGAATGTAAGGTCTTGTGTTACTGATCATTTCAGTTAGATAATAGACTTTCTATGATTCTACGGGAATGCCCTCTTATTTAGTTAGACAGATGGGACTTAATGAATGTGTGTGGCCTTCAAGAGAGTGACTTAATGAGTATGTCTTAAAATAATGCCATAGATTATAAGTTAGTAGACAGTAAATCCAACATTTGAAAAAGAAATTTTGATAGTTTAGTGTAAAGGAAAGTAGTTCAAAATAACTAGGATACCCGATTGATTAACCTATGAGGAGGACATAAGCTGGGAAAGCCTGCTGTAAACTTATATTGTCCTTTATTGAAAAAAAAATGATGTGAAAGACTACACAGAACCACTCTCAGGGCATAAAAGGAAGCCTGAGAAAACCCTTTGCACTTGAGATAGAGGAAGTGCTGATGTATCTTCACAGATCTCTGTGTTGCCTTGGGCTAGTCACTGCTGTGTGACTTCCTTCAGTCTTTGGGTAGAAGGATTTGCAGTGGCTGACATGTCCTTTTCCATGGCTGTATGCTGAGTATGTAAAAAGGAGATGTGGTTGTCTTTGTATCTACTAGTCCTGCCTGACTTGTTGAACAGTCATGAGTAGGAAAGTGAGGACTGAGAAATTACAGCTACAGAAGAATAGACAGAAACAGAAAAATAGTTGGGAGGGCTCTCAGTAAATACTGTAGCAGTCCCGGTTTATTTTTCATAGCCTTTTTATACACAAAGCAAAGGGGGCAAAAGACCTCCCCATCTCTAGAAAACCATGGTTCAAGGTACAAACAATTATAAACACCTCTTTAATTCTCAAGGAACCTGGTAAGCACACCTTTGGCCAAACATCCTGTTATTTGGCCTTGAAGAGCAAAATGTCTAGTAGTCAGCCTTTGGCCAATCATCCTGTTATCCAGCCTTCATGGCAAAGACAAGCTCGAACTCTCTGACCTTGAATCAAGATGGAATCAATCCACAAACGGGAGTCACTGTGGGCTCCCACACATGTCTACTTCCTTTTTCACAGTCAAGATTGGTTTTGAGAAACTACACAGAATCCCTTTCCTCTGTATCCAACTCTGATAGAAGAGGACCAGAGCCTTGAGTTGGGATTGAAGCCATAAAGAGGATGTTGTAGGGTGCTGTGTGGTTGTGAGTTTGGCTTGTAGGTGGATTAACAGAGGGGAATCTCTGAACTCATCACCAAATCCTTCCTCTTCCCATGTACTCAGTTTACTTCTGTACCAAGTGGTAGGTTCAGTTTCCACCACTGCCACAAAAGTGGGCTCTTCTTGAGATCTATAAATCAAACTTCTCTGAATCAGAAGAAAATTACTGTCTTGAGACCAATAATCAAGCTATCAGGAGGATTACTAATGTGGCAGATATGAGAGGAGGTGTCTAGAGTCACCCCTGGGGAAGAACTTCCTGTACAGTGATCAATGCAGTAAACAGGCAACATTCAAGTGTCAGGCTGTCAGCATCCACTGCAGATGAAAAGTATTGGGTCACCTGAGATCAGACACCTTCTGAGAACAATTAGGTCTCAAGAGCAGTCTAGACATATTGCTCCAACAACACAAAACTACAAATTGACCAATGGCATTAGTTTGTCCTTCCTTCTTATATTCCTGCATCATTTTGTTTTTTCAGATTTCTATCTCTAACAAACATCTTGTACTATAAACTTCTTGAAGTTTTCTCTTTGTGAATCCAACCCAATCAAACAGTTATCATGCCTTGACCCTTAAAACTCCTGTAGTCATGGTATGAATATCCAATTCAGTATGACAAAGCCACATGGCTGATCAACCAAACTAAGTGTCTCATAAACAGACAGTATGACCTGGAAACCAGATGATGAGCCCTTTCAAATCTTTGAACTAGTTAAAACCCCTAGACGACTGTGGTTCCTCCTCTCTTCACAAGGATCAGAAGAAATACATTGTTGAGCATATGGACAGTCATTGACAATGATTTAAACCACCAAGCTATGCAGCCACAAATAACTGAAATATTTCCCTAACAGTCTTCATGTTAAGTGAAAGCTGTGCTTCCCTGTCAAGGGTCATATACTCCTGGAAACCAATGCCCTGCAGCCTTTTCCTCTGAATGCTGGTAATTACTAACTCCTGCTAGCTCCAGATAATTTAATTGTTTCTTCTTCTTCTTCTTCTTCTTCTTCTTCTTCTTCTTCTTCTTCTTCTTCTTCTTCTTCTTCTTCTTCTTCTTCTCCTCCTCCTCCTCCTCCTCCTCCTCCTCCTCCTCCTCCTCCTCCTCCTTCTTCTTCTTCTTCTTCTTCTTCTTCTCCTCCTCCTCCTCCTTCTTCTTTTTAATTTGAAAGTTTCAAACATTTATACAATGTGTATCAGTCTTACATATCTGCCACTATTCCCCTCCAACCCCTCCTTGTA